>NC_134265.1:134177381-134487738 GCF_031893055.1 Leptodactylus fuscus
CAGGTGAGACTTGATGTCATCTGGAATAAGCTCTGGATGCAATGGTACCACACCCCTGCCCTGTTCCACTCCATGAGTAGGACGCTTCCCTCTAAGGGTCCATTCACACAGAGGAAAATGGTGCTTTATTTGGCGCTGAGTTTTCAGCACTGAAAAAAAAAAAGCCTCCCATTGATTTCAATGGGTTCTGCTAGCTTTTTTTTCCACTAGCGGAATTTTCTGCTAGCGGAATTTTATCTTGGTTTTAGACAGAGGTGAGATGTATAATTCGGGTGGTGACTGTATTGCCCTGGAGGATGACCTGGCCCCTATTCTCCTCTCCATCTTCTCCAGGAAGTTTAAGAGTCATACTAGTAGGCTGCTTGGTTTAATGCTGGTTGCTGCCCAATCGGTCATTCCTAGATTGTGGAAATCATTATCCCCACCCTCACTGGCATCCTGGCTGCAGGAACTTCTCCGCGTCCACAGGATGGAAAGTCTGCTTGCTGAGCTGAAAAGTGATGATAGCAACCACTAACAAACATGGCTCCTTTGGAAAGCTTTCTCTCACTCCGCTGACTTCCAGTCCGCCTTTGCTCTTCCATCCTCATGATACCCTCAGTAGTCCTCTCTTTCTTCCCTCGCATGCCTTTTCCCCTTTGCTCCTCACTTCCTCTGTTTCTTCCCTGTTCCCTTTCTGCCCTCCTGGCTCTTGGAAGGGCAACTACGCCCCCTTTTCTCCTATTCCCTTTATCCCTGGTTGGGTTGTGCACCCTTTACTTGTTCTTTGTTTTGACTGTTAGTTAATTTTTTTTTTCTTTGATGTAATGTTTACTGTGCTGCGTCATAGTCCTTATATGCCCCCCCCATTCATTATCTATACCCTCCCGCGACCCCTGATCCTACCTCTCCTTCACATTCAGTTGTGATTTTTGTTGGCTTTATCCTTTTGCGAAAAACTTTAATGAAGATTTTAATGAAAAAAATTTAGACCACAAGCTGTGGGTTCCTTTTTAACTTATAAGGACTTTAGACCATTAACAAGATTCGAAATTAATGTGGTACATAAAGCTCTCACAGGACCTGGTGTGGTTAAACTTAATTTTACAGCACACTCTTTTAGAATAGTTGCTGCTACAGAGGTAGCCAGAATGTGTTTGGATGAGTCAATAATCAAAAACTTGGTTGGTGGAATTCTGATAGATTCAGACTTTATGTTAGACCAGAGTTATGCTTAGATAATTGTATTTTTCTTTTCAGGTAATAGATAGGTTGTTTGGATATTAGGCCATTCCTTTATTCATTGGGCGCAGAAGAGAGCTGTGAAGAAAGTTTGCACAGAAAACTTGACTTTTACTAATGATTTTACTATTTTATGGTGGGGTTTGAGAGGTCTGATATGGAAAAATGCAGTTAACTAAATTAAATTGTTATGCAGGGCTTGGCCTAATCCGGATTTTTTAATCATCCATGCCGGAGGTAACGACATTGCAAAAATCAAAATTATCAATTTAATTTGGGAAATGAGACGTGACTTGGCATTGATTAAATGAATTTTACCCAACACTGTTGCATTTTCAGAAACTGTTCCGAGACTGAGCTGGTAAGGAAGGCTAGTAAGTTCTATGAGAAGATTCGGAAGAGTATACAGAGCCGTGGAAAAAAATTTGCCTTCTATTTTTTTTATAACTCAAATTTTTATTGAAAATTTTTTTAAACAATAAGAAAAGAAAAAACAATTACAAGTTACAAGGCGAACACCCGCCCTGCGAACAGAAAAAGCACACAGTGCAACACAAAATACAATCAGAAGAATAAAATTAAAAAAAAATAAAAAAAAAAAAAAAAAATTAAAGACAAAGAAAGCAACATAGAAAAAAAAGAAAAAGGAAAAAAAGGGGGGGGGGAGGGAGGGGTTAGTGGGACAGATGAGTGGGGGAGAGGACTAAATGTGGGGGGTGAAAGGGTAGGTAGGGGTGAGTGTGAGCAGTCAGGAAACCAGTGAGAGCGCTCGCCAGGTCATCCATACCACAGCCAGTTGGGAAGGGCTCGGGAGCAACCACTGGTCAAATACCTGAGACGAACAACAAGAGTATCAATCAGAGGAGGGGTCAGAGCCCAGGAGCGTCCGGTACTCTGCAGACTGTTGAAACCTGAACCAGTAGAACCAGGTTTTGATGTACGCCTCAGTCGTGCCATGCAGGAAAGACGTGAGATTTTCCATGCGCATTATCTTGTTGACCTTCGAAATCCAGAGGGAGAGAGGAGGAGGATCCACTCGTTTCCAAAAAAGGGGGATACAAGCCCGGGCAGCGAGGATCAGGAATCTAAGTAGGGAACGCTTAAAGACCTTTACAGAAGACTCACAATGATTAAGGAGGAACAGGGCAGGGCCCAAATGGTGAGAAGTTTCAGTAAGCTGGAGGGTTATCCGCTTGACCCCCTCCCAGAAGGACGAAAGGGCAGGACAGGACCAAAAAATGTGTAGCAGCGTGCCTTCCTCGTCGCCACAGCGCCAACATAATGGGGAGACCTGAGGGAACATAGCATGGAGTCTCGTAGGAACCCTATACCATCGGGACAAGATTTTGTAGCTGGCCTCCTGGTGGCGAGAGCTGATGGAGGCAGTATGAGAAAGGCGAAAAATGCGCCTACGCTGTTAAAAAAAAAAAAAAATTGCCTTCTATTAATGGCTTCAGTTACAGATATGTAGACTTAGAGGGCTTTGTTGTTGGTCTTTATAGAATGGATGGTATTTATTTATCAGATGTGGGCAATGACATTTTCAATGTTGGCCTGCAGAACATGATAGAATATTGGTTGCGGTTTTTTTGTTGTTTTTTTTGTTTTGTTTTTTTTGGGGGGGATGGGGCATGTCTCTTAGATTCATGGCTTGTAGGTTGGTCTACCAGCTAGTACTGTTTTTAGTATTGATGAAATTAATTTGAATATTTTAATGAATTATTTAATTTCTTAATTATGTATACAATAAAACACCGTGGCCAGTTTCACCATTAATTTTTTGTGTCTCGGTTTTATTTATTATAAGAATGTTTAGTTTAAGTAAGTGTTATATTAATTTGTTAGGTAGAAATGTGTACTTGTGGTGCCATGACAAAACATTTTAATTAAGGTGTAGAGGGTCACTCACTTTCAAGAAATTATTAAGAAAAACATGGTATGAAGATTGAGGGGTTCCAGGTTGTGGTATTGGGGTCATTTAGGTTTGCTTATTTGGAGTTCACACTGTCACTTTTATACTGAATAGTTTTAGATGCATTTGTTTTTTAAATGAGTATGAAATAAAGAGTTTTTATGTTGGGGTATTTTAATTAATTGCTGGTATAGCTGGGTATAAAGTAAGGGCCAATACTTAGGGGGCAGTAGGAACACAATGAAGACCTCTGGTTGAGGTAGAAATATTTATAGGATGAAGTATCATACCGAAAAAATGATGTTTAGTGATTTATGGAACAAACTTCTCCCTTTAGAAATAGGCAATTGCTTATGCAGAGTTTGCTGGGGACTAATGAAAGATAAGATAAGATAACCGTTTAATAGTCCCACATTGGGGAAATTTCAGCATGTTACAGCAGCATAGTAATCCAGGTAGAGGATAATACACAGTAATATATTACAGACGTAGACACATAAGCTGAGAAGAGAAGATATACTAGGAGTCCATAGCAGCTAAGGAAAAACGGAAGAGAAAGAGGAAGACCTCATGGTCATACTCATACTCATTAGTTCTCTGTGCGGAGTGATCTTCGCTTGGTCTGATGTAGATTATACAGCCTGGTCGCGGTTGGAAGGAAGGACCTGCGATAGCGCTCCTTCTCACACTTGGGGTGAAGCAAAGGGTCACTTACAGTGCTGCCAAGTCCCATCAGGGTCCCATACATGGGGTGGGATTGGTTCTCCTGCATGGAGGTCACCACAGACAGTATCCTTCTGTCACCCACCACCTGTACTGGGTCCAAGGGGCTCCCCAGGACAGAGCTGGCCCTCCTGATCAGCTTGTCAAGTCTATTTCTGTTCCTGGTTGATATACTGCTCCCCCAGCAGGCCACACCGAAAAAGATGGCTGAGGCAACCAGAGAGTTGAAGAAGGCCCTAAGAAGTGTCCCCTGGACTCCGAAGGCCCTCAGCCTCCTGAGCAGGTAGAGTCTGCTGTGGCCCTTTCTGTGCAGCGCCTCCAAGTGATCAGCCCAGTCTAGTTTATTATTGAGGAGTACGCCCAGATACTTATAGGTCCTGACTATCTCAATGCATGTCCCTTGGATCTCCACCGGGGTCGGAGCACCTCTCCGTTTACTAAAGTCCACCACCATCTCCTTGGTCTTCCCAGCATTAATCCTGAGCTGGTTCTGCTGGCACCATTCAACAAAATCCCGGTTTAAGTCTCTGTATTCCCTATCGTCGCC
The DNA here is from genome assembly GCF_031893055.1 of Leptodactylus fuscus. Lineage (NCBI taxonomy): Eukaryota > Metazoa > Chordata > Amphibia > Anura > Leptodactylidae > Leptodactylus > Leptodactylus fuscus. Next base: position 134,181,785 of record NC_134265.1, read on the forward strand.
ATCAGTGATAAGGCCTACTATAGCAGAGTCATCGGAGTACTTCTGTAAGTAACAGCTGGATGAGTTGTGCCTAAAGTCAGCAGTGTACAGTGTGAAGAGAAATGGGGCAAGAACTGTACCTTGTGGTGCCCCCGTACTACAGATCACAGTGTCAGACACACCGTCTTGGGCTCTCACATACTGAGGGCGGTTTGTCAGGTAGTCTAGTATCCAGTTGGACAGGTGGTGGTCTACACCACCAAGGTTCAGCTTCTCCCTCAGTAGCCCTGGCTGAATGGTGTTGAACGCACTGGAGAAATCAAAGAACATTATTCTCACAGTGTTCTCGGGTTTCTCTAGGTGAGAAAGAGCTCTATGAAGAAGGTGGATGATGGCGTCATCTACCCCAATGCCCGGCCGGCAGGCAAACTGGAGGGGGTCCAGAGTGGAGCTCACTAGGGGGCGTAGTTGTGTCAGGACCAGTCTCTCTAGGACCTTCATCAGGTGGGATGTCAGTGCTACAGGTCGGTAGTCATTGTAGCCCATCGGGTTGAGTTTCTTTGGGACTGGTACCACTCCCAGCTTTAGACTCATATTGTACATGTGCGTAATAATGCCACCTAGCTGTTCACTGCACATTTTAAGAACTCTTGCACTTATACCATCAAGTCCTCCCGCTTTGTCTGCTTTAATCTTCTTCATTTCCCGACATGTGCCATGGGCCATGACACCACCAAGTAGTACTATAGAATAAGTCCTTTCCCCCTAGTAGTGTGGAACTATATTTAAAGCACCCATTGAAGAAAGTTGATTCACTGTACTGAGGTGACCTCACCGTGCTGTGAATATTATTGAGCCAGCAGCCAGGCCAAAGTGTCTATTCACTAGCTGAGGGGACTTGAAAACCATAAGACTCCCAGGAGAGTCAAGAGAACAGTATATTAACTGCCATGAATATAGAATGGTATTTAGACATCCTCCAACAGTAACTTCTCCCAACCATCCAGGAACAATTTGGTGATTAACAATCCCTTTTACAGTATTATTAATTTTTATTTATATAGCACCAATAATTCAATGGTGTTTTACATTTGCAGGTTTACATACTGTACACAAAATATACAAAACAAACAATGCTAACAGTGACCAACTGTCACAGTGTGATAGAGAGACCTGCCTGCAAGGGCGTACAATCTATGAAGGAAGAGGGATAGAGACAAAAGGTGAGGGTAGAGACTGTGCAGATGGTGGTGTGGTGGCAGTAGCATTATTGGAGGATGTAGGCCTTCCTGAATAGGTCTTCAGGGCCTTCTTGAAGCCTGTGATTGTGGGGGTCAGTCTTATGTGTGTTGGTAATGTATATAGAGCACCATGTCACAAGGCAAAAGTGATAACTAACTGGCTAGGTTAACAAAACATTGACATTTTGGGTCCATGGCCAGAGAACGCCCCAGATTTTAATCCCATTGAGAACCTCTGGTTAATGGACAAACAAAACACAGAAATTGTGATAAACTCCATACACTGATTATGTAAGAATGGGTTGTCATCAGTCAGAATTTGATATCCAACATACCCGGAGTGCAAACAGGCAAAATAAGCATCAACACTGTAAATAGTCTTTGCTTAATCTTCTTTTATTTGTTAATAAAAGTGTAAAAACTTCTGAAATGCTTATAAGGCTTAGTTCACATGTAAATTACGTGTGGCTTATTTTGGCACTGGAAAAAAACACTTCCTAATTAGGAAGCTTTTTTTGGACCTTGCCGCACTTTTTGGAGCTTTTTTTTGTAAAAACAGCTTCAAAAAACGCCAGGCTGTTTTCCCCTTCCGTAAAGTGAATGGGCCATTCACTTCTATTGCTTTCTTCAGGTGGAAAACGCCTGAAAAAAGGTCATGTCGCTTTTTTTCTGCTAGCAGAAAAAAAAACAGCTAGCAGTTTACATAGACCACTATTGTAAAGGGACAGATTTTGAAGCGAAATCAGCCTCTTTTCCCCCGTGTGAACTAGCCCTAACTGTACTTCAGTATACTATAGGAACAGAGGCGTAGCTAGAGGTTTGGTACAGGGTGGACAAATACATCTAAGTGGCCTTTCTACCCAGGTATTCCAATATTACCACTATACAATGACCATATAATGGTAAATACCGGCTCTAATGCCTCTTTTAATTATTACCCCATATATTAATCCTATGCCTATTTACACTATGGTATTAATAACGCCACCCTAGTTTAAAAAATATTATACTCTCCTCCAATTCAGAGATGCACGGAGTCAGACTGGAACTGCACCTCCACTTCTTCCTTCTTACTTGTAGGCTGCAAACCTCTTCAGTCCTGCAACCTACAAGACGCTGGGACAAAGACGTCCTAGCTGTGGCCAAGGCACCCTGTAGGCCACAGGCCTAAATAGGCTTTTCACCTGGCAGTAGCCAAATTAACCATGGTATAGCAAGAAGTCATTAGAGCTTCCTACTCTACCATGCATAATAACTGTATCGATGCAGTTGTAGACGCTGATATACAGTAGTTGAAATTGCAGTCGCCCTCCTGCCACCCGCTAGCTATGCCACCGCATAGAAACATCCAACTATAAGATCTAAACTCACTGAATGAGCAAAGTTTGTGAGAACCAATATTTGTGTCAGTGTCAAAATTTGTGGCCACAACTGGAGAGCTAAGCGAATTGATATATATAGTTATACAGAAGAACATTTAGTATTTCTCTTTTATTTAGCAGAATCTCAGCTCATCCTGGAGTCCAGTGGGTGGTCTCACTCACATTAACAGTTATTTTTGTATGCGCACTCATACATGGGATGATGTCAATGAGTAGAACCACCCACTGAAATGAGCAAAGATTTAGATCAATAAATGGCAGGTTATACTGAATCTTTTTGTAACTAAAGAGAACTTAAAGGGGTTGTCCCACGTCGCATACTCACCAGTCTTCGTTGCTATAAATTCTTCTGTCTTCCGGCTTTGTTGCGTCATTGGTGGGCGGGGTCACATATGCAAAGCCAAGCGGCGAGATGCCGCTGGCCCTGCGTGCGCGCTCATAGACCAGTCTAGCCTTCACAATGCGAATACAGACTCGACATCCGCCTCTCTCTATTACAGCGGATGTCGGGTCTGTATTCGCATTGTGAAGGCTAGACTGGTCTTTGAGCGCGCACGCAGGGCCAGCGGCATCTCGCCGCTTGGCTTTGCATATGTGAATACAGACCCGGCATCCGCTGTAATAGAGAGGCGGATGCTGGGGAGTGCAGACGCCGGCACAGATGCACAGACGCCGGCACAGATGCCTGCAACATCGCTATGCTTCTGCCCTGCATGAAGCCAGCAGTGGCAGAATCGATGCTGTTATTCCGCTCCTCCGCCCCCTCGGAATAGCAGCATCGCTCCTGCAGCTGCTGGCTTCATGCAGGGCAGAAGCATAGCGATGTTGCCGGCATCTGTGCTGGCTTCTAACCCTCCCCGGCATCCGCCTCTCTATTACAGCGGATGCCGGGTTTGTATTGGCGGCCCCTTCCCCCCAAAGGGTAAACTACCCCCCCCCTCCAGGCTCGCTCCCGTGCACATAGCCCCTCCTCCCTTCCCCCTCAGGGCAGGCAGATACATCACTTAACTTATGACCAGATAAGTCAAGGGATGTGTCCCAAAAAAATGAATAAAGTAAGATAGTGGACAAACAAAGCAGTTTTGCTGAAGCAATGTATTTAGGAAAAGTCTTATATTCATATTAGCAAACAGTATAGATAGGATCCTTGTGATGGGACAACCCCTTTAAGTGAACATTAAAAAGAGAAATGAATAAGTGACTTATCACTAGCTTAAAAAAATAAAATATATTATATATATATATATATATATATATATATATATATATATATATATTATAGTATTATTATTATATAAGTCTACTCGGTTTCCCTTCTTTATAACATAGTCCCTGCAGATCAGGCTGCATGTCCAATATGACAAGTATACTTTAAAGGTCATTTAGAAGGGGTAAAGCTTGACATTTCATAGCTATATATTAGAAGTGTCCTGATAAACCTTCAGCTCAGGTTTTTTATACTAAGATCACGAGCACAACACAGCTTGTTGAAAAAGAGCTAACAAGAATATGAGTTCCCTGCTCTATGAACAAAATATTCACATCTGATATACACTAGATCCACTGAAAATCTAGTGTGTATCAGGGCAGTCCGACATCTACTCTTAGGGAGAACAGAAATTGACAATTTGGAATGTAATAATCCTAATTTGTTGTTCCCCTAAGATAAGCAGAGGCAGAGATGTCTGGCAGCAGCTCATTCTTGTCTTCTGGAAGTAAACATTCATGCTTGGCTACATTGGGGAGACAGCATTCTACCGAATGAAAAAACATTAACACAAACAAACCCAAACTGCTTATTACGGAGTCCACTACCGCCATGGATCCAAATAAGAATATATAGTCTATAGTCTATTCAGTTCAGGATCAAACAGAGAGTATAAAACATAAATTTTACTAAATTCATTAAAAAATAGCCTAATATGGCTTAAAGGGATCCTATCATTAAAAAGCAATTTTTTGTGACTAAGGGTGCATTCACACTACATATACGGCAGCTTCTTCTGAACGTAAAACACGTTCAGAATAAGCGGCGTATAAAGCGGTTCCATTCATTTCTATGGGAGCCGACATACGAGCCCTCCCCATAGAAATGAATGGGCTGCTTTTTTCACTACGAGCAGTCCCATTGAAGTGAATGGGAAGTGCCCGCGTGTACGGCTTGGCATGAACAGAGCTAGCTGTACATGCCAGCACATCCCATTCACTTCAATGGGACTGCTCGTAGTGAAAAAAGCAGCCCATTCATTTCTATGGGGAGCGCTCGAATGCCGGCTACCATGTGAATGGAACTGCTTTATACGCCGCTGATTCTGAACGTGTTTTACGTTCAGAATAAGCTGCCATATACGTAGTGTGAATGCACCCGAACACATAGGAATAGCCTTAAGAAAGGCTATACTTCTCCTACCTTTAGATGTTTTCTCTGCGCCGCCGTTCGGTATAAATCCCGGTTTTCGTCGGAAAATGAGTTTCCTCGCAGCACTGGGGGCGGGCCCCGGCGCTTATACAGCACTGGGGGCGTCCCATATGCTGCGAGATAACTCTCCAGCGCAGCCTCCATCTTCTTCTGGAACGGCCTCTTCATGTGTCTTCTTCCAGCGCTGAAGAGCTACGGTACGGGCAACCAGGGCCGGCGTCAGCACCCGGCATACCCGGGCAAGTGCTGAATCTTACACTTTGCTTCTAATCAGCACCGCACCTCTAATGAGGCGAGGTGAGGCGTCCGCCTCAGGCGGCGCACGGGAGGGGGGCGGAAGCCCGGGCGATTTATTTATTTATTTTTTAGGTTTTTTTCCTTAGAACCAGCGCAGGAGAGCTGCCGCTCTCCTTGCGCTGGTTCAGACGTCTACATATCAGCGTAGGCAGCGTGATGACGCCGCCTACGCTGATACGTAGACGTCTGCCGAGAGAAGAGGATCGCGGAGGCAGTGGGAGCAGCAGCAGCGCGATCGATAAGAATAATAACATTTTTTTTTCTTTTATAATAGGCCACTAACTGCTGGAGTATCTCCAGCAGGTAGCGGCCTATTTACCAACCTCCCCGGACTTGCTCACTGCCACCCCCGCTTTCCCTTGTACTATAGGCCACTGAGGCCGTCAGCGAATAGGCCCGTGCCAAGCCGCGATCCCACTGCCACTATTATTATACTCAGGGGTCTTTTCAGACCCCCGAGTATAATAATCGGAGCCCCAGGGGAGGTGAGGGAACATAATAAACAATGTTACTTACCTCTCCGGGATCTGATGTTAATCCTAGCTGGCTTCGGGTCTATATGGTAATGCCCAGATGTCACGTGGTCTGGTATATTACCATATAGGCCCAAAGCCTGTGCTAGCAAAACCATATAGGCCCAAAGCCTGCTAGGATTAAAGAGGACCTTTCATGGGTTTGGGGCACATGCAGTGTTATATACCGCTGGAAAGCCGACAGTGCGCTGAATTCAGTGCACTATCGGCTTTCCTGATCTGTGCCCCGGTTGAAGAGCTATCGGTGCCGGTACTGTAGCTCTTCACAGTCAGAAGGGCGTTCCTGACAGTCTGTCAGGAACGTCCTTCTTCCCAGCAGTGCCTATAGCGCTGTACTGTGTGAACGGGGAGGAACGCCCCCCTCCCCTCCTGATAATATTCATCTATGGGCGAGCAATGTGAGCAGAGGGAGGGGGCGTTCCTCCCCACTCACACTGTACAGTGCTATTGGCGCTGCTGGGAAGAAGGACGTCCCTGACAGACTGTCAGGAATGCCCTTCTGACTGTGAAGTGAAAGAGGGACCGTCCTCCTTGTGGAAGATGGCCCCTCTCTCTCTTCTGACTGTGAAGAGCTACAGTACAGGCACCGATAGCTCTTCACCCGGGGCACAGATCAGGAAAGCCAAAGTGTGCTGAATTCAGCGCACTGTCGGCTTTCCAGCAGTATATAGAACTGCCTTTACCCAAACCGATGAAAGTAACAGTGTTTATTATGTTCTCTCATCTCCCCTGGGGCTCCGATTATTATACTCGGGGGTCTGAAAAGACCCCTGAATATAATGATAGAGCTTGAAGGGTCCACTTTGGCCCCTGTAACCTCTATTATGCCCCACAAGCGGCCCCCCTGCAACCTCTATTATGCCCCACAGCGGCCCCCCTGCAACCTCTATTATGCCCCACAGTCTATTGTGCCACTGTGGGGCATAATAAAGGCTGCAGGAGCCGCTGTGGGGTATATATATATATATATATATATATATATATATATATATATGGGTTGGAGGCATGGAGAAGTGAGGAGTCAAAGATGTCCATGTTTCAAACTTTACAGAGTCAAGTCACAGCTGAAAGAAGTGGTCATGGCGGTCCAAAGCGAGGAGATGGGAAATGTGGGGAGACGTCTCCTGTGAGTATTACTGCACAAAATATTACTGCATTATATTTATTGTAATGTTCCCTTGAGAACCCCCTGAATGGAAACCTATAAACATTAAAAAGCAGTTAGCTAAGAAATCACACAGAACCCATAGACTATAATGAGGTCCGTGTGGTTTCCACACGAATCATGCAGAAGAAAAAGTACTGCAAGCAGCACTTTTCTCTGTGCATGTTTTGTGCGGAAACTGAGAAGAAAACACACGGACCCCATTGTAGTGTATGGGGTCCATGTGGTTTCTTAGCTAACCACTTTTTAATCCGTTTAGCTTTCCGTTCAGGGGGTCCCAAAGCGGACTCCCTGAAAGGGAGCAAAACAGCACTGCAGGAAAAACTGCGGCAGTAATGCATTGTGGTTTTTTTCCCGAAGTGCTTTTCACTTTCTGCTTCCATTATAGACCCATGGTGTTTTTGTAGGTATAATTGATATGGTGCAATTTCCAAAACCCCAACGGTTTTGGAAATCGCAGTGTGTCCACTGCACATATTTTTCCACAATGTGTGGATGGGGTTTGCTAGAAGGAACTGTAAAATGTTGGGTTTTCCCATGGTGTTTTTGCCACGTGAGGCCACATTCCCAATTTGCGGTAAAATAAAATACACAATGTAAACAGTCTCGGTTTTGGAAATGTCAGCATTTCTATGGAACTGAAAATAGAAAATAAAGAGGAATCTGAGGCAGATGTCTGTCTAAAATTCCTCTTTACTTTTTGATGTCTGCACAGGTTCTATCTACTTGTATGGAATGGTCTGTATTACAGACCACTCAAGTAGGTCCTCCTCAGCAAAAAACTACCCAATTTCGGTTATTCATTTTGCTACAGTGCGGATGGGTTACTCCATAAAGGGGCCCACTGAGGCTCTGTTGCCCAAGGGCCCACACAAACCTGGAGCTGGCCCTGCAGGCACCGATAGTGCTTCACCAGGGGCACAGAATGGGAAAGCCGATAGTGCGCTGAATTCAGTGCACTGTCGACTTTCTAGCGGTGTATTACGCCGCATGTGCCCTGGGAGGTGAAAGGTCCTCTTTAAATGCTGCACAAACCTGAGGGTGCCAACCCCAGACATGGAGTTTGGGAATGACCCTGCAGCTCCCAGATCCAAACTCCTGCCATTACCTAACTGAGAGCAGCATTCTCAGTGGCAGATACCTGCCATCCAACATTTTACCCTTTGCCTGTTTATAATGGATATTTGAGATTTACATGATTTATTAAATCATATATAGATTATGGTTTAATTAATTTAATAAAAGTTATGTTTTCTACTCTTTTTATTTGATTCTGTGCTGAAAAAACATAAACAGCTGCTTCCAATTACTGCTGCTTATAAAAGCATTATCCATCATTTATCTGGTTAGGTGCACACAATTTTATACAAAGCACTAGAATTTGTTATTTCGATTTTGCATTTCACTTGGAAGCATGCCCATACTACCATACTAAGTGACTATGAATACACCTTAAAGGCAAAACTCAACATTTGCTGTCACATCGTTGATATTTATACAGTATTATGTTTATTAACGTGCCATAGAGTGGTACTTCTGGAAATGTTCTCAATCATATCACTACACGGTCCACTCTTTGTATACTTAGATTAATGGCGGTTTTATTTCATAAACTGCATTACATCCAGTCACATATTCTGGGACTTCTCAAAAGGCCATATTCACACATAACATGACAGTACCAATCTTGAATTAACCTTCAAAACTGCACCAAAATACGTGGCTAAATTCACATTTTACATGTGTTTGGATATAACTGTGGCTTTCTCTTACTTCACTGCAAAAAGTAAATCTGTGAAAGTCTACAACATGGATAAAATCTGCTGCAGGTTTTTAATCTAATTAAAATATATATATACTTTTTATACACTTGGTATTTCTGCAAAATTACATTGCTAAGGAGTTGATATTCCACTGTCTGTACATAACTTTTTATGCTATCCTGATGAGGATCAGCGCAGGGGGAGGAGTCCTTTAGACATTCTCCAATTGGTTGATGGAGCTTCTCCTGACACTGGATGTTCATTTCCTAGATTACATTTCCTAGATCCTAGATCTGTTCATTTCCTAGATCTACTGACACTGGATGTTTATTTCCTAGAACACATTAAAAAGGAAGTGATTCAACATAAAATACAAATCAAATACATAAAATACCTCCATGCAACATGAAATACCAGCATCCAGCAGAAAAAAAAACCTTCCCAAAAGAATCAAACACCACAGTGCACCACAAAATAATTTTCTGAATATGCCAAACACTACAGTGCAGCATACGTCACTTTAGCAGTAGCAAAAAAAAAAATACCACCATGCAGGATAAAATACCTCCACAGAAGCACCAAACAGCACAGTATAGCAACAGTGGTAGCAGCAATGCTCTCCAACCTTTCCTTCTCCCAACGGCATGTAATCTTCCTCTTTCTTCCTCTAGGCCATTGGCAGCATCATTGTCCCCAAATGAAAAATTCCAAACTTGCTGCAAATCATTCCCCAATTCCACATGTCCCACCCTATCAGGAGCATCCCCATAAGAGAGAGAGCAGATATCAGAAGAGACTCCTATTTCCAGTGCCAATCTGGCCTCTGTCAACAGTGATCTAGTGCACCTTAAAGGGGTATTCCCATGACGCTTGTTCACTAACCTGCAGGTTGTTGTGCTCTCTTCACTTCCTGCTTTACTCGGCACATAGGTGGGCGGGGTTTCACTTGCACGGGATAGGTTGTAAATGAATTACCACAGTGTGAAGCTGACGTAGCAGAGCTGGATTTGAGTCAGTTTGCATTACATACAGAGGTAACGGACTCCCTATTTCAGCCCTTATCAGCCAAATTCAATTAAACCGACTGATAAGAGCTCAGAAATCCCAGAGCTCTCACCTCCCCTATCTGTGTCATTTAAAGGGGCTCTATCAGCAAAATCATGCTGATAGAGACCCACATATGCGTGAATAGCCTTTAAAAAGGCTATTCAGGCACCGTAAAAGTTATATTAAACTAAAAAATTACTAAAAAATCCAAACAAAACATACTCACCTGTCGTTGGTGCTTCGGTGTCTCCCACTGTGGTCGAGTCCTGATGCTCCGGGGTCTATTTTTGGCGGAAGTCCTCCCGCACGTGACCGCTGAGGCCAATCGTGGCCTAATGAAAGGACATGGGACGTCACAAATGATGTATGCAGGGGCAACACGGTGGCTCAGTGGTTAGCACTGCAGCCTTGCAGTGCTGGAGTCCTGGGCTCGTATCCCGCCAGGAACAACATCTGAAAGGAGTTTGTATGTTCTCCCCGTGTTTGCGTGGATTTCTTCCCATTCTACAAAGACATAAGGATAGGACAAAAAAAAAGTACATTGTGATCCCTGTATGGGGCTCATAATCTACATAAAAAAAAAAAAGTGATGTATACAAATGACCTCCTGGTTCCTTTACTTAGGCTGCCTCTTCCTATACTCTGGAGTTATGCTAACCATGGTTCAGGTAAAAGCATAACTATTATAGCCATGAGTGGTCAAATTAGGGTCAATAAATAAAAGGGACCAAAGTATGCAATGTTTCCAACTGATATTTAATTGGGTACACCAGGTTGTCACAGGATATTACAACAAAAACGAGATACCTTGCAGCAGCAAACACATAGCTCTATTATCATAAAGAGGGATTCAAGTAGAGTCCCAATCAGGACAGATAACATATACGTCATGCCATCATGCTAGCCCTAAAATTTGGATGGGGTATGAGATAGGGAGAAAAAGTTGTTTACAGAAAACAGCTAAAACTGAGGTTTTTATTAAGTGCAGAAATATTCACAGAATCCAGTCTGTAAATCCATGGGAATTGCGTCTGCAGAATTAATTGATTTCAGTGGAATGATTTGAATGCCCGCAAACTTGATGGCATCTGGACCCCCTCCATATTGTGCATGAATGTGGCGATATCTTTTTTATTCAAAATGTCATTATGATTCCTCATCCTCCTGCAGAATTCACGCTTTACCTTTCCCACATAGTACAGGGGGCATCCACATGTCGCCAAGTAAACCCACCACCCTTGACTTATAATCGATGAAGTCCCCAATTTCAAACTCCTCCCCTGTACTGTTAGTGTTTCATTCTTTTTACCTGCTCACATGCCTAACAGCTACCATTTATACATACACGTCGGTTTTGCGAGTGTCCAGGCGGTCTCGGATACTTTGACTTCTTTTAGGCTTAGTTCACACGAGAATAGGGGGTTGCAGAAATTGGTGCTGAAAAAAAACACTTCAGGAATTGGTTTTTGGACACTGACGCATTTTTTTTAGCATTTTTTGTAAAAAAAACGCCTTAAAAAACGCCAGGCGGTTTTTCCCTCTAGCAAAGTGAATGGGCCTTGATAAAACGCCTGGCGATTTTTTAACGCGGTTTCCCCCTCCTATTCATTTGTATTGATTTCCTGAGGTGGAATCCGCCTCAAGAAAGGTCATGTCGCTTCTTTTCTCTGCTAGCGGCAAAAAAACGCTAGCGGAAAAACAAACGCTAGAGGTCTACATAGACCACTATTGTATGGAGGCAGATTTGAAGGCGGATTCCGCGTCCAAATTCCACCCCCCTTGCACCGTGTGAAAGAACCCTTAAAGGTCTGTTCAGGTTTCTCACTCAAAACCTACCTCAAATCCTCTTCCACCTGTAGAATTGCCCAAGGTCTTTTCAGAATACTCTGTACCTGTTTAGGTGCCCTTGATCTTGAATTGTTTTGACTCAGCCACCCTATCCTGAGGAATGAGGAGGTTTGTTCTATTTTTACTTGAATTGCCATATTGAAGGCTTCTCATAGAATCTCCCCTCGTTGAACCCTTGTATCAAGTCAATAGCTTGCCTTTTAAAACATGAGAATTGGGAGCAGCTTCTCCTGAGACGAAGTTATTGTCACCTAGGGATACCTTTTTTTAGGGAATATGGATGGGAACTATCCCATCTCAGTAAGATATTAGTTGCTGTTGTATTTCTACCTACTCCTACTATGAGGACATCCAAGAATGCTAGGAAATTAACATTTGATTCACACGTGACCTTGAGCTCCAATTCATTCACATTGATGCACTCGATGAATTCCAAGAAGCTTTCCTTGGTGCCTTTCTACAGTAAAAATATGTCTTTGTACCTCAGCCAATGGCAGATGGACTCCTACCATTGTCTGAGGTCATTGGACAAAATGACATTTGCCTCTCATCAGCTCAGGAGATTTGTATACTTGGGGGCACAAGGGTACCTCATCGTAGTGCCCCTGAACTGGTGGTAAAAGCTCCCGTCAAAGTAAAAGAATTTTCTGGTTAAACTAAAACTCAGCAGGTCCAGGGCCACTTGATTGTGTTCATACAATGGGGCATCCCTCATTGATAGAAAACTGGCTACAGCCCGTAGACCATCCTGATGATGTACTGCGCTGTATAATGCCTTGATATCTATTGAGGCTAGAAGCATTAACTTGTCCATGGTAATTCGATCCAGTTTTAATAATAGGTCTGAGGTGTCACAAAAATAGAATGGTGAAGTCTCCACAAATAGTTGCAATAACTTGTTAATTTAGATTCTTATGTTCTTGTGATACAGACACAATTGGTCTCCCATTTAGGGGTGTCAGACATTTGTGCACTTTTGGAAGGGCATAAAATGTAACCATTAATGGATGTTTTAGTATCAAAAATTCAACTTCCATCTTGTTGAAACCCTTGTAAAAATCAGTTCTCTTTTATCAAACTCTAGTTCCCCCTTGAGTGTTAGTGCTTGTTCCCATAATTCCCGTAAGAGCGTGAGGGAGATAATATAGTGCCCACCATTTGCCTTAAATTAAAAAGTATGCAATGCCAACCTCAGTGGATAGCCCAAACATTGATCTGTTCTATAGATTGGAATCTAATGACCTCAGAAAATTAGAGGAAAATGAGGTTATGCCCTGCAATTTAAGTAGAACAGAACTTTAAACTCTAGAGAATCTTGGTAGAGATAGGGCCATTATTATAAAGACCTCTAATAAAGGGGACAGTGTGGTGGTTCTTAATACAGAACAGTATAGAACTGGTATGTCTGATGATTATAGACATTGGTATCTGTAAAAAAAAAACTAAGAGAACACCCCAACGCATTTTTTTTTAAAAAAAAGCTAAAGGGAATCGTGGACTAGGCCTTGGCTCGTAAAATCATAAACAAGAAAGAAGTAGAATTTTTGATACTGAAGCATCCAGTAGTGGCTACATTTTATGTTCTATCAAAGGTACACAAAGGTCTGACACACATAAAAAGAAGACCAATTGTGTTTGAGGTGGACATTATCAAACAAGACCAGCGTTGTTAAAGGTGGCATGAAAAAAAGCAAGGTTTCATGAAAGAATCTCCTTCCTGCTAGTAGCTCTGGGTTCTTTGGGTAATAATATTGATTTTCCTTTTTCTTTTTTACCACTACATAGAGCCTTGTGCTTGCCTTTTGATGTTCTTTACACGACTTTCTTGGCAATTGCAAGTGTTTGCATTTTTTTTTTTTTTTACTATTAACCCTGCCCAGCAGCACAGTTTTATTTCTGTGTGGTTTTCTCTACTTTTATTTGAGTATTTGTGCTTTGTATGTCATCTATGGATTTTCACTATTTTAGATAAACAAATGCCTAAATAGCCTTTAAAAAGGCTATTCAAGTCCTGCTAATCACTTGTTAAAAGACCACCCATTTTAATGAATTACCTTTTAAACGTGTATGTAAATGAGCCCTTCCGTGCACCGTGGACGTTCCCGTGCACCTCTCTGTTCACGCCCTCCTCTGTGGTTCTTCTTTGTAGGTCCCTCCTCCTGCTTTCGATTCACTGCCTCCAACTGTCTCATCCCTGCTTCTGGAAAAGGACCTGTGATGTCATCACTACTGCTCTGTGATTGGCTTGTCCCTGTGATACAAGGTCCTTCGTCGTCTACTAAGTAGTGATCTATTCAAAATAGGGGCTGCAGACACAGGGAGCTGCAGCCTCTGCTCTGCATAGATCACTACTTAGTAGTCGACGAAGGACCTTGTATCACAGGGACAAGCCAATCACAGAGCAGTAGTGACATCATCACAGTGAATGGGAGGCGAAAAACGCCTAGCGTTTTTTTTGGCAAAAAACAGCGACTGAAAACGCCTTTTTTTACAGTCCATTCACTTTAGGGGAGGGGAAAACTGCCTGGTGTTTTCTGAAGCAGTTTTTACTAAAAACTGCTCCAAAAAACACCTCAAGGTAAAAAAAAAAACACTTCCTAATTAGGAAGTGACCAAAATAAGCCAGGAGGCATTTACGTGTGAACTAGCCCTTATATGGCATTATGTAACAGTATTACTTTAGCCCAGGGGTGAACCTGCCCTTTTCGCTGCCCGAGGCAGACGACAGAAAGCCCCCCCCACCACCACGGTGGAGGGGGCGTGGCAGAGCGAAGGGGTGGGGCTTAGCGAAGGGGGCGAGGCTTAGCGGTGTTCGCAGGCAGGGAGCAGACCTGCTTTCTGCCTGAGCGTAAGGGGAGGCCTCTGGAGCAGCGCTGCTCCAGCAGCCTCCCCAATCCACAGCTCGGTGCTAAGCCAGTCCAGGACAGCTTGTCCTGGACTGGCTTAGGTAAGCAAAAATGCCGCCCTCCCTGGGGCCCTGGTATAGCGCGGCGCTGCTTTAGCCTCTGGAATATTTACTTCTGTCATTGTTTGTGGGAACTTCTGTGCACAGAAATAGTGGCTGAGCATTTCAATGGAGGTTAGAGAATAATACTATAGTTGTGGTCTGGCAGGCTGCGGCATTATTTATTTGAATGGCATAAGCTGGGCATTCCGGAAAGGATAGAGTTAAACAATATACTAATGAGGTGACTCTATCCTTTCCACAAAACCCAGCTTAGACGAGGGATCAGTGAGGCGAGAATATTCCACAGCACAGTCCAGCTATTGCCATTACTCAGGCCACATACTGTATTCACTGCCTTTGGTACACAAGAGCCATAGAGTTGCATTCTATGACGTGATGCTGACAGACAGTCCCTTAGTAAAATGTACACAATTCCCTGCAGGGCCCCTGTACACGCAGCTCTCTCCCACCCCCAGCCTCAGTCCTGGCCAGTCAGCGCCCAGCAGAGGCGTGTACCAGCCGTACACTCGGCTTTGCACACACCGATCCAAGAATACAAAGGGGACACGCTGACCTTCACGTATCCTTTACTACAAGGCAGAATGGCGTTAGTTGGGCTCAATGTGAACTGCATTCTACTGCTGAGTATACTTTATTAACCATTTCTAGGCTAAACTGAGGTATTTTCAGGGGTTACTGGTATATTAATCCCCTGCTCTCCCTCCCACCCCCTTGCTGGTATATCCTCCTGCGTAGAGCTGTGTATGTGAGGGAGACAGAGTGGACACGGGAACTTTCTGCTTCTGAAAGTGCGTTGGAGCGCGTATGTGTGTTGTATTGTCTTGTCGGGGGTTAGTTGGAGCGGATTGTGAGTTGTTTATTGGAGTCTCTGCTGGGCGCTGTATAGACAGGTTATATATCGTGTACACTTGTCTCATAGCTTTCGGCGACCTAGTAAGAGGGCGCATCAGCTGTAGCCGGGACACTCCTAGCACGGTGAGCGCTGCTCTATCCGCCAGCAGCGGTTGATAATTTGCGTTTATATCCGGCAGACATAGGGTTAATTGAGGAAGCAGGCTGAGGGTAGCGCCGTCCTATTGGACGCCCGTGTGATGACGTAGCTCGGTTCTTCCTCCTTACCACTAATGGCTTGACTACGGCTTTGAGTGGCAGCAAGATGCAGCGAATCAGAGATCAGCGCATTCAGCCAATCAGAGATAGCGGTGGGTGTGTCTCAGCGTGCGTGTTATGTACACGGAGCGCTGTATGTTGCGAGTACATCCTAGTGGTCACGTGAGAAATTGCGTGTACTGACCACACCCACCTATGTGATGTTAGTAGAAGTGGGAAGGCTTGAGCAGTTAGTGTGGGCGGGGCCACGCTGCTTGGTTGTGGCCATAGTGGAAAGTTTACAAGAAAGCGTCTGCCAAGGAGGAAGGAGCGCCAGCTCCAGACGTTGTATGACGAAAGCCAAGTGCCTAATATTAGAGGGCAAGGAAAATCTGTGAATGTTACACAATAAATAACTATACGATTAACCTTCAGTTTTATCAGCTTGCTTTCAGGGCACGTTCACATGATGCAGCTACAGTCATTCTGCTGTAATTTCACAAAAACGCAGTATTTAGATGTGGCCTTGTGCGATTTGACTGCACTGTGTGAATATGCTGCAGGTAGGATGCTACTTTTCTCTGACAGGCTGGACACTAGGTATGCATTGTGTAGTAGTAGGGCGTTCTGTAGCTAAATTAATATTCACACTGCAGGATTTGAGGTGGTCTTCTGCCTGAAAATCCTATCCAAAGACTGGCCCAAATCCGGAGACCTTGTTTTCAATGTACTTTTTTTTTTTTTTAGCAAACTGAAAAAAACATGTTTCTCACCTGATATTGCCACTAAGCTTTCTGTCTTGGATTTTTAGTGTGCATTTTTGGAACAGGTTTTTTTTTTTTTAGGCAGAACACTGCGTCATAAACTTCTATGCCAGGGTGAGCTGGTGGACCACATGGCTCAGGAGCCCACCAGGATATTCACCTCCGGGCCAGGGCAAGCATGGTGTCTGTTGGTGGTATTCCACTCTTCCCATTAATAACACATGCATTGTGCAAGTGCATGGAGAGATGGGAGGAATCTTTGATCAGGTGAACTGCTAAGATGCAGGTAGTCATTACCCCCACATTTCCTCCTTCACCATTCACGAAATGCAGCATTACACAGTACCCATTTGTATTAAAGGATTGTCCATTTCCCGTTCTGTGCCCCTGGTGAAGAGCTATGGGTGCCGGTACTGTAGCTCTTCACTGTCAGAAGGGCATTTCTGACAGTCAGTCAAAAAACCTTTCCTCACAGCAGCGTCTATTGCTCTGTACTGTCAGAACGATGAGGAACGCCTCCTGATAGTACTCGTCCATAGATGAGTATTGAGGAGGGGGCGTTCCTCACCACTCAGCGTCATTGCTGGGCCGTAAGGAATGCCCCCTCTCACAGTACAGCGCTATAGACGGTGCTGTGAGGAAGGGCGTTCCTTACTGACTGGCAGAAACGCCCTGCTGACAGTGAAGAGCTACGGCTAGCTCTTCACCGAGGGCACAGAATGGGAAAGCCAATAGTGTGCTGAATTTAGCCTGGGAACACCTTTTCTGAACAGCCAGGATTGGAGACATTCTATACTTACATCTCAAATTACTGCAATACAACTGGAAACACATCATGAGAGTTTCTAAAATGGATATGAGGTGAAATATACACCACACTGCAATAAACAGTACATAGATGACTGCTTACTCAAGGTATAAAAAATGCATCTTTTATGAACAACCAATATAATCTAAACTACATCCTACAATCAATAACCTAAATAGAAATGCAAATGGAGGGGTTTCTGACAAGTGCCAGACCATACAAAGTTCCTGTTTTCATAGTTGTATCCATTAGCAAGTGAGCAAAACACATGCGGTTTTATATACCGCTAGAAAGGTGACCGTGCGCTGAATTCAAGAAGGAACGTCCTTCTGACAGTAAAGAGCTACAGTAACGGCATCGATAGCTCCAGCCTGGGGGCACAGAACGGGAAAGCCGATAGTATGCTGAATTCAGCGCACTGTCATCTTTCTAGCGGTGTATGAAACCGCATGTGCCCGAGGACATGAGAGGCCCTCTTTAAGGTTAAAGTAGTAAAGTACTATAGCATTATCCACTATAATATAATAATACATTATAACATTAGACTATTGTATTAGTATTACCTGCTTTAGACATTTTAGTGTCGGTACAGGGAATTAGTTCTAAACTGGCTCCAATTGTCCTATTACCTAGTTCCCCAAATTGAAGGTATTTTACCATAAAGTATGTTTATCTGATTGCTGGCATACTCCTAGACCTTTCTGGTCCCTTTCAACTACTCCACATCACCATTATTTATTCTGCTCCTTATTCCTGAATGCATCCGAGAAACTGATGAAGGTCTGATACAAGACCGAAACGTTTTTACTTCTGGATAGAAAATAAACATATTCACTATATTTATGGTATGTGACTGCTGAGATCCCACTGATTCTGAGAACTGTTGTTATGTATCCAGGCTGAATATAGGCATGCTCATGCTGGGTGGGACACATCCCCACTCCCCACCAATTCAATGGGAGCGGCGGAGATAGCACAGCACTCGGCTATCTACTGCTCTCCCACTTAAGTGAAAGGCAGAAGTGATGCATCCAGTCCAGCAGCGCCGTGCCTACATTCAACCTAGATGCATTCACAGTGGGGGTAAAACATCTCTTCAAGATCAGTCTCAGGTGTCAGACCCCCACCCAATGATCAGCTATTTATTCTCTATCCTATAGACCAGTGGTTCTTAACCAGGGTTCGATCGAACCCTAGGCCCTATGCACAGTTCATTTTGTGTACCAGTAAAAAGAAAAACATATACCTATGTCTTGAATTTGGAAATAAATCATATTTGATTTATCACTAAAGAAGGGTTCAGTGAATGTGCATATCATGCTGGTGGGTTCGCTACCTCAAACAAGGTTAAGAACCACTGCTGTGGACACAGGATTTGTGGCATAAACCGTTTAAAATAAAGCATTAAAGTGGTATCTAAAATCAATGGACTGTCTGTGTAATGCAGAGTTATGCGTGGGTCTCCAAAGCGTTTGGTGTCTTGCCAAGGGTACGGTGCCCATTTGCAGAGGATAGATTGTCGAAAACAATGTTACTTGGATACATGGTTTGGTGTGTGAAAGCCCAGTATAAAGCTGTGGTGCAATGTTCAAATTTTGTGATGCAGTTTTTGAAGCAAGAAACCATTTGAGGAAGAAGAGAAGGCATACTATAGGATAGATGCTACAAATTTTATTTATTAGGTTTCCAATGCATGGTATTGTTTGTACAGATGATTCCACCATCAACACTAACAATTTTAAAAAGAAGTGGAGTGAGTTTGGGTAAAGCAGCTTAGGCAATGGTATTTCTTGGCAATAGCCATCCAAAAATTTCCAGCATGGTTATTCTGTTTTTGGCAAACTAAAGTCTGCAGTCTGCCAACTGCAAGCAACCATTGGTGGCATCTGCATGTCAGATTTCTGTTGTTTTGTTGAATGGTATGGATGAAGTTGACAAAAATATGTGTAAGAACCCCTTCACACGGAGTTTACGCTCCGTGTATTCTGTCCATTTTACACGTGTAAAAATAAACGTGTAAAATCTAGTTAGCCATTGAGTTCAATGGCTTTTTCATATAACGCGCATCTTTTTGCGCGCATGCAGAGACTCGCGCAAAAAGACGCGCGTTATACGAAAAAGCCATTGAACTCAATGGCTAACTACATTTTACACGTGTAAAATGGAAAGAATACACGGCGCGTAGACAGAATACACGGAGTGTAAACTCCGTGTGAAGGGGCCCTAAGGCTGGCTTTACCAGCATCATTGCTAGTCTATTTGCAAACCTTACCCATGACATTAAGGTGGTTTTCATCCATGTGTAGCGACCTTTATTCTATAACTCAAATTTTTATTGAAAATTTTTTTAAACAATAAGAAAAGAAAAAACAATTACAAGTTACAAGGCGAACACCCGCCCTGCGAACAGAAAAAGCACACAGTGCAACACAAAATACAATCAGAAGAATAAAATAAAGAAAAAAAAAAAAAAAATTAAAGACAAAGAAAGCAACATAGAAAAAAAAGAAAAAGGAAAAAAGGGGGGGGGAGGGAGGGGTTAGTGGGACAGATGAGTGGGGGAGAGGACTAAATGTGGGGGGTGAAAGGGTAAGTAGGGGTGAGTGTAAGCAGTCAGGAAACCAGTGAGAGCGCTCGCCAGGTCATCCATACCACAGCCAGTTGGGAAGGGCTCGGGAGCAACCACTGGTCAAATACCTGAGACGAACAACAAGAGTATCAATCAGAGGAGGGGTCAGAGCCCAGGAGCGTCCGGTACTCTGCAGACTGTTGAAACCTGAACCAGTAGAACCAGGTTTTGATGTACGCCTCAGTCGTGCCATGCAGGAAAGACGTGAGATTTTCCATGCGCATTATCTTGTTGACCTTCGAAATCCAGAGGGAGAGAGGAGGAGGATCCACTCGTTTCCAAAAAAGGGGGATACAAGCCCGGGCAGCGAGGATCAGGAATCTAAGTAGGGAACGCTTAAAGACCTTTACAGAAGACTCACAATGATTAAGGAGGAACAGGGCAGGGCCCAAATGGTGAGAAGTTTCAGTAAGCTGGAGGGTTATCCGCTTGACCCCCTCCCAGAAGGACGAAAGGGCAGGACAGGACCAAAAAATGTGTAGCAGCGTGCCTTCCTCGTCGCCACAGCGCCAACATAATGGGGAGACCTGAGGAAACATAGCATGGAGTCTCGTAGGAACCCTATACCATCGGGACAAGATTTTGTAGCTGGCCTCCTGGTGGCGAGAGCTGATGGAAGCAGTATGAGAAAGGCGAAAAATGCGCCTACGCTGCTCCTGAGAGAGGGAAAGGGATAAGTCAGATTCCCATTTCAACAAGAACGGCGGAACAAAGTCCTCCGGAGGTTCAACCAGGATCCGGTAAGTGAGCGAGAGGGAGTGGCGAAGGGGGCCAGCACCAACAAAAATCTTCTCCAAGGGGGTAGGTTCGACGCGGAACTCTGCAGGAGCAGGGAGAGAATGTAAAAAGTGACGAAGTTGCATCCCCCGCCAAGCATCCAAAGGGGGCAGCTCAGGAGGGGCCTGGGAATTCAGAAGTGTAGTCCATCCCCCAGCGTCCTGGAAGTGACAGGCACGGAAAATCCCATGACGGCGCCAATTACGAAAAACTCGGTCAAACATTCCAGGTGGAAAGGCAGGATTGCCCAGCACTGGGAAAAGAGCGGAATCCTTAGGGAGGAGAGTGGAGCGAACAAGGCCCCTGGAGCAAATCCGAAGCGTGGGACCAAGGGTAGGGTGAGAAAAGAGAGATGACAATGAGGAGGAGTCCAGCCATGGGGCAACCTGCAAAGGGATCGGAGAGAATGCCTGTTCGATGTAGACCCAAGGTTTAGAAACAGCATGCCTACACCAGTCCACGACACGAGTCAGGTGGGTAGCCAAGTAATAGGACTTCAGGTCCGGAAGCGATAAACCACCGCAACTCTTGGGACGAAAGAGAAAAGCCTTGCTCACTCGGGCGGGTCTGCCCGACCAGATGAACTTCAATTGGACGGAAGTGAGGGATCTAAGAAAAGACAGAGGGATGTGAATGGGAAGCGCCTGCATCAAGTAGAGAAGACGAGGGAGAATGTTCATTTTAAAAATCGCGCATCTCCCGAACCAAGTAAAGGCTCCAGTGGACCATCGAGTACAATCAGCCCTGATAGACGCCAGAAGTGGGGGGAAGTTGCAACGAAAGAGATCTTTCGGGTCCGGAGTAAGATAAACCCCCAAATATTTGAGAGAAGTAGGGGCCCAATGAAAAGGGAAAGATTGACTCAAGGAGGTGGCCGCCGAGGAGGAAAGGGTCACATTAAGGGCTTCCGACTTCGAAAAGTTGATTTTAAAATTCGAAAGGGTCGAGTAAACCTGAAAGGCAGACATCAGAGCTGGAAGAGAAACATGAGGGGAGGAGAGAAAAAATAGCAAGTCGTCTGCATAAGCCGCCACTTTGTATAAACAGGAAGAATGAGCAGCGCCTGAGATGTTCGGGTCGGCTCGAACCTGGCGGAGGAAGGGTTCAAGAGTCAGGACGAAAATGAGAGGCGAGAGGGGGCATCCTTGCCTAGTGCCATTTCGGATAGGGAAGGACTGGGACAATAAACCGTTCACCCTAACCATCGCTGTAGGGAGAGAGTATAGAGCCATGATCCAACTCATCATGCGATTTCCAAGACCAATATGTAACAGGGTCTCTTCCATGAACCGCCAGTTGACCCTGTCGAAGGCTTTCTCAGCGTCAGTTGAAAGAAGCATGAGAGGAGAGCCCGATTGTTTAGCCCCATACATGAGGTTGATAGCTTTGGTAGTATTATCTCGAGCCTCACGGCCGGGTAAAAATCCAGCTTGATCCGCGTGAACAATATTTCCTAACAAGGGCGATAAACGCGTCGCAAGGATCTTGGCTAAAATTTTTAGGTCAACATTGATTAGCGAAATGGGGCGGTAGTTAGAGCACAGAAGAGGGTCCTTTCCGGGTTTGGGGATAACCGCTATGTGAGCACACAGGGAGTCACGACAAAGGGCCGAGCCATCGGTGAGAGAATTGAAAACTTTCAACAGTCTGGGGCGGAGTTCAGGGCCAAGTTTCTTATAGTATACCAAGGTAAGGCCGTCTGGGCCTGGGGCCTTACCCGTTGCCATACTGGAGATAGCTAAAGAAATTTCCTCTTCAACAATAGGAGATTCCAAGGCCGTCAATTCCTCTAGAGACAACGACGGGAGACCAGAAGAGGAGAGATAAGAACGAATGCGATCTCGGAACTCCGCTTCAGGGAGAGGAGAAGGGCCAGAGTTTACAGAATACAAAGAGGCATAGTAGTCCCGAAAGGCAGCTGCAATATCAAGGGGCATGTGTAATCGAGTACCCTGGGCGGAATTGATGCATGGAACGTAGGTGGAGGACTGCTGAACCCGAAGGGCCCTAGCTAGTGAACGCCCGCTCTTATTTCCAAACTCATAAAAATGACGTCTGCATTTAGCTAGAGTACCCTTCACCCTATCAGTGACGAGCGTACGCAATTCCTCTCGGGCGCTGGCAAGCTGGGAATAAACATCAGGAGTGATTTGGCGTTTATGAAGAAGTTCCAATGAGCGGATCCGCTGCAGCAGAGATTCAATACAAGCCCGGCGTTCCTTGTTTAAGCGGGAACCATGTTGCAACAGGATACCCCGGATAAAACATTTGTGAGCCTCCCACACCATTGGAGGAGCAATCCCCGACAATTCCTCCCTCTCAAAGTATTCCCCCAAACGGGTCTTAATGTCATCCAGGATGGTTACGTCATCAAGAAGTGATGCGTTAAGTTTCCACTGACGCTGGAAGGGAATAGGAGAGGACAAGGAAACAGACAAAGTAACCAAAGCATGGTCGGAGAAAGTAATGTTATCGACTTCCGCAGCCAACAAAGAGTGGAGATGTTGGTGACGGATAAAGAGGTAGTCGATACGAGAGTATCGGTGATGGACCGGAGAGTAATAGGAGTAATCCCTATCCAATGGGTGGAGTAACCTCCAGGAGTCCACAAGCTGGTGGGAATGAAGGTCCCTCTTAATCCTCCTGATGAGCGAGTAAGGGTGAGAAGAGACGCCAGCAGAAGAGTCCAATGAAGGGTCTAGGACCAGATTAAGATCACCCCCCGCCACCAGGAAGCCCTCCACAAAGCCGTCCAACAGCCCTAAGTAAGAACTAAGGGCACGACCCTGTCCCGAGTTAGGCAAATACAAAGAGGCAAAAGTAAAAAGCTGAGAGGAGATACGACCCTTGACCATAACAAGTCTCCCCTCAGAATCAGTGCGAGTCTCCAAATGTTCCCAAGGCAGGGAGCGAGAAATCAAGATACTAGTCCCTCTGGATTTCGGGTCAGGAGAAGAGCTATGATATGCATGAGGAAACCAAGCATTAGTCAACTTGTATGGCTTGGTAGAGCAATGGTGAGTTTCCTGCAAAAACACAACATGAAGGCGCTTACCTTTGAGCAGATTGAAGAGTACGGAGCGCTTCTCTGGACTATGAAGGCCTCTCACATTGAGGGAGCCCACGGCGATAGAGGAAAGGCGATCAAGCGGAGGCATGGAGGGAGACGGGCTTTCCCAGCTCACACCCTAGGAGCAGAGAGAGAAAAGAAAAAAAAAAAAAAAAAAAAGGGGGGGGAGGAAGGGGAGAGGGCGAAGAATTGAAGAGGGTAAAGGGGAGGGAAAGAAAAAAAAAAAAAAGAGAGAAAAGTAACAGAGTAGAGGAAGGAGAGCGGTAAAGAATGAGGGGGGGGGGGGGGAGGAAAGGGAAAAAGAACCAAGAGTAGAACAAATCTAACTACCCCTAGACAAATGGGCCAGGGGCACAACAACAGACAGGAAGGAGTGAGGGAGTAAGAAAAGATGGGGGGAGAAGTGGGCCCGCAAGCACCACGAGTGTACCTGGTAAGGAAGACCCTATGCCCCCACCCCCAACAAAGTGTAAAGGTATAGGAAGCACAGGGCTACAAACTGACTCTAAGGTCCAAATAACAACATTGTATAAAAACACAGCAATACCAACAACAAGGGCCATCTATAAAGCCCAGCAGGAACAGGATCAAGAGGAACAGAGTAGTCACAAAACAAAATAAACATAGTGAAAATGTCCACCAACCGTGAAACAAGTCCAAGACCACTCAACATAAAAGGATATTAACACTGTCCTGTGGGCAGATCAAAGACCGGCGGCATGAGGGCTCATGCTTCAATGGGAAGCTGAGCTGAGAGATCTGGTTGGCGGAGCGGAGACCCAGGCGGATCCGGTATTGGAAGACGTCGTGGAGATGAGTTTCGCCGAGGTCTCTCTCTGGAAGCAGTCGAAGAAGAACGCCTGGAACCGCGGCCGCGCCTGGGTATAGTAGGGCGGGAGGAATCCAGAGCAAGCCAGTTCGGGACTGAGACAGGGCGCACATCCAGGGAGGCAAACAAATCAGGCAAGTCCGCCGGGGAACGGACAACAATCGAAGACGAGCCAACACGAACAATCAAATGGAAGGGATGACCCCACCTATAGGAACCTCCACAGTCCTTAATCAGAGTCAACACCGGCTGAAGGGCACGGCGCATAGCCAATGTGCGGGATGAGACGTCTGGGTAGAGCTTGACAGAGGCATTCTCAAAAGGCACCGATCCCATATCCCAGGCACACCTCAGGATGTGTTCCTTGTCCGTGAAGTAATGTAGTCTACACAGAACGTCTCTAGGATTAGCAGGGTCAAGCGGGCCAGAACATTGGACTCTATGCACACGGTCCATCATGAAGGTAGCATCCAGCGGGCGTTGAGTCGCCATATTGAAAATGGTATTAATTCGGCTGATCAGATCATCCTGAGGGCCTTTTTCTGGCACTCCTCGTAATCGAATATTATTTCTGCGACCCCGGTTCTCCTGGTCATCCAGGAGCAAAGCAATTTGTTGAAGGTGGGCCTCAGAGTGGGTTTGATTGCTCTCCACTGCAGACAGGCGTTGTTCCAAAGAGGACAGTGTTTGATCAGTAGCGTCAGCCCTAGTAGTAAGTTGAGACACATCAGACTGGATCGCACCGAGGGCCTGTGCCTGGGATTGTTCCATTCGGGAAACTACAGCATCCAGGTCCTGTTTAGTGGGCAGAGCTTGAATAAGGTCCCGAAGTAGCTGAAAGTCCGCAGAGGCAATATGGGCTGCTGAGCAGGGCAGGGAGGCCGAATCCATGGATTGCACGTCATGTCCAGGGAGGGTGGCAGACAGTGAAGGAGGTGGCTGCGATTGGCGAAGCGGAGGAGATGGAGGAGCCATGTCATCAGTGCCAGACCCAGTAGCCGAGGTTCCAGATCGGGACAGGAAGGTAGAGATTGACGGTGAGTGAGTAAGAGAGCGACTCGGCGTGCGGGAAGGAGCAGTAGAGGTGTTAGGACGTCTTCTGGACATATCACAATGAGAAGCGACCATAGAAGGTAAGGAAGGTACACTCGCAGTATCACCAGGCCTTACATGAGGCGGTCACATAGTTCCATAATCAAACCTGGTACCCATGAGGTGCAAAAGGAGCAATGGGAGAAGTGCTAGTTCCGTGGGGATATACTGCAGAACGTGGAACACACCAGCGACCTTTATTCTAAAACATGGGGTTTTATTGACTGAGAATTCCTTCAGAGGTTAAAGAGCAATTCTCTTATGAGCCCTGGCATTGTTATGCTCATACTCTTATGACTCATTACTATTATCACATGTTATATTGAGTGTGGGATAATGTTGTTCTGATATGTTGTTTTTTTAAACTTTCCTTAATTTCCTTGTTGAAAAAAAAAACAACACAAAAAATGATCTGGAATGATAGCGTTTCTTTATATTTTTATATTCAAAGAATATTCTTTATTTTTATTGTCATGTTTCTAAATGGCTCTTTTATTGTCATGTCTGTGAATGGCTTTATTGCATTGTTCCTTAGCTGTTGTCAAAGATATTTCCCAGAAATTTCAACTGTCTGAACACTTCAGTAATTTATCAGAACCCGCGCTCTATAAGAAGTCAGCCAGTGTGAGACTGGTAGCCTAAAACACATAGAAGAAGTGGAATAATCGGTTTGGGGGACCGAATAAATCTAGTGGGATGTGTTTGCAGCCTGACAGTAGGAAAAGAAAATGTTCCCTCAGGAATCTGTGACAATCATAGAAAAACATCATGAATATATTAAATAATACATCACAGATGACACAACATACTGGAGCATTCCTTGGACTTGAATTATTTAGGTGTAATATTCCATTTCATAGACAATCACCAGAAAGCTAATAATAAAAGGACTGTGGAAGTTAAATGTGTGAAATATTTATATGGTGGCAGTCATAGTAAACACTACTTACATTCATCAATTGGTCTTTTAGAATAAATATTTGGATTGAACAATTTTCCTCAAAATGTCATTCAGCGCCACCATTTTGTTCACGCCTCCACCAGGTCAAAATGATGGAAAATGCGCATGCAAAATTGAAAACACCCAAGGTGGCTCAGTCTCTGTTGATGGCGCTACCCCTGTTGCCGTTAATGGGCAAGGTGTGGCAGTGCAAGGGTGTGAGCAGCTTCTTCATCTTATCTATCAGCGTGTGGAGAAAGCAGTGGGACTAGCCGAAGCTGCACTTAATGTCGCCAAAGCAAACAGTAGCCTTCTGAGTGAACTCCAAGACGAATTCAGTAGTCTGAAGAGAGTGATTGAAAGGCCTGAGGCTCCAAAGTCACCGCTAGACATCGCTGCAAGATGTAAGTTATCAGAAGAGGAAGAGGCTGAAGAAATTGGAGGTGTTCAGGTGGTCATTGAGGAGTTGAGACAGCTGGGTGCAGCATCTGCTGCATTAGTTCCCGGGCTTCACCCTCCTCCCATTATCGATAGGACAAGAGAAAATTGCTTAACAGCATGTCCCCCAAATGAAGCGCCCACCCTCCTTAGCCCTGTCCACATTCCGGTAAGTGACTATGTGCAGTTTGTGAGGCAATTGTGCTCACTCTTTACTACCAATATGTCAAGAGAACCTTCTTATTAGGACAGATCTGCATGGGACAGATACATGGCAGATTTCCTGCCAAAGAATTGTGGCAGTGTTTACAGTAGCAGCAAAGTGAATGAAAGTTTATCAAATCTGTGCAAAAAAGTCAGTGTCGACATTGACCTGAGGTACGGATATCCACAGCTTATTCTGCAGATTTTCAATAGTTTTCACACTCTTCAGTGAGTGGGGTGACATCTGTGGCAAGTAACTTATGCAGACTTTGACACTGATTCATTGCACATTGCTTTTAGCTACATTTAAGTCCCATTAGTTGTACGTTTATGCCATTCTGCTTATTTCTGTTCTGTCACTAGCTCCACTTTTATTTCCCCAGATGAAATTGATATGCAAAGTGTATCTGTATGTGTTGGGGATTTTTAAGCATGTTGGTAATTTTTTGTGATGCTGATTTTCAGTTCTGATCCGTAAGGCTCTATTCAGACAACTGTGTTGCAAAACAGCTGTAAAAAAGGAATATTTTTCATGGCTGTTATGCCCTGTTCACATCAGTGTTTGGATTCCGTCTGGGGGAGTCTGCATGGGGACCTCCCCGAACGGAATACCAAACGCAAGTGCAAAGCGCTGTGCTGTAAAAGCGCATGGACCCCATAGACTATAATGGGGTCCGTGTGCTTACCAGCAGATGTCCACAGGGATCGTGCGGACAGGAAAGTAGTTCCCAATCTATTTTCCAGTCCTCATGATTCATGCGGGCAGCACACAGCAAGCACACGGACCCCATTATAGTCTATAGGGTCTGTGCGCTTTTACAGCACAGCGCTTGCAATTGCGTTTGTATTGCATTTGGGGGTCCCCATGCGGACTCTCCCCGGACGGAGTACAGAAGCAGATGTGAACCACCCTTTGGCATCTGTGGGGCCCACGTTTTCAAAGATCGCTTATAGACTTGAGCCTATTAGGAGAACTGTGAAAATGGGAAAACATTGAACATGTCCTATTTTTTTAAATAACCCAATTGAAATGAATTGCGTTTAATGCAGCTATGTGATGGGCATCAAAAAACTTGTTGGTGTGATTAGAGGATTACCCCGATTCACCCGTGAAACTCTGTTCGTGTGTTGACCGGATTTACTGGCCTGAAGAATATGCTGGAGGATGGACTCCTAGCAATACAGTTATCTATGCCGCTAGAAGTCCCTGTCACCCAGTGACATACTGTCCTGTACTAAATTCACTAGAGGAGGGCAAGGACTCCTAGCAGCATAATAACTGTATTGCTATAAGTCCCTGTCCTGGCACATTATTCAGGCTGGTAAATCCATCCAACACATGGAAAATCAGCCGTGTTAATGCAAGGTTACACTAAATGCCATAAAAACAGACAATAGAAACTGATGAAACTGTCAGTCTTCCATCAGTGTGTCATATATTTATCATTGGTTTTCTGGCTGTGTGTCAGTTTTTAACATCCATTTTGCATTAGTTTTTCCATTTGCTTTTAACTGACAGTTAAAAAAAATGAATGGCTTTCATTTGTCTTTTTATTTTTTTTACCCAACCCACTCATCCGTTTTAACATAAGTGAAACTGATACAGTAACAAAAAACCCTGACCCATAGACTTGTATTGGGCCAATCCAACCAGAAAAACTAGCAAAATTAGGACATGCTGAAAAAACAACATACTTGTGTATGTACCCATTGACTTCCATTGGTCTAAAAACTGATGCATAACAGATTTTAAAAGAGTCCATCATGCTCCTCCCTTTTTTAGTCATGTGGTTGTGGTCAGAGACTTCAGTTTTGGTGATTTCCCATAGTCTTGGGAAATGCAGGGTTTTTTTTAATATGCCACCAATACATTAGTTGTGTTCCAAGCGGGTAATCTTCTGGGATGCCATTTGGAAAGAAAAATTCCCTGTAGTCCAGCATCAAGCACCCGGCCGCTTCTGACTTGCAGCCAAACCTTCATAGGTAAATTCTAGGCTCCTGTAAGCATAGCGGTCCTTTCATGCACTAGCGCCAGATTGTTCTTGCTGGTAGCAGTACTTCTCATATATTAGGAACCTGCAGACAATGACAGGTATGGCTAATGTAAAACAATAATTACCAAAGCTAAGATATGGCAACCAAACAGTGTGTCTGAACATGGGTATGGTCATGTATGAGCTTCTAGTGCCAGACATAGGTTCTAGTTGTTTATACTGTACCCTGGCATTCATTTGCTCCTGTGCTCAGTAGCTACTAGCCATGAGTATGTGTGCATAAGATATCAGCGC
The DNA here is from genome assembly GCF_031893055.1 of Leptodactylus fuscus. Taxonomy (NCBI): domain Eukaryota; kingdom Metazoa; phylum Chordata; class Amphibia; order Anura; family Leptodactylidae; genus Leptodactylus; species Leptodactylus fuscus. The sequence goes on from NC_134265.1 coordinate 134,211,355, forward strand.
ACAGTCTGTTTATGCTTAGTCTCCATTCTATTGCACTCCAGTGGGAGACACAGTCTGTCACTTTTAATAGGGACAGCTTCTGTTTGCAGCAATTCTGGCAGGTGTGTCATCTTTATACCATCTGCTGTGTGCATGCACAAAGCATGGGGTTCCTCCATGCCAGCCACCTCTTTGTATTTTAACCCTGCACTTTCCAATCTGAATTCCACCTTGTACTTAGCTACATACATTTATTTTATAGGCCATTGATGATTTCTTAACCTCAGAGCCTCCTGCCCAGCGAATTTTAACTTCCAACTTTGTGAAGCAGCTGACAGACACTCGCCCTCACAGGGATCCAGTGGAAAATCTGAATGAACCAACTGCTGCAATTGTGAAATCAAGTCATTCCCATATCTTAATACAGAAAGATGGCTCCCTTAGTCCAGGAGGAATGATTATGCCAGAAACCTCGCCTGACTCAGTGGATATGAGGCCACCAGCTTCACCACCATCGTTTGCACCATTGTATAGTGGCTCAAGCAGTCGGCAGCGTAGCCATGGGCAGAAGTGTTCTCGTCGAAAAAGAGACCTAGTACTATCGGTGAGTTTATTGGATTATTAATGTACTCCTGAACAACAAATTCTAAGTGAATCTGTCCCTGTATAAAGACTGAAATTATCCAGATCAACACCATAGATGTCGTCTCACACACTGATATACACAAATATTAGAATTTAGTGAATAGGTTTGACTCAAACCAGATTTGATACAAATTTTCCAAATGTTTCTGGTTTGACCTGAACCTGGAACTTTGGTGGTTTGTCACTTGTGAGCAGGAAGTGAAATTATTATACTCTGGAGTCTCTTGTGTAGTGCCATGATGTCAGCAGTGACCCTGGGGCAAATGATGTCACCCAGGAGGCCAGAAGAGGACTCAGTGGGATCACTGGACATTGTACGGATGCCCAGGAAAGGTGTATGAAAGTAACTTTATTTTTCCACACCTGCCCAGGGCTTCCTCCTATTAGAGAACATTTACTCGGAGGAAAATGGTGAGGAATTTGGTGTGGAATTTCAGCGCTGAAAAAAATGCCTCCCATTGACTTGAATGGGTTCCTAGCAGAAAAAGGAACCCATTCAAGTCAATGGGAGGCTATTTTTTCAGCGCTGAAATTTCACACCAAATTTCTCACCATTTTTCTCTGTGTGAATGCACCATTATACTCTGGGGTCTGTTTGTTTCAATGCAGAACAAATCTTTGGGCTGAACAAGAAAGTAACAAAGTACAAAAATATTTGTACTGAGATACAAATTCTGTAAAATTCTATTAATCCAGCTCATATGCGTTTTGACAATATAATTCTATGCTGGATTAAAGGAAACATTAACTGATTTTAAAACTCTAATGGTGGTCAGGTCTCCTCTGCATGGAACTTTGGGTAACAGTATGGCATTCAGTGGTTCTCTGAATATCAGGGCCTGATACTCTAATCTATTACACCTAACCGTGTAGGGCCTGCATTACTTCATGTCATATGGACCAATGTCCCATTTTAGCTTTTAAGGTTTGCTAGGAGTAATGGATGCTAATGAGGTGTACATGGGTACAGTACAATGTGGCTAAGTTGAAGGTTATAAGGTCAATATTATTGACTCTTGTTATTGCAGCACTAACTACTAACTAAGGTCCACTGCACATGAGCCCTGATTTTTTCCAGTGGTGTATGTATTCTTACTTATGTATGCTTTCAGAAAGTCTTCAGACTCTTTCACCTTTCACATTTTTATGTTACGCTAAAATAAACAAATATTCATATTTTTCCCATTATACTGCACTCAATACACCATACTGACATTGTAAACAGAATGCTAGAAATCTTTGCTAATTTACTGACCAGGAAAAAATAGAATACTGCATTGACCTAAGGATTCAGACCCTTTATTACAGTACTTAGGCTAGGTTCACACTAGTGCTGGCTCTCAAGTCGTTCAGGTCCCTAGGAGGACCCGCACAATGGAGAGGCAGACCACCAAAACAGTTGCTGTACACGGAGTCTGGTGGACCCCATTGCCTATAAAGGGGTCCATCAGGTTTCTGTTGCTATGGAATTGAAAGTGGACTTTTTCTTTTTAATTTGGATTGTGAACCCCATATAGGGATCACAATGTACATATTTTTTTTTCACTATCAGTATGTCTTTGTAGAATGGGAAGAAATCCACGCAAACACGTGGAGAACATACAAACTCCTTGCAGATGTTGTTCCTGGCAAGATTTAAACCCAGGACTCCAGCACTGCAAGGCTAAAGTGCTAACCACTGAGCCACCGTGTTTCTCCTAAAGTGGACTTTTCCTCTGCCAATTTTCAGCAGACTTTGCGATGGAGATGCCGATGTGAACCTAACCTATCTTGAAGCAGCTTTGACAGTGACAACAGCCTCCAGTCTTCTTGCATATGATGTGTCACATCAAAAGAGTGTGAATACTTACATCCATGTGAAATTTTATTTTTTCCTCTTTATTACATTTGGGGAAAATTCAAAAATTCTTTCTTTAACATTCTCATTGTGAGGTATTAAATTGACATACGCAAAACATTGCACTCTGAGGAGACCCCAGAGTATAATAAGCAGAGGCCCAGGAAAGTTAAGTAAACATAATAAACAGTTTTAATCACCTCATGGGCTGCGACCGGGTCTTCAGACCTCTTCCGTTTAAAGAGACATCATGAATTACATCAGAGACTGCTGAGGCTCAGTCATGACTATGTCTTCACGCAAAATGACAGCTGTGTAATTTCACATGGGCTACGCCGCTGTCATTTTGCATCATGATACCAACATGTCACCATCATCCATACATACAAGCACATTCAAAAATATATATACAAATATTCACAGAACTATAAATACACAAGATGTACAATATAACTATTATATTAATATACTTGGTATCTATTTCCTTTTTATAGTATAAATATGTTCATTTTATATACTCGCAAAGTATTAATATACACATGTGCATGTACATACAAATATAAATGTATATGTACATATGTATATAGCTATAATGTTGCTAAGCTTTATATTTATATTTGCAATAGAAATTCTCATAGCCCCATCTACAGGTCACAAACCAGAATTGCTGCTGAGGAGGTCCAAAAGACTGAAATAGCGCTGTCCATGTCCATTAAAAGGAAACCTGCACATTGAAAGGGTTGTGCCACTACATACACTTATCCCCCATACACATGATAGAGGATAAGTGTCAGATTACGGAGAGTCTTAATTCTGGTACTCCCCGCCTATCAGAGATTGGCAACGAAAGTCTGCCTGAATCCTTTCTTTTAGTATAAGGAAAACGTTTGGTTTTGTACCGTGTTAGCCAGTGGGTATGAAATATAAAAAACAAAAAACTTGAGAGTCTTCAGTAGTTGATACCTTTTTTAATGGCTAACTCATGATGATGACAGATTACAAGCTTTCGAAGCTCTTGGCTTCTTTCTCAAGTATATTACTTTTATATTATTTTTGAACTTGTAATACTTTTGTATTCTTGTAATCCATTTCTGGCTTTGGTTCAAACACTGCAGTACATTCCCCCCCCTAAAACAGTGTAAGGACACTTGTTAAGATTTCTGGTGCAGTTTTTAAAGGCAAAACCAGGAATAAGCAAAAAGTAAGATCTTTTATAACATATATTCTTTATGGTTTTATAAAACAAACTTGATATTGGCTTCAAGAAAAAAAAAACTTGAACATTTGACACTCAACTCCACATTGGGGAAATGCAATAGGAAAAAACCCACTGTTGTACAGTACCAGCAAAGTGAATGAGATTCTGGCTAATCCCATTCATACATTGCGGAAAAGCTGCGTTTTCGAAAAAAAACAAAACACGCAGCATATCAATTTTTTTCCTGCAGAAATGTTTGCATTTTCCCCTATAGATTTAGCAAAAGATGAAAGTCTGCGATGAAAATGAAATGCTGCAGGAAAAAACGTGACGCGTTTCCAATCCATTTTTTTCCCCAACATTTGTTAGCTGCATTATCGAACATGGAGCCTTAGCCTAAAGCGGTTTTCTGGGATTTTAATACAGATGGTCTATCCTTAGGATAGGCTATCAATATCACATCTGTGGGGGTTTAACTCCCGGCACTCCCACTGTTCTAATAGAGGTGGCCATGACACTTGGGTGAGTGCTGCATACCAGGCATAGATCTGTACACTGTGTAGCGATTGATCCTGGTACTTTTGCTTTCTGCAGGTCTGTTAAGTGAATGGTACTAAACTGCAGTATCAGGCACAACCACTACTAAATGTATGGTGTTATGCTTGGTAAACAGGGAATGTGATGCTGTCCTTTCAATCAGCTGGGGTGTTGGCAGTCGGACTGTGTGTTAGTGCACAGCTATTTATATGTTAACTTTTGTTTTCAGAAACTGGTACATAATATTCACAATCACATCTCCAACAACAAGCGCTTCAATGGCTCAGAGAGGTGAGTGTGGTACTTAGGGATGACCATTTCTTTACTGGATTGTCTTACATTACGATACCTTTATCTGATGTAATGTCTAACTACAGCATCAAGTCCTCCTGGAATATTTCTGTTTTAAAGTTCTTGGTGGAAAAGCTGAAGCAAGAACTTATGTCCAGTAGCCATCGGTATACTGACAAGGAGCTGAAAGGTAACAGAAACAGTAGTTTTTAGAAATGATTTTCTAAAATAGTAAAATCTAAAAATCTATATAAAAGAGCCTTTATGTAGCGTTTAGTAGGCTCTTGCATGAATAGAAATGATATAAAAGTTTTTACAGTATATCAAGTATAATAATGAATAACTACTTGGTAGAAGAACACAACACTTGTCATAAATGGAATGATTATACAGTCTACCTCTGAGCACCAGTTTACGTATATATTCAATTTATTTTACTTATATAGTGCCAAAATATTCCTCCGCACTTTACATATATTGTCACCATTCTCTGTCCCCAGTAGAACTCAGTCTAAATTCCCTATTGAATTGAAGCCATGTTGCAGTTTTTGCTGTGATTTTACTGAAATAGCAAAAAAAAATATCAACATAAAACATGAGTTCTGCAGGATTCTTGTGACCAATAGTAAACTGATATGTTGTGAGCCTTATCTTTTCCTGTATCGGATTACTGTACAGTGAGTGGTGTCAACAGAAATCATTAGTAATGATACTAGGATGGGGCGCACTTGTCATGAAGATCACAAGGTCAAATTAAAGGGAGTCTACCACTTCCCCCTGTCGTATACAACATCTAGTTTTCTGTGCATCAGTTGGTTGAGGACAATTTGCTGTATATTTTTGTTTTGCCATCTACACCTTTTTATGTTGAGGAATCGTTTTCCATATGCAAAGAGCTTCAGAAATAAGAGCAGAAATCTGGTTGCTATGGCCAGCTCCTCTTCTTTTCCTTGTCACTAGTATTAGAAATTCTAAATTAGCAGAACTGCACTACAGTATATGTATGTGTAATAAAGTGCGCACAAATTCAGTAATGAAATATATTTTCATTTGTTACTTTTTACATAGATAAATTCTCTAGTTAAACTGTGAAATACCGTCATTTACTTGTAAGTTATCTCTTGTGTACTCATCACCCTAAGGAGTTTTCATGCAACTTTAGGTGCCTGCGTTGCCTACTTTTTGACAAAGAGAAGAGAATACCGAAACTCCATGAATCCGTTTAAGAGTCTGAGGGAAAAGGAAGAAAAGAAATTGAGAAGTCGCCGATACAGGGTCAGGATAAACAGCTTGGCTGTATGCTTACACTTCTCGTGAAGTGTCATTGTCTTCTATAAATGTTTACTTGTAGTACATAGTAGCTATGAGCTAAAATTGATTAGATAACATGCAATAATCTTGAATTACAGGGAAGGTCTCTCTTTTCTGAGAGAGAAGTCTTGAATCTTGTGACCAAGTACAAACATGAAAAAAAAAAAAAAGTTTTTTTTCCCTTTGAGTAGTAACATAGTAGTACCCAAAAACACAGCTTAAAGAAGTAGTCCAGGCTAAAATATTAGTTTTTTTATTAGGCTGAGGAGGTAAATTTTTTTTTAAAAAAAACAACCCTAAAAACATACTATCATGCAGTTACATGACAAGAATCTACATAACCATATACTAAATAGTTACAAGTCAAGTTTATGTATGAAGTAAGAGCCAAGATGATTGTCTATAAAATGAAAGTAGTCTTCCACTACGTTGGAAGTTGTAGTGGATGGAGAGGTATGGAGCATGGAAGTCAAAAACACAAAACATTGCTACCCTTTTGCTTGTCATTGTGTGTCTTAGGGTTGGTTCACACTAGGACTTGTATTCCGTCTGGAAGGAGTCCGCATGGACACCCCCTGGACGGAATACTATTGCAGTTGCAAGCGATGTGCTGTCAAAGCACATGGACCCCATAGACTGTAATTGCAAATCATTCATGCGGGCAGTGCGCGGCAAGCACATGGAGCCCATTATAGTCTATGGGGTCCGTGTACTTTGACAGCACATCGCTTGCAATTGCGATTGTATTCCGTCCAGGGGGTGTCCATGCGAACCCTTTCCGGACGGAATACAAGCGCTAGTGTGAACCAACCCTTAGTCTGTTATCTACAGCCTCTGAGCGTTTGACCTGAGGCTTTTGGGTTTCTGTCGCTGGTTCTATGTTCTCCTTCTCCCCTGAATTTCCATTTTATATCTGGCTTTTGTGATCTGTGTTTGTTTTATTTTTGTTTTAAATCTGTTCCTAATTCTGTGTATCAGTCCTGTATCCCTGTCTGTTTTTAGCCTGTGCATGAAATCTGTCTGTTCTGATTCTGGTCATATTATGTGCCGATCATTTTGTCTGTGTTTGTGCCTGCATGTGACTTAAAGGGTGAAAACTGGGGGTTTGCTTGGACAGCACCATTAGTGGTGGCCCCAAGCCAAACCAGTTTGGTAGCACAGTGAGTCCACTGTTTGCTGACCATTACATCAAGAAGAGCCTGATTGCCTTTAACCACTTCTGTACCGGGCCAATTTGGGGTTCAGGACCAGACTCCTTTTCAGATTTTTTTTTTATGTGTGGTTTTGAGAGCATTAACATTTTTATCTTTTGGGTTATTCATCTAATTTCTGCATCTTCTTTCGGTGACACATAGGGTTTTATTTTTATGTGTTTTTATATGGGAAAATCTATACAAAAGAGAAGGGAAAACGTGTCTTCTTTACTTTTCTTTTTTTTAAATAACACAATAAACTTTATAAAATAGTTATAGTAACTTTTATTTTGTATGGTGTCCTCAGGGATGGGGCCAGAACTTGTAATGAGGGCATTTTATTGGCATATTATTTTATGTATTTTTAAAATTATTTTATTTAATTTTGTTTTAACATTGTGTCCCCATAAGGTCATAATAGAGCTTTGAGGTCATTATTTTTTGGGGGGCGGGGGAAGGGGAGAGCCCGATTTTCCCTGTAACTGTGGCTAGTACATGTAGCCCCAGTTGCAGGAGGAATACAGCCCTCTGCATTTTACTATAGAGCTGATCTGGGTCCTGTAGGACCCAGAAGCTGTCATAGACTCTGATCCCAGTTGATCACGTGACCGCTGGGGTCAGAAGGGAGCCGCATCATGGTTGTGCCCATAGCTGTGTATACAGCACTATATAGTCACAGCTAGCTCCCTGTTTCAGCAGCTGCATGATTTTGTGCAACTGTTGAAATATACAGGGACGTACCGGCACATCCTTGCAGAACAAGCGAGCGACCACCCAGACATATATATTCAATGGGCGGACCGGAAGAGGTTAAAAGGAGTCTGTCATGAGAACCCAGCATATCAACAAAGCCCCTCAGATGGATAGGTTAGGGTCACCTGAATCCGTTGCCATGATAGTCTTTTTTTGTCAAGTTGTAAATAAGTCATTTGGAGCAATGAGGGCAATGCCATTGTTCCAAAGAGGTAAGTGGCATTAATTCATAAGGAATCAACACCACTAGGTTAGGGTCACCTGAACCAATCTGTGGGACTGGGTTCTGATGACGGACTAAAATCACATGTTCTGGTTCTTAGTATGCTGGAGTTGCTTGTTTTAGGTTATGGTTATTAGTTTGTTGGTCATTAATCAGGGATTTATCTTAATTGTAATGATTATTCAGTATTAGTATGGCACCATTGCCTTTTCTTACATGTAGTGATTTTGAACTGTTATCCAACTACTGAATTTTTAGTTGTTTCTCGTAGTCATGTAATTTTCTTAAATCTTGGATTCCATACATAATTCAATTTGTTAATGCTTTTTAACCACCAGAGCTTTCAAATAGTCAAATCCTTATCATCTAGGCATCTAAGATATTCTGAACACCATTGTCTTTTATTTAACAAAATAGAAAAACTGCATGTAAAAAACCAAAGCTGCAATTTCCCTTTATAAAATAGAAAAAATGGCATCGAGTATCAAGTTTTTAACTTGTGTAATTGTAATGCTTTTCAGTAGCAGTCTTGTTTTTTGTAGCATAAGGGCTCGTTCACAGGGGCACAGAGGGGGCGGATTATGGCGCATAATCCACATCATAATCCGCCCCCTCACAATGGTGGTCTATGGAGACCGCCAGGCTACTTTTTTCTGTGAGCGGCATGTTGCCACTCACGGAAAAGAGAAGCTAGCTGGATTCTGCGGCTCTTTGGGCCGTAGCGTCCGCCTTGTGGCAGCAACCTCCAGACTCGGGCCATTCATTTGAGCCTACTCCGGAGGGGGAAGCCGCGACTATTGGAAGCCACGACAGTCGTGGCAGGCAGATTTTGGCCCAAGAGTGACGTGGCTCCTTGCGTCACTCTCGGTACCAAAATCCGCCATTACGCTCCTCGTGTGAACTTAGCCTAAACCACACATTGCATGTATTTGTTTATTAAGTTTTGTATTAATATGTATCATTAATCTGGAAAAAAAAATTTTGTACAGCTTTTTGCAAATCGATCATGGGGTGTTCAGCAGTTTCCACCAGAAGACCAAGCCCTGTGGGAGGGCGTGACAGAGGAGTTAATGTCAGATGAAGAGGACAGTTTGTCTGAGCCCGGTGTCTGGGTTGCCCGACCACCTCGCTTCCGATCAACAGAGCTCACCAGGCTGTGTTACAGCATTGACTCACATTCTAAGCATGGCAATAAAACCAATCGGGTTTATGGCACTTTATCCGATCGGTTACCTTCTACAGAGATTCAACTTCTTCCCTCACATCTCTACAATCCAAACTGGGAAAGAGAAGGAGAAGAAGAGGACATGACAGGTGGAGGAAGAGGAAGGAAATCCTTTTGTCCTGACCTAAATACTTTCATACAGATAAAAGTGGAAAAAGATGAATAAAGACTAAATAGAAAATTACTAGACTACAAGTAAAGGATGTGATCTGTGTGACTGAAATGACGTATTTGTTCAAGCAATGTATTTGTCCACAGCTGCCTAGGAAGAAAGAGTAACTTCTTATGTCCTCAATAAAGTGTTATTTTTTTTTTTTTTTCAACTTTATCTTTTATTTTACTTGATCAGAAACTTAATAAATAATGTACAAAAACAGCAGCAGAAAACATGGACAGAAAAGTTATTTTAAAACTTCACTTTTATTAGATTACCCATAAAAAAACATGAAATAGAGGTAAAACATGTTTCACACCAAAAGCCAATTTGACATAAAGTGGGAAGTTGTGAAAGGGGGGTACACTGTTTCAGGTTCTTACCCTACTAAGTATATCTTGCTACCTCCCTATTCCAACCAAGATGTGCGCTAGACTCAAAGAACATTAATCAGAACAGAACCTACATATGCAGGACTCAGTGGATATCTCCCCCACCTCTCCGAGTTTACTGGCCTAATGCCACGCCAACAGAGAGGGGAGGTACCACTGGCCAGGTTCCTGTTCAGATTGTCAGTGAGTGAGCCACACACCATAAACTATTTACACTGACCCTACGCGTTTCATCTTTGAAGGGAAAGAATCATCGGGGGTCATACTACAACATTCTCACAATTGCATAGCAGTAACAACTGCTGTATCACAAAATCAGCGGTGGGTAGACTGACCCCCGGCAGGACAGGCGCTAGACTGTCAGTGGTGAGTTGCCCTGCCTTACTCCGGCTATTTACACTTCTTTCCACGCCCATCCATATCCTTCGGTCCAATAGTTGCCGTGCATCAAACACACCTCTATGCGCATTCGACATCCAATCAAATCCTATTATTTCTCACTACTATTCAGAGTGAGCGCTTGCTCTTTATTGGTGGATGCACTCACACCTTCATTCCTGACCCGCATATGTGCGAGAACTTAAGCTGTTGTGCATACTTCTTTATGTAAATGAGTTTTCTCGCAGTATTGAGGGTGTTCCCCTGCGCTCAAACAGAACTGGGGGTGCTGCTTGAAAAGTCTCCAGCGATGGCCTGTCTTCTTCTCTGGACCGCCTCATCTCTCGCGCTCCTCTTCTCTTCTTCAAAAAGTGCTGACTGTGCATGTCCGTCAGCCATTTTCCTGTTGCCGAATGGGAAATGGCGGACTGCTAATTTCCATTGGCCATTTTCCTGTGGCCGAATGGGAAATGGCGGACTGCTCATTTCCATTGGCCATTTTCCTGTGGCCGAATGGGAGAGACCACAGGAAAACGGTAGATGGACATGCGCAGTCAGCGCTTTTTGAAGAAGAGAAGCACGCGAGAAAAGGCGGGAGGTGGAGAAAAAGACAGAGGCCGCCGCTGGAGAGTTGTTTTCAAGCAGCACTGGGGGCACCCTAGTGCTGCGAGAAAACTCGTTTGCATAAGGAAGAAAGAAGATATTTGTAAGGAACAGCGGCGCAGATCAGAATAATAAAGGTAAGAGAATAGCCTTTCTTAAAGCTATTCCTGCCTGTATTTAGTTTGTAAAGGGTATTCTACTGATAGAATCCCTTTAGATCCACTTTGTCACAACACTCTTGCGATTCTTCTCGTGGAGCCTATAGCAGTGTGAGCTGATGAAACCGCCAGTACAAATAGGTAAAGTAAGAAGCGGTCGCCATTTTCCCGTAGCGCAGGCAGGGACATATAATTTGCATACACAATGCCTCTAGCGTTGATTACTTGAGCCTGGTCGCTCAGTCAAGAAGCGACGTCAGTTTGAATGTTTCCCGCCAAGGTAGTACATGGATTACGAAGTGTAGCGGGGAGAGGAATATAAGACCTGACACTAGGACGGGCATTACGTGTGAGGAATCTGCGGGAGACCCGGCTCAGTGAAGATGTCTCGGGGCTTGCAGTATGGTGAGGAGACGCTTGCTGCCCGATAATAATGTTGTGGTTACGGGTCATACGTGACGTCAGTCCTGCCTTCAGTAGTACAGCAGCGAGAGCTATCTATTGTAACGGAGTCTCGCATTGATTTTAATGTAGAGATACCGCGCATGCGTGGTCACTTAGCAAGGGGCATGTATTGGGCTTCTCCCGGTCAACGGGTTCTTTAATGTCACTTCTATTAAAATGATGGGTTTGTTTCAGCTATATCAGTGATATTGTTATCCTCAGGACACCACAATGAAACTCTAGCACCAATATGGAATTGCTTAGGCAGTATTCACATTGGTGCCTATTACTTCAGTTTTCCAGTTCCTTTGTAGGTACAGATAAACGAAAATAATGGCATTATCGCAGGTCCGTTTAACACCTTGGTGAGCCCAGTGCAAAGGTTTTATGAGAACTGCCCCCCCTTCATCACCACCCGTCCCATCTGAAACCTGCCAAAAACTGGGGTTTTAGATTTATACGTTCATCTCTAGTAACAATCATTATTGCGTGATGCAACGGATATCGCTACAGAGGCGGTCAGTGTATTTTACTCCGAGGATCAGGTATGGACAGGACAGGGACAGTGAAAAAATGTAATTGATTTATTTTTTTAATGATTTTGTGTATGTGTTGTGTAAGTATTTGGAGTGGCTCTTTTGGTGCTGCAACCTGGACAATGTTAAACATCTGTCACAACACCAAAAAACTTCTTAGTAATGTTCAGAGGGGTATTACATAAGAATTGACATCCTGCTCCTGATTAGGCCCAAATGAATGGGCCTAATCAGGAGGGAGCCTTGTACCACGGGAAGATAGGGCATGTTGCTTCTTTTACCCACTAGCTAAAAAAAAAAAAAATCGCTAGTGGGGAAAAAAAGCAAGTGACTCCCATTGAAATGAATGGAAGATGGTTTTTGCAGGCAGATTCAGCGTCAAAATCCACCTGCAAAAAAACTCCTTGTGGACATACCCTAAGATGCTACCTGAGGCTGGAGGGGGGAGGACACTTTAGAGCCCCACATCTCAGGATCCGTGAAGGCTATGAAGATGACCCTTGGATTCATTTTAAAGATGAGAATGAAATCACTCAGAATCTCATCTTTAAAAGGATTCTACCATTAAAAAACTTTTTTTTTCTAGGTAACACGTCGGAATATCCTTTAGAAAGGCTATTCGTCTTCTACCTTTGGAAGTGCTCTCTGCCGTGCCGTTCATTCGAAATACCGGTATGCTAATTAGTTCTCTTGCAGCGATGGGGGCGTCCCCCAGCGCAGGAGATGTGATGGGGGGTGTCCCCATTGCTGCTCGAAAACCGACTCCAGCTCCGCCTCTGTCTTCTTCTGCATCCTCCCCTTCCTTCTTCGGCTTGACGTCGGACGCCTGCACAGTACGCTCTGTTCGGCGAACTTGCGGTGTCGGCACTATGGCCACGGGCATTTGCAGTACGTTTGGCAAAGTTCGCCGAACAGAGCGTACTCTGCAGGCGTCCGACGTCAAGCCGAAGAAGGAAGGGTAGGATGCAGAAGAAGACAGAGTTTTTTTAATGGTAGAATCCCTTTAAAATGAATCCAAGATAATTTTCATGGCCCTAACCAATCCTGAGAAATTGGCATTAGTAGCAAGGAAATATTATATACCTCCTCTGCTACTAAAGTGTTACTCAGAAAAGGGTTAATGTCCCCCTGAAACGTTCCTACAAGTTAATGACTGCTGACTCATCAGCCTTCCCTGCTCTCCCCCACCCCCACCATCATCCGTTTAGATATTTCACACAGTACTCAGAGAGCATCCAGTGCTCCTGGTGGCCAATTAGCATATCAATAAAAGAGGCCTAATTCAAAAACTGCTGGGAGGATTAATGAATAAAGGGTATGTCTAGAATAGCCTTTCTAAAGGCTATGCAAATATATGTGTTTAATTAAAAATCACTATAGCCAATAATAGAATCCCTTTAAGAATTTTGGAACATTGGGTAAGTTTACGTCAGTATTGATTTGATACATTTCTTTTTTTTTCCAGTGAGTGGCTGTCTCCCAATGCTTCATTTAGAGGAAGAAGATCTGGAGAAAAATCCTCAGTTTGGTAAACTTTTACTAGAATTATGCCAGATTCTGGAGCCATGTGGAGCTAGTTCCAAGATATACCATGAATTGGAGGAGGTAATTAACCTGTGTACACTTATTTCTACTAGATAATTGACTGTGAGCAGTCTATAACAATTATTTCTTTCAAGGATAGTTTACACACCATTATAGACTAAACATCCACAATAGTATATTGTGTAAATTATTTGTTTGTGGCATTTTATTAGATCTTTGTATACAATGGGCCCCCGGACAGCTGCAAGGCTCCAGCCTATTAGTAAATCTGGTACATGCCTGTGCATCAGAATGGAGATTTCTGGCATAAGTCATACAGGAAAACTTGTCCTACAATATTGCCCACTTATGCTAGAAAACTGGTGTAGACTGGATGATAATTTCCCCCCGCAATATCTACAAATGTAGTAGGCTTGGATTAAGATTTAAGTCTCACCATTTTCTAAGTGCATGTAGGGCAACGCTATATGATCTCTTGTACTTCATCATTACTTTCAACAAAAAGAAGGGTCTGATAGAACGGAAATTGGTAGAGAAGGAGCACAGTCTTTCTTTACTGCTGTGTTGAAAATGTAAGCTATTACCTGTAACCTCTACTTATAATCGCCCGTCTTCACATTTTGGCCATATATATAATCTTACAAGGCCATGTTTAATTATACCATAACTCTATGTAATGCGTGGAGAAAGTCTAGTGTCGTGTGCTATCCTCACATTTCTAAGCTCTGGAGATATAGAAGCGTTCTTTGTTGCCTATCCTTGAATACAGTTGTGATTAACTGAGAGCACTATTTTTGGTGGCACAATCTGTACCTTGACTAATGGCCCTCTCTCGCTGGTTTCTGTCGGTCACATTTCTCTAGCGCTTGGTAACTGAAATCTCTGCCTTAAGGCATTTTTATAGCAATGAATGATGATCACAAGGACAGAAAACTGTATGCAACAATTTTAAGTCATGTTAACAGAAAATTGGTTGCTCCACCATAGCTCTCGTGCAACACTTGTCTGTATTGTGCGGTAGAACGTCTGCTTTTGGATGTCATTGAGTGGTAACTACCTCTTTCACAGATTGCCCATACCTATGATTTTCTGTATCTTGTTTTCATTTTTGTAAGATACAAAGAGAATTACGACTGCAAAGGAAAGTTTGGTTCAGGTCTGAAGTTATCTACCGGCTGATCCAGGAGATATTAACAGACTTACAGGTGAAGAAACAGGATGGCACAATAACTAATGATGAAGATAAGGTTGGTATTTTACTTCTCCTTTTTCTGATGTTCTTTATGATGATTTGATAATTTAGATGAAATCTTTTTATTTATTTTTATATTTTGTTCCTCATAAACTCCATCTACCATCACGTGCAGTTACTGGAAGACCTTCAACAGTGTTTTTTGGTTACACAATGTTCCCGCCTCCTGGCTATTGAATCAGAGGCAGGCTCTGCAGCTCTTCTTGCATTAGAGAAGGAAGACCTGGAAGACCACCTGCCATCAGAAATGGTTATATGAATCTAATCTGCTTCTTAATACTACATATAGCACTTTTTCTGTCTTTGTGATGTGTGACCAATCCCTTCTCTCTTCAGGATATTTTTTATTTACGAGAACACTTGCACAAACAACTGGAAGAAGCTCTTCGAAAAAAATGCTTTGCTTTTCTGTCTTTTCACCAACCAGAAACAGGTACGCTCCCATTTGTTGTCTGTGATTTTTCTCCCTGGATAAATGGTAGATAATTGACTGAGCAGCACTAGAGAATAAATGATCACATGAACTTGTACAGAAAAATTCAAAGTAATTACTTAAAGGGGTTGCCCATTTGCCCTGTATAGGAATCATAGAGGGGGATCTTCCACTCATGACTCTGTTTGTTAAACAGAATGAAAAGCCATTCTGTACAAGCCTCTTCTGGCATACTTGACTTATTCATATTACACAGTCCAGTCACATTAAAGAGGACCTTTCACCATTTTGCCCATAGGCAGTTCTATATACTGCCGGAATACTGACAGTGCGCTGAGTTCAGCGCACTGTCTGCTTTCCCGATCTGGGCCCAGTGTGAAGAGCTTACAGTCCGGTACCGTAGCTCTTCTATGGTCAGAAGGGCGTTTCTGACACTTAGCCAGAGACGTCCTTCTTCACAGCACAGCCAATCATGCTGTGCTGTGAGAGCCGGGAGGAACTCCCCCCTCCCTCCCTGATAATGCTCGTCTATGGACGAGTACTGCGAGCAGATGGAGGGAGCGTTCCTCCCGGCTCTCACAGCACAGCGCGATTGGCTGTGCTGTGAAGAAGGACGTCTCTGGCTGTCAGAAACGCCCTTCTGACCATAGAAGAGCTACGGTACCGGACCGTAATCTCTTCACACCGGGCACAGATCGGGAAAGCCGACAGTGCGCTGAACTCAGCGCACTGTCAGCTTTCCGGCAGTATATAGAACTGCCTGTGTGCAAAATGGTGAAAGGTCCTCTTTAATGTGACCACCTGTCAAAATTCAGAATAACCACCTTTGGCAGAGCGGACCACTGCTAGACGTGCAGGAAGGGGATGTTGTGATGTTGAGCCATGCCAACTCCAGTGCCATGGCCAGCTGCGCTAGATTACGCGGTTGAGCATCCATGGTGCGAACAACCCGATCGAGTTGGGCCCACAGATTCTTGATTGGGTTCAAGTTCAGGGAATTTGCTGGCCAAGGGAGTACGATAAACCTGGTGCTCTTCGAACCACGCACGTAAACTGTGAGCTTTGACACGTGGCATTGTCCTGCTGGTAGATACAATCATCCTGAGGAAAAACAATTCGCATGTAGGAGTGAACATGGTCCGCAAGGATAGATGCATACTTGTGTTGATCCATCATGCCATCCACAATGATGAGTGCACCCAGATGGCTGATGACACGTGCCTTCTGCGATTGGTTATTTAATGTTGACGTCAAAAGTAGGAGGTGGTCACATTAATGTGACTGGACTGTGTATATGGATGGCCATGAATGGTTAAAATGTAATGGCATATTTCCACAGCTGCTGCAGGGGAAATACCTGGATGACTTGTGCTGCATTCTGAAAGGGATGGTCTCTGATGAAAACTCTGGAAAACAAAACAATAAAGTAAATGTAAATTTATTGATTTGCTCATGTATTTTATTCTTTGGTGCCCATGTCTAATGAAATGCAGTACAACACCCTTGGTGCTTTTCCATGTTCTATAATTCTCTCCTGCAGCTATTTTAACATTCTTTTTTTAGAAAGTTTTAATATTCAAATTGACAGCACAATCTCTGCTGTCAAAAGTCCAAACAAGCTGAATTCAGTGCCAAATGACTTTTGGCTTTGGAATATTTTTTTTCTTATCACTAAACAAACCCTAGAAATGGGAAGAGAGGCATTGGAAAACTTAAAATATGAATGCAGGGAACAGCAAACCAGGAAGAACGAAGTTCAGCCCATGATACCAAATAAAAACCGTAAATAGAGGTTTATCTAATGAATGGGAAGCCACTAATGTGGTTATTAGAGAGTGGTTGGGAAGGGCGTTCCTTTAGTTAATTTGTAAGGGTTTTATAATATTTAATTTTTTTAGATTTTCCAACTTTATGCTAAGGACCCATGAAGTGAAATGCAGCTAAAGAGCAAAATGCATTTTTTTGATTCCCCCCCCCCCCCTCATTAATATCTGGAAATCGTTTGCAATTCCGCTGCTTAAATTAACACACTACGGTTTTCAAAATCAAACTTTGTTTCCCTCCCACTCACAATGTGTGGATGAGATTAAGCAAAGTATCAATTCAATTTTTTTTTTTTTTTTTCAACAACGTTTGGCCATAGCTTTATTCAAAAAACACACTGCAGAACACAGTTGTAGATTTAGTAAGGGAAGATTAACTGCAGAGACAAATGCACCAAAAATGTAACTTAAAAAAAAAAAAGTAGATCCTCCCCCCCCCATTGCGTTTTTGCTGAGTTTTTCTCTGTGATGTTTCTTCCCTTGGTAAATCTATAGGGAGAACGCAAGAGTTTCCAAAGATAAAATTGACATGCTGTGGTTTTTTTTTTTTTTTTAAATGCATGCATGGGATCTTAGACTGACTTGTGGTGACATGAGGGATAATAAAATAAGCATCTGGTAACTTCTCTGACACACCTGCAACAATTTACCCATCTACACAAAGTAGACAATCCCATCCACACCTTGAGGAAAAAAATATGCAATGTGGACACACTGCAATTTTCAAAACTGTTGCTGTTTTGGAAATCGCAGCATGTCATTTGTACCTACAGAAATGCTGGCGGTTTCCCTGTGGATATAATTGAAACAAAGTCCACAGAGAAAACCTCTGTGGACTTTCTGTGGGAACAACTGCAATGTGTTGCTGTCAAGGCTTTTCCTGATAGCTGCTTTTTTGTTGTCGGGCCTTAGGGTAAGTTCACACGTGGGTTTTTTTTGGTCCGGAACTCCACCTTAGGTTCCGGACCAAAATACGGGTAACTGCGACTGGATGCCAGTGCAGCCGCGCACTCCGATCCGGATTAGGCCCAAATGAATGGGCCTAGTCAGGAGGGAGTGTCTTCAGGCGGGTGTGGTGAGGCGAATTCGCCTGAAAGGATGAGCATGTCTCTCTTCTTTTTTCTGGGAGCTGGAACAAACGGCTCCTGGAAAAAAAGAACTGAACGGCTCCCATTGATTTCAATGGGAGCCTTCTTTTTGGTCAGGATTTTGAAGCTGAAATGGCCTCAAAATTCTGACCAAAAAACCCTGTGTGAACTTACCCTCAGACAGTCTTTTCCTGAAATCTGATAGATCCAGACCCCAGCATGTTTTCCCCGATCAAGACAGAAGGTGTCCCTTTTCCCTGTCTGACTAAAATGACAGGCCCAGCATGCCCTGTCATTCCATTTGGGTGGGGGGTCCTAACAAATAATTTAAAAAGGTGAAAGTAAATTAAACTATTGCTTGATATGTTGAGGTCACATATGTTCCCATTCACTGGTATAGGATAATTTTGAATGGACATGGACAATCTTTTTATGTTTTTCCTTTCTTATATACAGTGGTTTGCAAACTTATTCATAATCCTTTAACTTTTTCACATTTTGTCATCTTACAACCAAAAACTTAAATGTGTTTTAAGATTTTAAGTCACAGACCAACACAAAGTAGCAGGTAATTGTGATGTGGAAGGAAAATAATACATTGTTTTCAAACTTTTAACCAAATATCTGAAAAGTGTGATGTGCAAAGTATTCATCTCTCCCCAATATGTTGTAAAGTCAATTACAGCTGAAAGTCTTTCAGGTATGTCCAGCTTTGTGCATCTAGAGACTGAGGTTTTTGCCCATTCTTTTTTGCAAAATAGCTCAAGCTCAGCCAGATTGGATGGAGAGCGTCTGTGAACAGCAATTGTCATGTCTTGCCACCGATGCTGAATGGGATTTAGGTCTGGACTTTGGGACATTCTAACACCTGACTATTCTTTGATCTAAACCATTCCACTGTAGCCCTGGCTGTACGTTTAGGGTCATTATCTTGCAGGAAGTTGAATCTCCTTCCCAGTCTAAAAGTCATTTGCAGCTTCCAACAGGTTTTCTTCCAGTATTGCCCTGTATTGAGCTCCATCTATCTTTACATCAACTCTGACCAGCTTCCCTGTCCCTACTGGAGAGGCGTTTTTAGGAGGAGGAATTTGAGTCAGTTTCCTGACCAAATTCCTGACCAAAAAACTCTGTGTGAAGGCAGCCTAACAAACCACTGAGGCCTTCGCAGAACAGGCGTATTATACTGAGACTAATTTACACACAGCTGGACTATAATAACTCATTAAGTGTCTTCTGAAGGCAATTGTGCGCACTGGATTTTATTTAGCGATATCAGAGTACAGGGGGCTGAATACTTTTGCACCTCACACTTTTCAGATTTTTATTTCATTAAAATTCTGAACAACATGTATTGTATTCATTCCGCGTCACAATTATCGGTACTATTCCGTTATCGGGCCAGCAGCAGCGCATTTCAGCACCAGCTTTCGGGACAGCAGTTCAGTTCAGCAGCGGGAATTACAATGACATCCGAGGACTGCTGGCCCGATGCTTGTGCCCAGTAGCCAGTACATCAATGACCCCCCCCTCCATCTCCTCCTCCTTCCAGTGCTGCCCCCCAGCTCTCCTTACATCTACCCCGTACCCTCTCCCCGCCACATGACTAAGCCGATGCTGGCCCGATGATAGAGGCCGTGCTTGTGTGTAGTAGGCAGTACATCGATCGATGCCCTCATCCTCCTCTTCCTTCCAGTGCTGCCCCCCAGCTCTTCTTACATCTGCCCCGTACCCTCTCCCTGTAATAGGCCTCACCGTAAATCTTGAGCAATGAATGCTACTAGATAGCCGCCGGACGCTGCAGAAAGTTTGTCCCTCCGGCTCGCTGTAGCTCACCGTTCCTATAGTCGGCGTGTTTCTTGTCAGGGCCTGGATTGAGCCCCGGTGTCTTTCCTTTCGGTCTCGGTACTAGCGCTGAGGTGAGGCCTAGTCGTGTGGCGGGGAGAGGGTACGGGGAAGATGTAAGGAGAGCTGGGGGGCAGCACTGGCAGGAGGAGAAGGATGGGGGAGGGGGGTCATCGATGTACTGGTTACTGGGCACAAGCATCGGGCCAGCAGTCCTCGGATGTCATTGTAATTCCCGCTGCTGAACTGCTGTCCCGAAAGCTGCTGCTGAACTGCGCTGCTGCTGGCCCGATAACGGAATAGTACCCAATTATCTGCTACTACCGTATTTTTCGGACTATAAGACGCACTGGACTATAAGACACACCTAGGTTTTAGAGGAGGAAAATGGGAATAAAAAAATTTTGAAGCAAAAAATGGTAAAATATTTAATATATGGGAGTTGTAGTTTTGCAACAGCTGCAAGGCCACATTGACAGGTGACCCTGCAGCTGTACGGGGATGCATAGAGTGTTTTTTTTGCGGGGCCAGCTGTACTTTTTAGTTATACCATTTTGGGGAATATCTATTGCTTAGATCACCTTGTATTGAAAAAAAACCCCGATATGTATGTATGTATGTATATATATATATATATATATATATATATATATATACACACACACACCGGCCACTTTATTAGGTACACCTGTCCAACTGCTCGTTAACACTTAATTTCTAATCAGCCAATCACATGGCGGCAACTCAGTGCATTTAGGCATGTAGACATGGTCAAGACAATCTCCTGCAGTTCAAACCGAGCATCAGTATGGGGAAGAAAGGTGATTTGAGTGCCTTTGAACATGGTATGGTTGTTGGTGCCAGAAGGGCTGGTCTGAGTATTTCAGAAACTGCTGATCTACTGGGATTTTCACGCACAACCATATCTAGGGTTTACAGAGAATGGTCCGAAAAAGAAAAAAACATCCAGTGAGCGGCAGTTCTGTGGGCGGAAATGCGTTGTTGATGCCAGAGGTCAGAGGAGAATGGCCAGACTGGTTCGAGCTGATAGAAAGGCAACAGTGACTCAAATAGCCACCCGTTACAACCAAGGTAGCCAGAAGAGCATCTCTGAACGCACAGTACGTCGAACTTTGAGGCAGATGGGCTACAGCAGCAGAAGACCACACCGGGTGCCACTCCTTTCAGCTAAGAACAGGAAACTGAGGCTACAATTTGCACAAGCTCATCGAAATTGGACAATTGAAGATTGGAAAAACGTTGCTTGGTCTGATGAGTCTCGATTTCTGCTGCGACATTCGGATGGTAGGGTCAGAATTTGGCGTCAACAACATGAAAGCATGGATCCATCCTGCCTTGTATCAACGGTTCAGGCTGGTGGTGGTGGTGGTGTCATGGTGTGGGGAATATTTTCTTGGCACTCTTTGGGCCCCTTGTTACCAATTGAGCATCGTTGCAACGCCAAAGCCTACCTGAGTATTGTTGCTGACCATGTCCATCCCTTTATGACCACAATGTACCCAACATCTGATGGCTACTTTCAGCAGGATAATGCGCCATGTCATAAAGCTGGAATCATCTCAGACTGGTTTCTTGAACATGACAATGAGTTCACTGTACTCCAATGGCCTCCACAGTCACCAGATCTCAATCCAATAGAGCATCTTTGGGATGTGGTGGAACGGGAGATTCGCATCATGGATGTGCAGCCAACAAATCTGCGGCAACTGTGTGATGCCATCATGTCAATATGGACCAAAATTTCTGAGGAATGCTTCCAGCACCTTGTTGAATCTATGCAACGAAGAATTGAGGCAGTTCTGAAGGCAAAAGGGGGTCCAACCCGTTACTAGCATGGTGTACCTAATAAAGTGGCCGGTGAGTGTGTGTGTATATATATTTTATTATTTATTTATTTTTCTAGGGACAGGAGGTGATTTAGAACTTTTATTTATATTTTTAAAGCTTTTTTTTTTTTTTTTTTTACTATTTTATTCCCCCCGGGGGCTTGAACCTGCGGTCACTTGATTGCAAGTCCCATAGACGGCAATACAACTGTATTGCCGTCTATGGGACATTCTGTCTATTAGTATTACGGCGGCTGGTCATAGAGACCAGCCGCAATATTAATACAGCAGTGACAGGCCTGGGAGCCTCATTAGGCTCCCGGCTCTCACCCGAACAGGTCGGCTCCTGCGATATCGCCGCGCAGGAGCCGGCCTGCAACTTCACAGGTACGGGGGAGAAGGGGCCGCTGATACTGACCCGGCATCCGCTGTACTAGAGAGGCGGATGCCGGGGAGGGATAGACGCTGGCACAGGTGTCAGGCCTGAGACATCGCTGCGCTCCACTGTCCTGCATGAAGCCAGCGGCGGGGGGACGGAGGAGCGGAATAGCATCACTCCTCCTGCTGCTGGCTTCATGCAGGGCAGAGGAGCGCAGCGATGTCTCAGGCCCCGGCGTCTATCCCTTGCCGGCATCCGTCTCTCTAGTACAGCGGATGCCAGGCACCACATTCAGACTATAAGACGCACCCTTCTTTTCCCCCAAAATTTGGGGGAAAAAAAGTGCGTCTTATAGTCCGAAAAATATAGTATGTGTTGGTCTATCACTTAAAATCTTAATAAAATACATTTAAGTTTGTGGTTGTAAGGTGAAAAAGTTTTAAGAGGTATGAATACTTTTGCAAGCCACTGTATTACAGGCCTATTTATCTTCATGTATATAAGCTGTAATATAACCTGACACATTTAGTTTGGGGTGTGTGAGCTAGGGTAGGTTCACAATTGTTGGGACCCCAAACAATGGAGAGCCCATCCGCTAAAACAGCAGTTCCTGCAGCCATCCACAGACTACAATGGGGTCCATCGGGTGTCTTTCAAGTTTCGGTGGAATGTGCAACTGGATCTCCAATGCAGATGAGAACATAGCCTAAAAATGTTATAGCTCAGTTCATGGATGGGGGTGTGTGTGTTTGTTGTGTTTTTGTTTTTTTTAATTACAACTGATCAGTAGCTTTACTCAACCACTTCCCCATTGGTCATATCTATGACTTGTCACCCAATTTTTGTTATGCCTCAGATGAAGAAGGTGACGTTCTTTGTGCAGCAAAGGCTCTTCGTCTGGCTACTACCCTGGAGGATGAAAAAAGAAGGTTAAAAAATGAACAAGAGAAACTTCAGGAAATGAGAGCTTTATTGGAAAAGCAGCAAGAGATATATCCCTGCGTAAGTAAATGGGTATTTTATAACTGCATGCCACCAGACCATGCATAATGGCTATGTAATACACATCAGTAAAATAATTTCTATTGATATATCTGCAAACAGCATATTTCAATGTCAGAATTTCATGCTGAAATTGATACAATGCAACAGGGGTCTCAAACTCAATTTACTCGGGGGCCGCTGGAGGTAGAGTCTGGGTGAGGCTGGGCCGCATCAGGTTTTCCCAATTTTTTTTTTTTTTTTTTTCTAAAAGTCGCCATATTCTGACAGGCGTAACTTTTTTTTTTATATGTCCGTGTACGAGGATGCATAGAGCGTTTTTTTTGCGGGGCCGGGTGTACTTTTTAGTTCTACCATTTTCGGGAAATGTTATTGCTTTGATCACTTTTTACGCTAGGTTCACACCTGCGTTCATGTCTCCGTTCTATGGTTTCCGTCTTCTGCATGGCAGAAGACGGAAACCATAGACCGGGTCCGGCCATGAGCGGCGGTGAGCGTTTTAGGCTCTCCGCCGTGAAACCGGATTTTTTAATCCGGACACAGAGTAGTGCATGTCCGACTCTGTGTCCGGATTATAAAACCCGGTTTCGCGGCGGAGAGCGCAAAACGCTCACTGCCGCTCACGGCCGGACAGCTTTCTCACCCATTCAAATGAATGGGTGAGAAAGTCTCCTGCAGGCTTCCGTCTCCTGCATCTGTTTTATGCAGGAAACGGAAACCTGCAATAAGGACAGATGAACGCTGATGTGAACGAGCCCTTATTCAAATTATCAGAATCAAAACGGTGAAAAAACGGCGGTTTGGCACTTTTGACTATTTTTCCCGCTACGGCATTTACCGTACAGGAAAAATATTTTTATAGAATTGTAGAGCGGGCGATTTCGGACACGGGGGATACCTAACATGTATGTGTTTCACAGTATTTATCTACTTTTATGTGTTTTTTTGTTTTTTTGCATTTATTAGACCCCCTAGGGGTGCTGAACCCCAGGGGTCTGATCACTAATGCAATGCATTACAATGCTAATGCATTGCAAAAAATCATCCTTTCTTTTGCAGGCTGCATAGAGCAGCAAAGAAAGAGATTGCAGACAAGCCTGGGAGCCTTGTAAAGGCTCCCGGCTGTCATTGCAACGTGACGTCGGCCCTGGAGCTTGCTCCAGGTGCCGGTGATCACTGGCAAAATGGCAGCGTCCATGCGCCACCGGGAAAATGGCGCCTTTGACCGTGGCGCCGGAGGGGTTAATGCCTCCGATCGGTCCTGGGACCGATCGGAGACATTAGCGCCGGTTGTCTACTGCTTAAAGCAGTAGACACCCGGCGGCTATGGCGGCCGCCCAGCTTCCGGGCGGTCGCCATAGCTACACACCCGGCATGCGCCGTACGGTTACGGCGGATGTCGGGTTGTCCGCTGGGGGCCGCAAACTATTGTCCCGAGGGCCGTGAGTTTGAGACCCCTGCTCTACAATGTCTGTCAAGGATTCCTTTTCCTGGATCCACTACGGGTTGACTGACCTAATGTGCACAAGGATTGGGGATTGTTTTATATGAAGCTCCTCTTCACAATAAGGTTTTCCCCTGAAATAGAGCAAATGGCATGAGTATTTTTTTTTTTTTTTTGCCTTCCCCTGGATCAACGATGAAAGGGATTGCAGGGTTATAGGTTGGACTTGATGGACTGATGTCTTCATCCAACCTCATCTACTATGTAATTGTGTCTACTGTAAGTGCTCTTGCTATGTTATTTGAATAATTGTAAATTGAGCATAATTCGTGATATTTTTAAACTTATTAGGAGTCGCAGAAGAGTTCTGAGAGCCAATAGAGTACCTGACTTGAGCTTGCTCTGTTATGTAGTCTTCTACATCTTTCTTGACAACTTGCCTAATTGTAATTTATAGAAGAGTATACGAGTGTATCGTTCCATATATAGAGCTCTTCTTATATGCAGAGGTGATTCCCTCAAAACCCAGTTATACGAAGTGGAAATTAACTATTTCTTTATGCATGCTAGATCAGCAAAGATGAAAGTGTCACTGAAGAGGGCTTGTGTTTCTGACAAATCCAATGTTTACTGGTATTCGTTTACATAAGTTCCTCCTAAGAACCATCTAATTAGATCTTGGTTAGCTCATTTACGTGAGGTTCTACTAATGGCAGTACTTGCCAAGTTATGTAACTTGGTAAGCTAGAAAATGACCTTGAAAACACTGTATGATTTTAGAGTTAACATGAACATAATCTGCAAAATTCATTCAATGTTGCATTTTTAGGTACTATTGCGGTGCCTTTCACTCCTGCGGCAGGCTGCCTCCAATCTCCGTCTTCAGGCGCAATCTGATATAGATAAGATGAATGCTGAATACTTGGAAACAAAAAGCAATGCTTTGTATTTAAAATTACGGTAAGAATTGTGACTCAGTTGTTTGAGGCATGTTGTTTGTCTCATTGGTCATCCTCACTTCATGTCTTTTCACAGGATGGAAGAGCTTCAAGTCCTCACAGACACTTACACTCCTGAAAAGGTTGAGGTTCACAAACACATCAGGTAAAGGAGGCAAAAAAAGTCATAGAAAAGTGCATAAACATAGTAATTTGAGAAAAGAAATACTTCATCCTCACTTCTGTAATCTTCCAGGTCCAGTTTGGAGGCAGCGGTGAAATCTGAGAAAACTGAACTATCTGCATCTAAACAGATCCTTGCCTCCTATGAATTTCTGGGAACACAATTTGAGGAACTTGTCCAAGAATATACTTGCCTAAGAGATAAAATTAAGGACAATCGCTGGGCAATTCAGGAGCTCAGCAAAACTTTACCCTGAGAGCCCAAATGTTTTCATTTCAGTTACAGTTGTAGCTGAGGTAAGCTGACAGTCTGTAGTGGGATACATTGCTGCTTTTGATTATCACAGAGGGAA
Source organism: Leptodactylus fuscus (assembly GCF_031893055.1). NCBI lineage: Eukaryota > Metazoa > Chordata > Amphibia > Anura > Leptodactylidae > Leptodactylus > Leptodactylus fuscus. The sequence goes on from NC_134265.1 coordinate 134,237,341, forward strand.
ATGAAAGTCAATGATTTTTTTTTTTGTTTTTAATTTTTTTTTAATTTATAGAATTTCATTGGCTTTTGTTGTCCTCTGTGCTGAAATTTATCTCAGTACTATAAGATAAATTAACTATGGCAGCTTTTTTTTTTTTTTTCTTCTTCCAGCTAGGACACCTACAACTTGTCTCCTTCTTTGAGCAGAGAATAGTCTCACAGGAGTAGTAATGAGATGTTTTTGTTTTAAATATTAATTATTGCAAGTTATCGACACTGAAGTTTTTCTTTGCATCAACTGTCTGTATACAATATGTGTACTCCCTTCTGACAGTAGGGAGATATCTGTACTGAAATTAACGGCACTGAGTATCTCCAGCTCCTGTCGATAGTGTGCTTTCTAGTGGTATATAATACCGCACATTGATGAAGACAGTTTAATTTTAGAAATGTATATATTATACAGGTTTCTTTTCTGAGGTTAAATATGTAATTTAAATAAATTTAAATAAGTTACTTAATAAATAAAGATGAAATTAAAGTTAATGGAAATGTATAACTTCTGTACAATTGTCTGCGCCAAATCTAGTGCAAAAAATGTATCTTAATCGATAATTACATTCTAATGAGCAACAGGTTATTATCGAACTACAAATAAATTCCTGAACCTACAGAGAATTACTCCAGGAGTTAGTTTGATTTCTATGACCAAGCAGGTATTCATTTTTCCTGACTTACAGTAGCAGTAGACACATAAGAGCTTTTGTAACACCAAGCTACAAGCAAACGCACAACCATGATAACAGGAGACACAAGGCACAACATATAGACATTTCTATGGTATAATTTAATGTTGGCAGACAAAACACTTGTTGTTATAGGAGCTGAGCCTCTTCTTTCCCTTCAGTTCTTGTGAAGAGCTTATCAGACAGTAATTCACTGTTTGATGAAGTGATTTTAATGTGAGAGTTTGACCACTTCCCACCAGAGGCATTTTTTTGATTTTCCAGAATGGAAAAAATTCTAGATGGGGTGGAATTGCTCTTTCCCTTTTTCTCCTTTACCCCCCACTCTTTCTCCTTATTCCTCATCTCCTTCCTTCGGCTCTCATCCCTACCACTGCCCCCCTTACTCCTCTCAACTACCCTACCCATAACCATACCTGCACAGTCTGGAGAAGTTCGGGTCAATGGCCTGCTTTCCCAACCTTTCCCTATTGCTTATGAAACCAGACAGGGCTAGATCCTTGGTCTGCCCCTCCCCCCTTATTTTTATCCTGTCCCTGGAGCCCTTTTTCCATGTTTGAGCACATCCTAATATCTCTATGCTGCTCGCTTTCATAAGATAACTTGCTGTTCTTCCTTTCTCCCCCTCCCTCCCTGGCCTAATGTCCACTATCCACAATAATTCCAAGTGCTCCAATTTCAAGATTATTTTTTCCAAATCAGAGGCTCTTAACATGACTTTCTGCCCAGCAAGTCTCTTCCCTGAGTCAATCCTTCCCTTTCCAATGGTCAACCCAGTCTTAACATACCTGGAAGTCCTCACACCTGATCATAGGACCTTTTCTAATTCGATTTTCCTCCCATGTTGACATCAGTACATGTTGGCTGCACCAGGTGGGCAAATGGCACGTTCTTACAGTTCGGTAGTGTTACCTAGCCATATCTTGTCCTTTTTTCTTCTGGGCCCTCTCATGCTTTCAAATAGTATTTACCTGGTTGAGCAAACTGGTGAGAGTTAGTGAATTTTTATTTCCTTCAACCCCCCCACCCCGTGCCCATTTATTTATTTTCTCCCCCTTTCTTTTTCTCTTCTTCCTTCTTCGCTGTCTTGTGCTCTCTCTCATCCCTCCCCCTCTGATTTTTCTGCTTCCCTATTCTTTTCCCTCTTCTTCTGTCTTATTCTGTTCTGAATAATATCTACTTTTTACTTAATGACTGTCACTGCCATTTTGAGTTTTTCCCCTGATGGCTTCTCGCTTACATTGTTTGTATTTTCATTGTATATTTTTGTTCTTGAATTTAACAAAAAATAAATAAAAGGATGGAATAAAATTAAGTCTGTATGACTTTCATTTGGGCTTTGTTTTTCCGATGTTCACGGTGCAGCCAAAGTGACGTCTCACCTGTATTATATGGGTCAGTACGATTCCAGGGATACCAAATCTGCATAGCTTTAATTTACCCCCTTAAAAAATAAAATCCAAAACACAAAATTTCACGGAGTCTCCATATTTGGTCACACTGATTATTTTAGGTGTTCTGTTTATCCAAATGTCTTTCTCTATTCCAAATATATGAATAAGCCCTTCTAATGTTGCAAATTTACCCCTTCCCTCCGATGGCATCTTTTTGATTTTTGTTTTTGACTCCCCTTCTTCTAAACCCCATAACTTCTTCTTTTTTTTATTTCTCTGCTCCCAGAGCCATATGAGGTCTTAATCTTTGCGGGACAAATTTTTCTTCATGATGCACCATTTTCTGTATAATGTAATTGGAAGCTGGAAAAAAATTCAGAATGGGGTGAATTTGAAGAAAAAATGAATTTCTTCGACTTTCTTACGGGCTTCGGTTTTACAGCGTTCACTGTGCAGCCAAAATGACTGTTTCTGTGTTTCGGTACGATTCTGGAGATACCAAATTTATATGGTTATATTTACATTTTAACCACTTAAAAAAAAAAAAAAAAAAAAATCCAAAACTGTGTTAAAAATTTTTTTATACATCCGCGTACGGGGATGTATAGGGTGTCTTTTTTTTTTTTTTTTTTTTTTGCGGGGCCGGGTGTACTTTTTAGTTCTACCAGTTTCGGGAAATGCTATTGCTTTGATCACTTTTTATTCGCTAGTATGACGGATGTCGGGAAGGGGTTAAGCTGTACGAGCCATGTGAGCAGTAACACTGGTTTCTCTGGGGTGGGGGTCTGGGTACTATAGGCCATGCAATGTTGCCTCCCACTTGCGTCAGTACTAAAAAGGCCTTTATATCTTTGGAATGGGCAAATCTTTGAATAAACTAAATGCTCAGGATGTCATTTGCATGTGGCTTTTTCCATAGAATAAGATTATCCGTAGGTGATCTCTGGCAGGGGTCTCAAACTCAATTTACCCGGAGGCCGCTGGAGGTAGAGTCTGGGTGAGGCTGGGCCACATCAACTTTTCCACAAGAAAAGCTCATACTTCCGTGTACGGGGTGGTATAGACGTCTCTTTTTTGCGGAGTGAGGTGTACTTTTTAGTTATACCATTTTGGGGAATTGCTATTGCTTTGATTTTTTTTTTTTTTTTAATTCAAATTTTTATCAGAGGCAAAACATTGAAAAAATGTCGGTCTGGCACTTTTGACTCCTCCTCCCCCCCCCTAGGGGGTCTGATCACTAATGCAATGCATTACAATGCTACAATACATTGCAAAAACTCATTTCTTTTGTAGGCTACATAGAGCAGCCTGCAAAAGAAAATCACTGCAGACCGGCTGGGAGCCTTTACAAGGCTCCCGGCTGTCATGCCAAAATGACCTCTGCCCTGGAGCATGCTCCAGGCACTGGCGATCACTGGCAAAGTGGCGGCGCCCATGCGCCGCTGGGAAAATGGCGCCTCGGTTAGCTTTGTCAGAGGTGCCGGACAGTCTGTTATCTCGATCGGTTGCCATGGATACGACCACTAATGCAGAAACTTCTATGGTCTGGGACTTGTCAGGAACCAGCTATGATTGTCTTATTGTACCTGGGTTATCAGGCAGGGACACTACATGTATCAGAAGATATCCCGGCCACAATAAGGACATCATGGCTGATTTTCTGACCTTAGAAAGCTCCTCCATTGGTGGTCGTATCCACTGGCAACCGATCAAGATAACAGATTGTGACCACAAGATATTTAGAGAAAATCTTTAAAACTTTAGGCGTTTTCCGCCTGAAGAAAGCAATAGAAGTGAATGGAAAGCGTTTTTTACCGTGCGGTAAAAAACGTGATGCGTTTTTTGCGGCCTGTTCTCTTAAAAGATAGGAAAACTGCCTGGAACCGGTTTTTACAAAAAAAAAAAAAACGCTCCACAAAAAGCGTGCCAAGGTCAAAAAAACGCTTTCTAATTAGGAAGCATTTTTTTTCCGGTGCCAAAATAAAGCCACATGTTATTTCCATGTGAACTAAGCCTTATAGCAACTACACTACTATACATGCTGAGCCTCATGGATCTATCTCAATGCAAGAAATACAATTTGCATCGCAGAAAAGACTCTAAATCTCCTTTCAACAAAATCTCTAAAGACCAGGATAACTGTATCTGCCTGTATAAATAAATCTAATCAATGAGGGGGATTAAAAGTAAAAATGTCATTCCGAGCCAGCCAGGAGTCGAACCTAGAATCTTCTGATCCGTAGTCAGACGCGTTATCCATTGCGCCACTGGCCCTCTGACATGTTACTAGCGATCAATCACACCCAAAAAAGGTAGTTCTTCCGAGCTGTGATTGGTTTGCTTGACTGTTGCTATGGTTGTATAAGGGCGTGTTTCCATACTAAGAACAAGCCGGCTTCTTGAATGGCCCGCCCTTCGCTTGTACTTCTCCACTGTGATAGGCTGCTTCCTCTTTCGGCGAACCGTGACGTCAGAACGCTCGTGAGCAGATGCAGGCAGAACTGACAGGATTGGAGCATTGCTCACCGCCCATTCTTCGCTCCTATTGGATGAGCATGATAGTTGTCATAAGAGAGGGGCGTGGCTTGTCCAGCGCGCGTGGAGTGATTCTCTGTTCAAGATGGCGTCAGCGGGCAGCGGGGGAGGCCGGGTGTCTAGCGGTCGGGATCTTAACTGTGTCCCTGAGGTGGCGGATACCCTGGGGGCTGTTGCTAAGCAAGGGTGAGGCTGAGGGCTGCGCCGCGGTAGTGATGTGGTTATGTGCTGCAGATTACTAGTACTGTATATAGGGGGCATGTGCGGTCACATGTTCTCTTACTGTAGCATGTAGTATATGATGTCCTGCACATGGGCAGTGCAATGTGTTCTGCTGGCAGAGCGTGGCCAGACATGTGGGCCTGTGTCCTGAAGGCTGCCCATTTCTATACCGCACTTGTCTTGTCACTGGGGTTATTCTAGGGCTGCTTCTATGCTAATGCCTCATTATTAACTCAGCAGCCATTACTGTGTAGCAGCCTTATAGAGCTAAAGCATTGGTGCAAGAGGCGCTGTGGACTGGTGCTTGGCATATTCTTATTATATAAAGGGATAGCATTTTGCTGGGCTGTGTTGTCTTTATATGATTGTGGGGATCTGATGTTTGGGGTCCCCAGTGGTGCTGGTCATGGCCGCCTCGCTGCAGCCACCATGTTCACTTGAATGAAGCGTCACTGTATTTCTATACACGCTATGTGTCTGGGGCTAGAGAAAGCAAGTGAAGTGGGTCCCAAAGGTTGGGTCTCCATCATTTGTATCCTGTAGCATAGATATACCCCTTTAAAATGTATATTGAAACTACAAATTGCAAATTTAATCTATGTTCTGTCTCTGCAAACACTTGCAATGACCTGAAATAGCCCTCGGCTGGAATCTGAAGTCGGTAGTATGGGATAAATATTAGTGCAAAGTCCTGTGTTCATCTGGCGTAGAAGCTGCATCCAGTTTTTGCCTAAGATTCACCACTGGACTGGTTAGGGCTACATGGCAGCTGAGACAATGACCAAGATGAGACTCATGTCCTTGAGGTCCCATTCACTCACATTACTGAAGTTGCAGCCAAAGTCACTGTAACCCCAGCCTACCTCTACTGGGAAACAGCTAATGTAACTAGTTTACATACACTTGTCCATATAAATCTGTATGCAGATCTATGTTATTAATCTGACAGGGAAAATGTATAATGTAGTAGAATGGTATTCATCGCTGGTGATCATTATAGATTGCCTTCTGTGGATTGCTGGGCAGTGGGGATTCGTTGCCTATATACGATTTTGTACCTTGGGTGCGGTATAGTTGTGACCTAATTAACCCTTGAAGGTCCATATTATTCAATAATTGTGTTCCCTGACTTTTCCTGACCCTATGGCATCTTTCCTAGTTGTATACTTTTCATTCTCTTCCAGAATTCCTCAAGATCCTTCTTCAGGTGCCACTGCCTCTACATTGCTTCTGACTACTAATTTACCTTTATCTTCGTAGGAGACTCAATCACAATTTTTGCCTTAAATTGGTGGGCAAAAACGTCTGCCACACAGATTTATAGGCCGCCTCTTTCAGTTTTTTTAGTCAATGGGGTCCACCAGTCTCCACATGTAATGGCTATTTTAGAGGTCTGCCTGTCCATTGTTCTGGTCCCCCAACAGACCAATACAGTTGATAGCTGTCGCTAGTGTGAACATAGTATAAATGGTAGAGATGGAGTACGCCATGGTACAACTGCTGCCAAGTATTCCGTACTTAATCTATGCTATAAATCCTGCGCCGATCTATATGTGAGCTAAGCAGCTGTACTTTGGGTCATAGTGATTCTCAGCCAGAACTTTATTCATCACTGCTTTGTCTTGAAAATGGAGGATCCCCAGAAGTGGTGCTGAGCTACAGCCAATGATGGGTTAAGAAACATAGGCATTACACCAAACTTGATTCCTGTTTCTTACCATTGTATGATCAGTTTTCCAAACAATAAAAGTGTTTATAGAAGCCTGTAAAATTTTTATGGGTAGGCTTTCTGCTTGTTAGAGTGAAGGGTCTTTGGACTGTGCCTCATCAGCTCTTAAGATACATAGGTTTTTATTTTACTGTTACTGGCATATTAACCTTTAATCTTTCATATTTTTTACCTGAATTTTTTTAGGTTTGACTTCCTGTGCATGCCAATATTCCATCCTCGCTTTAAGAGAGAATTCCATCTGGAGCCCGCTAAGTCTCGATCTGGACCACAGACTCGCTCAGATCTACTCCTTTCAGGAAGAGGTAGATTATTGATCAACCCTCAGTATTCTCTTTGCATTAAGCAGCTTCAGGAGAACTTGCTTCACTATAATGTATAATATTAAACACCTCTGACAGACTCTTATGTCTAATGGGATCAGAAGATTGCTTGACAATTTTCTGAACACCCATACCAAGTAAAGGATGAGCTGTTCATAGATTTTAAAGTGGTTATCAACCCTTTACTATTACCATACTATGAATACTATTTCATATATCTTTATAATGTTTGGCTAGATTGCTCCATATTTATTGCATATACACAGGTTCAGAACCAAACTTTGCCTCTGCCACTTTATGGAGCTCTTGTGAATAAAGGGGTATTCTCACAGCAAAAATTATTTCATATAAAAGTACTTTGCAAAATATCATTGTCACCCATAGAAAGTAATTAGCAAAAGTGTATATGTGACTGTAAACCCAATGAAATCCCTTTTTCCCTTCTGCTGTTTGAGCACTGTTGCCAATGGATATGACCTGTAGTCCATCCTCATTCAGAACGGGTATATTCCATTGTTGACTTCCCTATAGCTGATTATTAGATTAGGGATAAAAGGTGGAGCAGTGCATGAATGACTTCTGTTAGGAAGAGTAGACGGAGTAAAGAGAGCGAGGTGCACCTGGGAAATGTGGTTTTCACTAGTCACATGCTGCATAATAATGACCACCCATTATGGCCATTGCAAGCTGAAAATATAACTGTGCTATGGGGGCAGATCTTGAAAGTGAAGCCACAGGTACAGTGCAGATGGTTTAATCTCCATGGGTGATCAAGTTTTAAAACAGAGTTAAATGTTGGGAAAACCACTATAATGCTTAGAACTTGGCAATAAAATATTATTCAGTGTTGTATTTATAGTAGAGAAAAACTGTAAAAAGATGTAAGAAATGAATGAGAACAAAAGTTTGGACCTAAATGTGGGCAATCCATTCTGGATTTGGTGTAGTTCCATTGCACTTGCAGTGTTGAAAATGTTAGATTTTTAATCTTTAGTAATATTACTATTATTATGTCCCAGATTGGAACACACTTATTGTTGGAAAGCTTTCCGAATGGATAGACGCCGATTCAGAAATACCATCAATCCGCAAAACTTCAGAAGCGGTAAGAACAAATGGTAATGAAGACAGCAGAAATTTAAAGGGTTGTCTGGGATAACTTGAAATTACTACACTACTGTAAACACCCTCCTACTTTCTAAATAACATCAATTATCAAAAATGAATAGTTACCCATATCCCTGGGATGGTCATGTGACTGCCTCAGGGACAATTTGCCATTACTCGGTGACGATCCGTTTCCGGAAACAGATCGTCACATGACACCCCCCCCCAGGGATGTGGGGAAATATACATTTTTGATAAATGATGTTATTTAGAAAGTAGGAGGGAGTTTACAGTAGTGCAGGAATTTTTAATTATTCTGGACAACCCCTTTAACTTTGACTCAAAATCTGCAAAGAAGCAGCTTTTCTGCAACGGGTGGCCTGTGGCTAAGGCTAAATCCTTTTTTTGCTGAGATTTTTTTAATTTAATTTAGAGCCAAAGTCTGGAGTGCATAAAACAAAAGGGAGAAATAGAAGTGCTTCCTATATATTTTCCATTCATTTTATAGCAATTGGCATTGGATCAAAAAATCTGCAACGAAAATAGCTGCTTTTCTGCAACTTGATGCCTCAGCGTTAGGCTGGGACTTCACGTGGCGAAACGCTGCAATTTGCCTATGGCGGAAATGCTACCGAAAAAAATTACGGCATTTTAAAGTCCGAGCAAAGTGAAGCTCATTTTGCAGTAAAAACAGTGCTGCGGACACACCACAATTTCCAAAACAGATGCGGTTTTGGAAATCACAGCTTGTCAGCTATACCTATGGAAACACTGGCAGTTTTCCCTTAGGTATAATTGAAACAAAGTCAGCAGAAGAAACCTCTGCGAACTTTGTCTATTCTGTCTGTTTTTTCCGCAGTGCTTTTTTGCTGTGGGACGCCGCATGGGGTCTAACTTCAAGGGGTTTTCTGGGTTGTTCAACTGATCGCATTTCCTTAGCATAATCATGTGAACATTGGAAGGGGTCCAACACCTGGGCCACTTCCAATCAGCTGTTTGTCTGCAGCCTCAAAACCAGTCACAACGCCATACATTTTACAGCAGCTATGCCTGGTATCACAGCACTAGAAAGGGACTGAGCAGTAAACAGGCCATGTGACCAATGATCATGACTTCACAGGGCCTGAAAAGTGGAAGGAGCACTTTACTCGCAGAGGTCCAAGATGTTAAATCCCAGTTGATGACTTATCCCTAAAGAATAAATCATCAGTTAATGAGCACTGAAAAACCCTTTTAAAGTTTTTCCATATTCGTTAGCCTTCCCTTAAAAGCCAATTAGACTTTGGAAAAGAAACTTCCTATGCATAGATAAACTTGCACTGGACTTCATTTCTTTGCCTTAGCATTAGAAATGAGTGAGTAGTATTCGATCAAATACCTCCCCGCCATAGATATGTGTGTAAGCGACCAAACTCCAAGGGGTTAAGAGCATCGCATATTTGATGCGCTTAACCCCTTGGTGTTCGGCCGCTTACACGCATACCTATGGCGGGGAGGTATTTGATCGAATCCTACTCACTCATCTCTAATTAGCATGTCATCTGTGCATCTATCTTCTCACAGAAACCTTATAAGCCTGGAAGTCCCCTTTAAGCTCACAACTGGATGTTCACCGTAAGACTGCCTTGCTATTTCACTGTATAGATAAATGTTCCTAATGTGTAAATATTAATATTGTAGGCTCTGCTGCAGGAGTTAAACTTCTCTGCTTATCTCGGCCTTCCTGCTTTTCTGATTCCAATTTCAAAAGAGGAAAACTCCAATTTGGCGCGGCTCCTCCTGAATCACATTCACACTGGTCACCACTCCACTATGGTAAGGTTACTTTGTTCATTGACTCCTTGCTCGGTTGTGAAAACTGGAGCTCAACTGATGTATTTTATTTTTATTTTTTGTTTAAATTCTGCTTTTAGTTCTGGATGAGAGTACCACTAATGGCTTCCAATGATCTGCGAGAAGACCTCATAGAAAATGAACCGACAGAGAATTGTGATGGTGAAGATAAAGATGGGGAAGAAAGGACATGGATTTGGTGAGAAGAGGAGAATGGGAATGAATTGGGCATGTTAGATTAATGGTGCTGATTGTTTCCTCAATTCTTCTTAGGTGGCATAATTTCAGGACACTTTGTGATTACAACAAGAAAATTGCTTTAGGTGAGAAGATTAATCTATGAATTATTAAATTCTGGTCTAAATATTGATGGGCTTGTAATCTTTTCTACTTACCTCCCATCAGCTATTGAAGTGGGTGCTGATCTGCCAGGTAGTAATGTGATAGACCGCTGGTTGGGTGAACCTATCAAGGCAGCTATACTGCCAACCAACATATTCCTTACCAACAAGAAAGGATTCCCAGTCCTGTCCAAACAACATCAGCGACTCATCTTTCGGCTGTTTAAGGTAATTTATTTACTGATGCTTTTGGATGTCAGCCTATTACATTGCTACTCTGTTTCCTGGAAAATAAGACACCCCCCCCCCCCCTTTCACCTCCTGGACTACCTACAACCGCTAAGGAAGCGCGGGCATGACTGCCAATTGTCTCCCGCTCCAGCCGCTGCATAAGAGATCCCCCGAAAATAAGACAGGTCATATATTTCTGAAGAGAATTTAATATAAGACACTGTCTTATTTTTGGGGAAACGGGTATGTTGCCTCAACTTACTCTTTCTTTTCTAGCTGGAGGTGCAGTTTGTGATTTCTGGGTCACATCATCACTCAGAGAAAGATTTCTGTTCGTATTTACAATATCTAGAATATTTAAGCCAGAATCGCCCTCCTCCAAATGCTTATGAGATGTTCGCAAAAGGATATGAGGATTATTTGCAGTCACCTCTGCAGGTAAGCAAGAATATATAGCCGTTAGACACAAAATATATTGAATAAGTGTTGGTATTGTTGCTTGTTCTTATATTGAAATGTGCCATCATTTTCTCTGCAGCCTCTGATGGATAATTTAGAATCTCAAACCTATGAAGTTTTTGAAAAAGATCCAGTAAAATATTCACAATACCAACAGGTACGGTTAATTAGGAATCTAGATGTAGGCTCTTACACTTGCATAGTAGGGAAGGTGCTTAACCCCTTAGTGACCAGCCTGTTTTGGACCTTAATGACCAAGCCAAATTTTTGAAATTTGCCCTGTGTGACTTTATCAATGAATAATTCTGTAACAGTATATTGCATCCAAGCGATTCTGATATTGTTTTTTCGTGACATGTTGTACTTTACTGAGAAGGTAAAATTAGACTGATATAACTTGTGTAAATTTATTAAAAAACTCACAAATGCTGAAAATTTTGAAAATTTTTCAATGTTTTCCATTTTTAGCTGCGATATCTCACATATACACAATAATACAGGGCAAAAAAGTTAGTAGTTATATATTTCCAAATGTTCCTTTTGTGTTTCAAGCATATTTGAGATAATTTTAGCATATTTGAGTAACTTAGACAATTTACAAGTTTATCAAGTTTATAAGCAAATTTTGGAAATTTTGAGTGTGTGATTTTTTCCTGTACCAAGCTATGTTTGCAGACAGGAATAGGTGGCATAATGACAAACTCCCATTAAATGACCCAATTTGGAAAACTAGACCCCTTCAGGTATTCTTTGAGGGGTATAGTGAGCATTTTGATCAAACAAATATTGTTTTGCAAGAATTATTACAAATGATGAAAAAAATTTCATTTTCTTCAAATATGTGTCATATTAAAGCCAGTTTTTTTCACACAACACATCAAAAAGAAGAAACACACCCCAAAATATATCACCCCACTTCTCCCGTGTTAAAAAATGTTCACTTTGTGGCCTTAGTCCTATATACGCACGTACAGTAGGGCCTAAGAGGTAGGGAGGGCCAAATGGATTTCAAAACACAAATTTTGCTTGCAGATATTTTATGTCCATTGCACATTCAAACAAGATTTGAGTTACCAAAGCAATTGAAAACACCCATAAATGACACCATTTTATAAACTAGACCCCTTAGGGTATTCATTGAGGGGTATAGAGAGTACTTTGACCCTATAAGTTTTGAGAAAATTTGCGTCAAACAAAAAAAATTTCATATTTTTTACACAAGTGTCATTTTATAGGCCGTTTTTTTTGCACATAACACAAGAAAATTAAGAAAAACACCCCAAAATAGATGACCCCATTTCTCCCGTGGTCAAAAATGTACACTTTGTGGCCTTAATCCCATGTACGGACGCACAGTAGGGCCCAAAAAGAAGGGAGCACCAACTGGATTTCAAGACACAATTTTTGCTTCTAAATGTTTCAGGCCCATTGCGCATTCAAACAAGATTTGAGTTACCAAAACAATTGAAAACCCCAATAAATGACACAATTTTATAAACTAGACCCCTTGAGGTATTCATTGAGGGGTATAGTAAGTATTTTGACCCCATAGGTTTTAAAAGAATTTGCGTCAAACAAAAAATTCTCATATTTTTTACACAAAAGAGTAATTTTAAAGGCAGTTTTTTTGCACATAACACATGAAAATGAAGAAAAACACCCCAAAATAGATGGCCCCATTTCTCCCGTGTTCAAAAATGTACACTTTGTGGCCTTAATTCTATGTACGGACGCACGGTAGGCCCCAAAAAGAAGGGATCACCAACTGGATTTCAAGACTCAAATTTTGCTTGCAGATATTTCAGGCCCATTGCACATTCAAACAAGATTTGAGATACCAAAACAATTGAAACCCCCCATAAATGACCCCATTTTATAAACTAGACCCCTTAAGGTATTCATTGAGGGGTATAGTGAACATTTTGACCCTATAGCCGTTTCACAGATTTTACTAACTTAGGGATGTGTAGGTTAAAAATTAGTAAAATGTCCCTTTATCCACAAAGTTTTCATTTTCACAAGGGTTTAAAGGAGAGAAAGCCCCCCACAGTTTGTTACACAATTTCTCCTGAACACGGCAATACCCAATATGTGGCCATAATCTGCTGTATGGGGACATGGTGGGGCTCAGAATGGAATGAGCGCTATTTGGATTTTGGAGGGCAGATGTTGCTGGAATAGTTTTCAGGTGCCATGTCGCATTTGCTGAACCCCTAAAGTACCAATACAATGGAAACCCCTCAAATGTGACTCCATTTTAAAAACTACACCCATCAAGGAATGTATCAAGGGGTATTATCATTTTGAGCCTAAAAATGCTTCCCAAAAATTAATGTACAAAATGAAAATTGCAATTTTTAAAGAAATATGCCATTTCGGTGCCCAATACCTTGCACCCACTTTGTGTTGTCAGAGACCTGCACTCCTAAAACTATTAAGGGGCCATCCCGAGGGTCAAAAAATTATATATGTGGGTGTAAACTGCCGCTTGGGCACACAGCAGGGCTCAGAAGAGAAGGAGCAGTGCGCTTTTTAGCTATTGGGGTACAGTGTTAGAGGGACTTTCGGGGCGCCATGTTGCTTTTGCAGAGCCCTGAAGGTGCCAGTAAACTGGAATTCGCCAAGAAGTGACCCCATTTTGTAGGGGAAATTTTAGGGTCTCGGCAAATATGACATGGTGTCCAAAAACCAACAATCTAAATCTGCACTCCAAAAGCACATAGCGCTCCTTCACATCTGCGCCCTGCTGTGTACCCAAATGGCGGTGTATGCCCACATGTATGACACTGGTGTACCCCGGATAACAGACTTAATGCCATATGTAGGTAGAAAGGCTGTTTGGACACAGCCGGGCACAGAAGGAAAGGAGCGCTATATTGGTTTTTGGAGCACAGTTTGGTTTTAGGACACCATGCCACTTTTGCAAAGCCCCTGAAGTGGAATCTGCAGACATCTCACCCCATTTTGGACACTACCCCACTGATGGCATTTATCAAGCGGTGTAGCGAGCATTTTAACCCTTGAGGGTTGCATTTATTTGGTTTCCAGAAATGAAATTGCGGCTGATAATGAGAAGTTAAAAATGAAGTTTTCCAGAGATTCGCCATTTCAGTATCTGATATGTTGTGCCCAACTTATGTCAGCAGAGATACACACTCCAAAAACTGTTAAGTGGGTATCCCGGGCATAACAGCTTTCAGAGCGTTCATCTCTGATACGAGTCGGACACAACATATTACGCACTGAAATGACCGATTCTTGGAAAAATTGTCATTTTCACTTCTCACAATCAGCTTTGTATTCATTTATGGATAATATGTTATAGCAACACTTGGGGGTTAAAAATGCTCTCTGTACCCCTGGATAAATCCTTCAGGGGTGTAGTTTCCAAAATAAGGTCACATATCAGGGGATTCCACTTTACTGGCGCTTCAGCTCTGCAAAAGTGTCATGGCATCCAAAAACCAAACCGTCTGCGCTCCAAAAACCCAATAACCCTTCTTTTCCCTTCTGTGTCCGGCTGTGCCCTAATATCAGTTTATACCCACATATGACATTACGTCCGTTATCCTGGGTACACCAGTGTCATGCATGTGTCATACATGTGGCATAAACTGCAGTTTGGGCGCACAGCAGGGCGCAGAAGGGAAGGAGCGCTATGCGACTTTTAGAGTACAGATTCAGATGTTTGGTATCCGGACGCCATGTCATGTTTATAGAGCCTATAACGTACCAGAAAACTGGATTCCCCAAAGGAGTCACCCCATTTTGAAAACTGCACCCCTGAAAGAATATATCAGGGGATGTAGTGAGTATTAGTACCCCGGACGTGATTGCAGAGGGGATGGCGAAGAGGGAATATATAAGCGGTGTGGAGGACATTGCAAACACCAAATTCCCTACTATGTCCCATGATTGGGGGAGTCACTCTGGGGTCACTTAGGGGGTCACTTCCGGTGTTTTTTCGCTCATAAGCTGTAAATCTGGGGTGTCCCCTGATATCCGCTTGCACAGCTTATATATTCCCTACCTGACGCAGCCAGTTGTATTCTAATGATTTGGCGATTTTGGGGTTGTTTGTCTTCACATTACTAGATGCTATATTTTCTTTATTCTTTTGGTGACGTGGCCATATAAGGGCTTGTTGTTTGCGGGATGAGATGCATTTTCTAATGACACCATTTTTGGGTGCCTACAACTTATTGAATACATTTTATTAACCCTTTTTTGCAGGATTTTTTAAAGAAAAATCAATCCTGGCATTGCATTCTACCTTTTAAATTTTTCGCCATGCAGCGTACAATATAAGTAACATGTTCCCTTTATTCTGCGGGTCGGTACGGTTACGGCGATACCTCATTTATAGTATTTTTTTTTTATGCGATACTAATTCTGTAGAATAAAAACACATTTAGGGACATAAATCAATGTTTTTTGCATCGCCATCTTCTGAGAAGCGTAACATTTTTATTTTTTGGTTGACAGTGTTGGTTGTGGGCTTATTTTTTGCGGGACAATGTGCGCTTTTTATTGGTACTGTTGTGGGGTGTATATGACTTTTTGATAGCATATTTTGTAAGGTGAGATGGCGAAAAATCACTACTTCCGGCGGGTTTTTTCCGGGTTTTTTTTTCGACGTTCACCATATACATTAAATATTGTTGGAGTTTTATTGTTCAGATTGTTACGGACGCGACGATACCAAATATGTATTGTTTTTATTAAGTTTTAGGTTTTTTTTAATATAATTCATTTTTTTATAGAAAAAAGGAAATTTTGGGGCTTTATAAGTTTATTCATTTTTATCAGACACTTTATTTATTTTTCACTTTTTATTTTTTACTTTTACACTTTTTACTTTAGGACACTTGGATTAGTGATGCTTTGATAAAAGCATCACTAATTCTCTATTAGACGCTGCAGGACACAGCTCTCAGTGTCTTGCAGCGTCTGGAGGAAGTCAGACGCAGGGGCTGCCTGCGTCTGACTTCCTCTTAAAGCGGCAGGATCAACCAGGTATTGGGGGTCTTTTGGAGCTTGGGGTCACTGGCCAGACCCCAGGCTCTATGTTAGAGACATCGGCACCCCTCGATCTCGCCGCGGGGGGTGCCGATTCGGCCGGCACCGTCACGGAACCGCTTCAGTTCCGTGATCATGTTTGATCACGGAACTGAAGGGGTTAAAACCCCCCGATCGGAGCCCCCTCCGATGGGGGGTAATGGAGCAGGGTCTTAGCTGTCAGATACAGCTAAGATCCGCTCCAATTACATCGGCACTGACAGGGAATCCTTCCCTGACTGCCCGACGTAATTTTACTATAGGGCAGTCAGGAAGGACCTGTCAGTGCCGACGTAATTTTACTATGGGCCGGTCGTTAAGGGGTTAAGGAAACACAGGGGACACAGCTATGATTTTTTTTTTTTTTAAATTTTTACACATCCTTGGCGGCCACAGTGGGCGCTCCAATTTATGGACAACCTCTTTAAGGGTAAGTTCAGACAGATTTTTGGACCGGAACCTGTGGCGGAGGCCGTCTCAGGATCCGGTCCAAAAACCGGGCAGCCGCGACTGAAAGCCAATGCACTGCGCCAGCATCGAGCCTCGCAGTCCGCTCCAGATTAGGCCCAATGAATGGGCCTAGTCCGGAGGAGGTTGTGTCTTTGGGCCAAATCGTGAGGCGAAACGGCCTGAAGAATGAGCACCTCGCTGCTTTTTCCGGGAGCCGAAAAAAGCGGGCTCCTTGAAAAAACTCCTGACCGGCTCCCATTGATTTCAATGGGAGCCCTCTTTTTGGTCATGATTTTGAGGCGAATACAGCCTCAAAATCCTGACCAAAAAACTCTGTGTGAACTTAGCCTTAAAGAAGGCAATGGTTATGGACCAGCCTCCTCACAGGAACAGGCAGAAGACAGCGCTTACCCAGATGGATTGAACAGACAACTTTATTGGTGTGCCAATAAATTATCGCGTCAATCAGGTTGTTGTGTTCCACACAACCAAGCCAGGTGAGCAGTCACTTGCTTAACTACCATTTGCCCATTGCCTCAGTGGTACTACACTAGGATCGGCTCGGTGCTTTGTTTTTTTTGTCGTTTTAACCTCTTTTAAGGGGTTCTCAAGGCCATATTTTTTTATGGCCACTTCAATGATCTACCCATACAGTGGCCTCTTCACTGGTCCCCCATGCTGTATGAGGAACAGTGATGGGGCCATTATATTGTGTGGGGGCAGTGACAGGGGTGAACATCCTGTGGGGGGGACATTAAAATGTGTGGGACATATTAAAGGGGTGGTTTGGGGTTAGTTATTTTCAGGGATAGGCTATAAATACTTGATCAGTAGGAGGCTGATAAATGGCTCCATCAGCTGTATGGAACCACTTCTGGCACCCGTTCTGTAAACAGAGTGCTAGAACTTATTTAAACTTTAAAAGGATTATCCATTTTTGCCTGGACAACCCCTTTAATGTCCCCATTTAATATAATGGCCCCATAAATGGTCCCCATACAGTATATGTGACCAGTGAAGGGGCTGTTGTATGGGGTGGGACTAGTGTATGGTGAAGGGGGCCACTGTTTGGAGTGGGGAGGGGTCAGGTGAGTTGGCCACTGTATGGGGAGGGGGGAAACAGGTTTTTCATTATTATTTTATTGAACTAGATATTTCTGCCTCTATTAGACACTTAAGGGCAGGTTCACATCTGTGCCCCAGTCTCCGCTTTCAGGTTTCCATCTTCTGCCCAAGAAACCGGACAGGAAACGTAAACCAGCAACCAGCAGTCACTTTTCAGACCCATTCATTTGAATGGGTTTGCAAAGTGTCTGCCTGTGAACGTTTTGTGCTCTCCGGGGCGAAACAGTTTTGTTTTCTTTTTTAAACCAGACACAAAATTGGACATGCAGGATTTTGTGTCCGGTTTAAAAAATAAAATAAAAAAAAAAAGGTTCGCCCCGGAGACCACAAAACACTTACAGGCGGACACTTAGAGCGCTTCTAGGCAGAACAGTCCTGTATTGCCAGTATATACACATCAACCTTAGTGTCCAAAATGCTAATACCCCTTTAACCTTTTACATTGGTGGACATTGTGTTTATTGATGCTGTATAGCTAAAACATTTTGCTTCTATTACAGGCAGTTTATAGATGTTTGATGGATAGGGTCCCAGAGGAAGAAAAGGAAACTAACACACAGTAGGTTTAATGTTATTTGTGCTCTTTTATGTTTTGATTCTACCTTCTTAGAGCAAATCCCTTTTACTGTGTTTTCAGGTCTGCAGCTCTTAGTCTGAGTTCACACTCTCCTCGAGTATTTTCCTTGTAAAAACCACAGCAGAAAACCTAAAGTGCTTTTTTCTGTAGTTTGTTGCGTTTTTCAAGCACTGGTCTTTTAGCAAATATTTTGATGCTGAAGCTACAGTAAGGGTCAGTTCACACGTGAAAACCGCCTAGCTTATTTGTGCGAGGTAAAAAACCTCGAGGAGTTTTTTTGACGCTGTTTTTTGCATTCCACGCGGTTTTTGACGAGGTTTTTGACGCGGTTTTCGCTAGCGGTTTTCGCTAGGGTTTTTTTTTCCTATATGTGCTATAGAAACTGCAGGCGAAAACCGCGCGGTTTTTTGCAAAAAAACGCGCGGTTTTGTGTGCAAAAAACCGCGCGGTTTTTTACCGCGCGGTTTTCGCCTCCCATTCACTTCTATGCAATTCTTCAGGCGTTTTCCGCCTGAAGAAAGGTCATGTCGCTTCTTCAGGCGGAAAACGCTAGGAGGAAAAAAAAAGCTAGTGGTCTACATAGACCACCATGTTAAAGGAGAGGTTTTTGAAGCGAATTCCGCTGTCAAAAACCTCCCCTTTGCCCACGTGTGAACTAGCCCTTAGATTGTGAACTGATAAAGAACAGTTTTTCGTTGCCTCCCATTGGAAGGGAAGGCAAACTGGGGTTTTTTTTTTTTTGTTTGCAGCTTTTGATGCAGAAAACACTACAGTTAACTTTAGAAGATGCAGTGTGAACCTAGACTAAGAAGTCATTATCCATAATTTGTGCTTTCTTTACATTTATTTTTTTATACAAAAGATAGGAAATAACTTGATTTATCAATGTCCCTTTCAAGTATTTCAGCCAGATTTTTTGTTTTTGTCTGAAAATTGTAGGATTTTGATGGTGCTCGGAGCAGGTCGGGGTCCTCTGGTCAATGCATCAATCAGAGCTGCCAAGCAAGCAAACCGTTTGATTAAAGTGTATGCGGTTGAGAAAAATCCTAATGCTGTAATTACGTGAGTGACAACCATTGAATCCTCTACTCATAATTTTAAAGCAGGCCACACACTTTAGCTACGGTAGCTCTTGTCTAAATACTCCTTTGGCTGTTAGCCAGCCCTCCCAAAATTTACCTCAACTGGCGAGAGAGCCACATTCACACACCCCTTCTTTTGTTTTTTGTTTTTTTCCTGAGAACACAATTATTAGGCATGTTTACATCTAAACACCCAATTTTCAACCAGCAGACTTGATAAGATAAGATGGCTGGCCAGTACCATAGAAGTCTGCAGGCTTGGCCAGCATTAATGTGTATGACCATCTTAAATATTGAGACTCGAAACTATGATTTTTCTTTTCTCCCCACTCAGGTTGGAAGGGTGGCGATATGAAGAATGGGGTAGTCAGGTGACTGTTGTGTCCAGTGATATGAGAGAATGGAACCCTCCTGAGAAAGCAGACATTATTGTTAGTGAGCTCTTGGGATCCTTTGGAGACAATGAATTGTCCCCGGAATGTCTGGATGGAGCTCAGCACTTTCTTAAAGGTTTTGTTTTACTTAGTTCCCTTACTCACACTGGGTAACCTATAGATATAACTGTAAGGCTGGATAATTTTGCCTCAAAGTAAAATCTCCAATATTATTTTCCAAGCCAATGGATGGGTCTCTATTTTAAAGTGGTTTTCACATAAACATATTTACGGTAAATTTGTAGACAAAAGTTTAAATGTTTTTGCAAATATAATTACCAATTTTGCAGAGTCTTAAAGATTTCCTCTTACGATCTAAATGGTGACTGTGTCTTGATTGGTTGCCAATGGAAATGACTATAAATGCAGGAACTTTCTATGATCTGAAACCCAGCCATGATGTTCTTATTGTGGTCAGGCTATCGTGTCATGCATGGTGCCATTGCCTGACAACCTGTGTACACAGTAATGAACTCATGGCTAGGTTCCAGCTAGGTTCCATTGGCAAGATCAAGACAAAACAGATTGTCACCACTAACATGGTTAGAGAGAATCTATGAAAAAAAATGTTTAATCATATTTAATTTTGTAGACAAGTTTTGTTTATTGGAAAGATCTTAAGTTGATTTAGCAAAAAAAAAAAAAATTAAAGTGAGCTGGCACAGTGACGCTAGGTTCACCCCTGCGTTCTGGTCTCCGTTATGTGGTTTCCGTCTTCTGCATGCAAGAAGACGGAAACCACAGACCTGGTCCGGCGGTGAGCGTTTTATACTCTCCACCGCAAAACTGTTTTTTTTAATCCGGACACAGAGTACTGCATGTCTGACTCTGTGTCCGGATTAAAAAACACAGTTTCGCGGTTTCTAATGGGTGAGAAAGACTCCTGCAGGTTTCCGTCTCCTGCTCTGTTTTATGCAGGAAACGGAAACCTGCAGAACGGACACCTGGGCGCAGATGTGAACGAGCCCTAAGATGTATATGATGCAGGTTTCCTTGACCTACCATCCTACTGTTGCCTACAATAAAGTGACTGTTAATCATAATGGCAAATTAATGAATTTAATTCCTTTAACTGTCCAGCCCTAGTATAAATTCAATGAGACTTTTAATTTTCTAACTCAAAATACTTTGTTTTAATTTTATTTTCCAATAAACACATTAGATTTTCCTTATTTTGGCAGAGGGTGGTGTCAGTATTCCAGGAGAGTATACATCTTACTTGGCCCCTATATCTTCCTCCAAACTTTACAATGAGGTGAGAGCATGCAGAGAAAAGGACAGAGATCCAGAGGTGAGTTTGAGTTTTATATATTTCTTTACTTTGTTTTTTTATAATGTATAGGCCATCTAGGGCAGTCGGCCACTTTTACACTTCTACCAGTTGAATGTTGTGGACAAGTCCTAAGAGTAGTTCAAATAAATGCACTTGTCCACCCATACTAAACTTAAGGGACAAAGTGTGATAAGGATGGGCACGTTCTGAAACCAAGTTAACCATGGCAAAAAAATATCCCCTTGAGGCTGCCACAGTGAAGACTTGTCCTTTTACTAGTTGTTTCACCCCAGTGTATGCAACCTTTACTTCAATATGTGTAATATTTCACTGTGTGAAAAGTGTATATATATTTTTTTTTTTATGAAGTCTTCCTGTCAGTCACTGTAGAATGTTGTTTTTTGCTGTGTAACAGGCTCAGTTTGAGATGCCATATGTTGTGAGACTACACAACTTCCACCAGCTCTCAGATCCCTTACCATGCTTCACTTTCCAACATCCAAATAAAGGTGAGATTTACTGTTAACTGGGATATGTATGTGTGCATTACCTGTCTGAGCTGCTCAAGGGGATTACATTGGAATTGGAGGTTTTTCCCACCTTTGACATTAATGGTTATTTTCAAAGGATGTTCCATGATTGTCAAATGGATGTGGAACTCACAAGCTATGAGGTTAGAGGGGGTCAACTGATGTGCTGGTGAACCAGCTGCCTAGTATGCATTGCATTGCTAGTGGCTTGTGCGTGTGACTTTTGGGCCATTTGGTGTACCTGCTACCACTCCACAAAGGTAATCCTAGTTTAAGGGACTGGAAAGAGCTTAACTTTTCATCCTATTTCAAAAAGTGCACCAGTCATTAGTTGAACCAGGCTTCGGTGCTCAGCATTTTTTTTTTTGTTCTTGGAAAAATTTTTTGATCTGGTTTTACAGAGAACTAGGTTTGTAGTTATGTATGTTTTACACTTAGATCATGCTTAAGTGCTTCTTATATATTTTATACATCATTTACTTTGGCTAGCTAGTAAATATATTTGGTGACCTCTGCTATATAGTAGTACATAAGCAGTATGGGCTCAGATCCTGTCAGAATGATGTATGTATATGTCTCTGTAGTGTTTATCTTTCCTGCTCATCCATACTGGTGCATCTTAGAGCTTACTGGTGCATCTTAGAGCTAGTACTGGTTTCTAGATAGAGATGTGTGTGTGTGTATATCTTTACATATACACACACACACAAACACACCCCTATGTGTAAAATATATATATATATATCTATTGCACATACATATATACATCTGTTGCCTGTGGATTATACTTGCTCTTTGAAGGAAATGCTGTGATGGCTTCTGTCAGATGTGCTGCTCTTTTCATACATTCGGATATCTTGTCTTCCTCCCAGATACTGTGATTGACAACAATCGTTACTGCTGTCTGAAGTATGACATAAAGCTGAATACTGTGCTGCATGGATTTGCGGGATACTTCCAGACAGTGCTTTATAAAGAAGTCACTCTAAGTCAGTGTTTAATGTTCACAGCATAATACACTGCTTTCAGAATGTTTTTACATATATTTATTTAGCCTGAATAAATAAATGACTTATTTCTTATCATCTACAGGTATTTGCCCAGCGACACATTCTCCAGGAATGTTTTCTTGGTTTCCCATTCTCTTTCCAATAAAGGTGAGTTTGTGATAAAAACTAAAGGGGATGTCCTACAATAGATACAAAGATACAAATGAGCTTTTATTAGCATTACCAAAGAATAGAATGTTTGGTGTTGCCAAATCAAAAAGAAGGTTGGGGGTGGTGGAGGGGGATGGGTACGGGTTCGTGGGTTGGGGATTGAGTGTCTTTAGGGTCTTCTTGTTTGGGTGTCGGTGGGTATGGGGTAGACAGGTGATTGGGGGGGGGGGCTTAGGGGGGTTTAATAGTCCATGGGGGGATGGATGGTTTGATAGTCCATGCGTCTCATCTTCCTCTTGTTTGGTGACAGCTGGACACGTATTGGGCAGCGATCTCCACAGTAGCCTCTTCTTCTCCCAGTAGGATGTAGAGTTTCCTCTTCTCGTCTGGGATGTGGGCAGAGAGTCTTTGGTAGTAGACGGCTCTCAGCTGAGTATTTGGTGCAGTGTAGCAGGAAGTGGGTCTCGTCTTCTAGGGCCCCCTGGTCACTTTTACTGAGCTGTTCTTTTTAAGACACCCCCCTTTTTACAGCCCACGCCTCTTATTTATATGCCGTTGTATGCTACAAAATCTTGGTTTTGTTTGTTCACATATTAGCAACCTTGTACACTTGGTGGTGACATATCCTTTAACCAATGGCAGTGTGAGACAGCTTGGAATAAAATTGATATGAGCAAGTTCACACTGATTAATTAAACTGACTTTCAAATAATTGGCCAGCCCTGATCTGACCATTGGGGACCCACAAGGTTTGCCTGTATCATAGTATTTTCTTTTTGTCTTGTACAGCAACCCATTCCTTTGCGGGAAGGAGAAACAGTATGCGTGCGGTTCTGGCGTTGTAACAATGGCAAGAAAGTCTGGTACGA
This sequence comes from Leptodactylus fuscus, assembly GCF_031893055.1. NCBI lineage: Eukaryota > Metazoa > Chordata > Amphibia > Anura > Leptodactylidae > Leptodactylus > Leptodactylus fuscus. The sequence goes on from NC_134265.1 coordinate 134,260,797, forward strand.
GTGGGCTGTGACTTCTCCCATCTGCTCTGCAATTCATAATCCCACTGGTCGCTCCTACACCATTGGACTGTGACCATCTTGCAGGACTTTTACTATGTCTGATATTCTTTGCTGGTAGCAGACTGTTTATTACCGACATTGTCATGGTTAGAATGATGCTTCAAAATGAACCGCAAAGATTGTGGGGTATAGAGCCTTCCTGAAATCTTTAGTAAAACTTACATCGTTCCCACTTAGTTCTTTTTTTATTATGTGAAGATATAATAAATATCTGTTAAATGTTGACCTTATTTTCCTAGTGAGTGTTTTCATGGTGGCAGTGTTGCATGTTTTAGTGTACATAGTATAGAGGTCGTAAACTTACTCAATTCATGCACCATTTCCTTTGACATTGCTATTCCATTATAGCTAAATGTAATTGGGGTATATTCAAACATGGTGGATTTGTTGCAGAGATCTCTGCATATGCTACATAATTAAATTCATTCAGATATACAGCATGGATTTTTTAATTACAGAAATTTCTACAACAAATCACCAAGTGTGTACATGACCCTAAATTCTACATTTATTGTACCAAAATAACACTAAAAAACATTAAAGCAAAAAGGTAAGTTTAACCCTTTCACTTCCAAGGGTCTCTGGAAATTTTGTACCTCCAGTAGCCACAGCAATTTTCACAGTTTTGAGATAGATAAATCAAAGCTAAATTGCAACAATAAAAAAAAAAACATCCAACCCCCCCCCCCCCCCTATACCTATATATTTTCTTAAAGTAGACACCTGCAGCATTGTCAGAATGCCACTTGGTACTGTATACGAAGTGACACCTTCATGCAAGTTTGATTTAAAGTGAATGTTTTATGAAAAAATGCAAATAAATGTATATTAGTTGTTAAAAGTGGAAACTAAACAATACATTATATTATATGCACAAAACCTCCTAAAAATAAGAGTTCAACATGTGCAGAGTTCATACATATCACTATGGCCTGAACCTGCACTTTACAGTCCTGTATCTTAGGACTCATTTGGCTTTTAGATTCATTTTAAAGATTAGAATCTCATCTTTAAAATGATACCAAGATCTTCATAATAGCCCTTACAGATTTTTAGCGAATTGCTGTTGAAAATGCTGTAGGGAATTGAGATCTTCAATGAGATCTCAATCCCCAATAGCGTTTTCAACAAGTGAATCACTTTGGCACTATAAGGGTTAACGTGAAGGACTTGGTATCATTTTAAAAATGAGATTCTCCTCTTTAAAACGAATCTGAAATTATCTTCATAGCCCAAACGAGACCACAGATATGGGTATTAGAAATAGAGGCGTAGCAGCTATGTCCTCGGCTGGACAAGGGACACCCCGGCTACGTCCTTGGCAGTGAGAGGGTTAAAGGGGAAAACAAGACAATAGCACCATGGGATGTCTTAAAGCAGTTCCAGAGGGTGAGAAATATACACCTATGTGACAACAGTGCAGTGTCACAAGTAGACTCTTATGACCCAAGCTGGACATGGCAGGGTCCACAGAATGGATTAGGATGAATTTAGCAAAAGTGTGAATAAATTCCCAGGTGGTAGCCTTGCAGACATGGGCAGCAGAAGTCTGATTATAAACTGCCTACGCGGCTTAGGAGAATGGGCTCTCACATAGGGAGGTGGCAGCCTACCATTGAGACTGTAGGCCTTCCTGATAGCAGGCTGAAATTCACCAGGAGATAGAAACCCGAGAAGCAGCCAGGCCCTTGCAAGGGCCCTCATAGAATATAAAAATGGTGTCAAAATGAAGGGAGGGGGTCTGTAAAAATAGACCTGTATCACCGGTGTGAAATCCAGGCAGTGAAGAGCACATGCATGCGAATTGTTTGGTGTCTGGGAAAAAGGAAATTAAAATAACATCTTCAATGTAGTGGAAAGGAGAAGACCTTGTGCATGTAGAGCACCTTGTCCCTCAGAAGATCCTGTGGAAAGAAGAGGTGCCCACTAAGAAGGCAAAGAGAGATTGGCACGTATAGGCTATCCTAACACTTTAAATGGGTGTGGTTGTTGGGGTCAATCCATGCCACTCGCCAAAATCGTGCACTCACGCTTCTCTCAGGCTGCAAATTGTACAGTCTATGCACCCCACATACACCACTGATTTACTGGCTTAGAAACTGGGATGAAATAAATAACTTTCAATAATCAATATTTAAAAGTAGACCTTGACCAAAATATGACTAAAAATAAATGTGTGACTAACCACATGTGAATTGTATCAAGTGCTGTTACAGGCCAGCAGCGCCTACAAGTACTGCAATCACCATCAGGACTACAATATCCTGGATCTGAAGGCTGTCCATATATTTATCTATAGAGTTCTCTCCTTAGGAACCCTGCTATGGGGGAAACTCATAGAAAGTAGTGAACTTGTTAGGAGAGTAGGTTATTTGGTGTGTGTGCCCTTTCTAGCGGGACATATGCAAGTTTCTAACTAATCTTGTACGCAGATGTCTCAGCTTACAAGTGGAGCAGTAAATTAACTACTTTATGCCCACTATTTGATTTGTGAGGGTCTCTACTGTCTCAGCTTTTTACTATAAACTGACTCTGTGTTACCCCATGTAACATTATTTTGGTGCTTTCACTCACTGAAATTTTTATTTCCTGTAGTCCGAGGCAGCACAATACACATGGGTTATAGTTCCCTAGGTACAACCACATACATACAGACAGCTTAAGCAGTAGTCAATTAAACAATTAACCAATCAGACCCCAAGCATAAATAGGACACAGAGAGTAGGACACAGTGTATTCTGATGCAAGCAATAGTATGAAAAATTATTAAAGAGGTGGATACTTGTGCTGCCTCGGACTACAGGAAATAAAAATTTCAGTGAGTTAAATTTTCATTTTCCTGGTCGTCCTCGGCAGCACAATACACATGGGACCTGTGCAGCAGTACTTTTTAAATTGGGAGGGTTAGAAGGTGCCAACTCCAGCACTCTTTTGTCAAATGATGTCTCCTCTGCTGCTAATGCATCAATCCTATAATGCTGGATGAAAGTTGAGATGGAAGACCACGTGGCTGCTCTAAAAGTTTGCTCAGCTCAAGAAGTAGACCTGGCATGGGTTGAGTGAGTCATGATCTGAAGAGGGGATTGTCTGCCCGATAGTTGATGACCTTTTTGAATGGTTGATCTAATCCACCTGGCCAATGTGGCTCTGCTGGCATTTTTGCCTTTGTTGGGACCCAAAAACCGAAGAAAACAGATTCTCTGCCAACCAGAACAATGATGTTCTTTGGATATAAAGAAGTACAGTTCTTTTGACATCTAGAGTATGCCTTTTTTATTTTTTTCCCCTCCCCTTGTGGATGGGGAAAGAAAACTGATTAATATTCTTGAATGACTAAATTTTAGGCAGAAAACCGGGCATGGTTCATAACAGCAGGCAATCCCCTAAGTTCCTAAGGTGAGGTTCTTTACAGGACAGGGCTTGCAGCTCACTCACAGGCCGTACAGAAGTTATCACCACTAAGAAGAAGACTTACAGAGAGATTAATATATTTTGTAGAGGCTCAAATGATGGCAGCATCAAAGCAGAGAAGACCACGGAGAGCTCCAATAAGGGAGATGGCTTCTGTGGATCTGGGTTCAGGTTCATCAGAGCCTTGAAGAAAGAATTTATTAAGTGCTGGTCAGAGAATTTGTTCTGTAATTGTGCATTCAGCATTGTGAACTGCACTGTCAGGGTATTTATCTTGAGACCCTTATTGAAACCCTCTTTAAGTAGCTGATGAATAGAGTTTACTGAAACCACCTGTGTGTTATATTTGGAGCACCAGAAGTTAAAAATTGACCATATCCTGTTATAAACTTTCACTGTGGATGGCTTTCTGGCACGCAGAGTGTTGACAACCTCTGTTTAGAGACCCAGATTGATCAGGTCCCCTGGTCAGTCTGCATGGCACACGCCATTCTGGGAAACAAGACTCTTCATCATTGGAAGTTTTTCCAGAGTCTGCCTCTAAAAAAAAAAAAAAAAAACCTCAATATGAGAGCAAAATAAGCCCTCCAGGACCTGAATGGAAGAATTTCCACTTACTCAAATATGAATCTTCTCCAAAACTCTAAGGATCAGGGGCTCAGAGTAAAGACAGAGATCTCTTTCCCTGACTAAGGGATTGATAAGCCATCCAGGGCTTGGTCACAACAATTCAGAGAGTAAAATAGAGACAGCTTGGCATTCTGATGAGTTGCCATTACATCTATTGATGGAACCCCCGATGTTGTTATCCTGTAGAATATTTAGGAGTTGAGTTCCCTTTCAGCTGGATGAAGACTGTTGCAGCTCAACAAATCTGCTGTTTGTACAGAAAGAAGACTGTCACAAAGGTGTCTGACTGGACCAAGACTTTACAACCGAGTAGGTGGGAGTGAAAATAAATCAAGTCCAACCTGACCACTATCAACTCCTTTAGATTGGAGGACCGGCTCTGGTTTGCTGGACCCCAGCTTTCTCTGAACTTAATTGTTATCTAATGTGCACCCCAACACCTGGAGGATGCATCCAAAGTGAGAACTTTCTAGGGCTGGGGAACCAGGAGTCACCCCTAATGAAGAGACTGATGTATAATCCATAACTTTAGGGCCAAGATTGTGGCAGCTGAGATCTTGATGGTCGCATCTAGGGATTTTGGACAACTGTCCCAGGATCTGAGTATGTTAAACTGCAGGGATCTTACGTGCGCTTTTGCCCATGGTACAGCCTCTATGGACAGTGTCAAGAGGCCCAATACTCACATAGTTCTTCTGAAGAAGACTCTAGGATGAGAATCTAGGTGAGAGATCTCGAGGTAGTTCTCACCCACCAGAAGTGATGTCACTTCTGCCCTTACTCAGCCTCGGCTGAAGGGAAAACATCACTTCCTGGAGAACCAGAAGTACCATGTGCGAAGCAAACAGCCTGGCGCCATAACATGTAAGAGTGTGAGCAACACTGCTGTCAGCCACTTGCCTGAATATGTCCTGCCGGCATAAGGGGGGGGATATAGAACCCCAACATATGAGCTCCTGCTCAGGTACCAAGATTGTTGTTTGGGCGCCGCCATAATGGTACACCTTTGCCACTGAGGGACAGAGATCAACCCTGTATACAGTGCGGAAAAGCCATCCCATCTGCCTCAATGGTAGCAGATACACCATTAGCCTGGGGGATGTATCCTGTCTCCATGTTTGTTACCTATGAGAGGAAAGAAAAATACTCGGTGTCCTACTCTCTGTGCCCTACTCTCTGTGCCCTACTCTCTGTGCCCTACTCTCTGTGCCCTATTTATGCCTGGGGTCTGATTGGTTAATTGTCAATGTTTTTTTGTTTTAAAATTACAATTTCAGCATAACTGTACCAAACTACACAATGAATTAACACAATATTTAAGATAATCCTTTAATAGTCCCATCGTGGGGAAATTTCAGTATGTTGCAGCAGCATAGTAATACAGATACAGGATAATACACAGTAATATATTACAGAAGTAGACACACATATGCTGAGAAGAGAAGATATACTAGGAGTCCATAGCAGCTAAGGAACAGAAGAAGGAAGACTTCATAATCATTTAGTTTTCTGTTCAGAGTGATCTTCGCTTGGCCTGATGTAGATTATGTGGCCTGATTGTGGTTGGGAGGAAGGATCCACAATAGCGCTCCGTCTCACACACAGGTTGAAGCAGTCGGTCACTGACAGTGCTGCCAAATGTTGTCAAGGTCTCATACATGGGGTGGGATTTATTCTCCAGCATGGAGCTCACCACAGACAGCATTCTTCTTTTTTTTTTTTTTTTTTTTAATGTAGATTGTGAGCCCCACATAGAGCTCACAATGTACATTTTTTTTTCCCTATCAGTATGTCTTTTTGGACTATGGGATGGAAATCCATGCAAACACGGGGAGAACATACAAACTCCTTGCAGATGGTTTTTTGCCTTTGGTGGGATTTGAACACCAGGACCCAGCGCTGCAAGGCTGCAGTGCTAACCACTGAGCCACCGTGTGGCCCCTAACAGCATCCTTCTATCACCCATCACCTATACTAGGTCCAGGGGGCTCCCCATGACAGAGCTGGCCCTTCTGCCTCACCACTGTTCCCTTATGTGCTCCTGGAGCTGTAGGCGCAATGTGATGATGTCACTCACATCGCACCTTCAGCTCCATCAACACTGTGGGACAGAGAAAGCAGAGGAGCAAGGAGAGGTGTGTTTTTTTTAATGTTAAATGTTGGCAGATGAAGAGGGACATTCAACTGTGGGGGCATATAGAGGGGGGACAATAAACTGGGGGGTGCATATGAGGGTAACATTAAGCTTGGGGGGCATTTAACTGGAGGCAGATGGATGAGGCATTAAACTGAGGGCAACGGAAGGACATAAAACTGGGGGCAGCTGAAGGGTTAGTAATGCCCCCACAGTTTAATGCCCCCCACCAGCTACCCCCACAGTTTAATGTCCCCTTTAGTTGGGAGGTATGTTTAATGTGATCTCCATATGGCAGATATAAAAAATGGAATAATTGGTTATTTAACCTGTAATGATCTAGTCATCACCCAATATTATTATACGGGGCCATTATAAAACCCACTCTTCCGTCTGCAGCGAAATAGGACTTGCGAATTGCCCTGTGATGGGGCTCCATTGTTGATGTCTCTGTCCTAGCCTACATGTTAGATAAGCTATGGTGTCTGATGATATGGAGTCTGTCCTTGTTGCCTACTCGAAAATGAAGCCCAATAGAGATGTGTTCTGGTATCTCCCAGGTAGTACATATAGGGAATACCATCTAAACAACCAAAGACACAACACTTATACGGACTGATACTCCGTTATTATACACCGTTACTGAGCGGGTCAAGCCTCGCTTTGGTTCTGTCCCGTGATTTGTCCACACCGGGCGTCCTTCGGCTTTTTATTGGTGGTTCCTGGGCAGCCCTTCTACCTCGCAGACTCCAGGCACTGTTATTGGCTGGATGGTTTGATGACTGAGGGAATCTTCTGGAAGGCCCGGCCACCATCTTGTTAGCTATAGTGCTTGCGGAGTGCTGACGAGAGCGGGTGAGTGTCGGGCAGCTGTGACCCGGTACTTCAGTGTAGTATCAGAGTGTTCGTGCTGGGCGGGATTTCGTCTCTCACTGTACAGTACGTGCGTGTACCAGCAGCTGGCCATAATACATCCATATTATATGTGCGTTGTGTAACGGACGGCGGAGGAAGCTGTGGCGCTTGCCGTGAGTTGTGTCTTGTGCTTGGGGTAAATGTAACTACATGACCTATTGAGGTAACAGACGTGACATTGTGGGGTTGAATGTGAATGGATGTATATGGCTTCCTCCAGTAATGGACCCTGGCCGGGTCTTCAGAGTAGTTATAAAGATAGTATGGCTGCTATTGGTTCACGTCTCTGTTCTCCTGTGGTCTAGGTCTGCAAGTCGCCCCCAATAAAGTGTTGCAGAAATTCTATGATAATGGTCAGTAAGGTGTTGTGTATGCGAACTGGAACCTCAGGTGGCCACAGATGGGCTACCATAAAGTGCAATATTATAGTAATCCTGGTCCTCGGTTTTATTCCATGTTAGAGGCTGGGCTACAAGGGTATTGTGTCAGCAATCACATATTGGGGAGCAGTAATGTTATGTAAGCTGTACCCAGCATGTGACTGCTGTGGCCACAAGTCACTCTCCTTACAGTCTATGGACTGAACACTGAGGACAGGTCAGGGGTTTCCATGGTCTTGATGTGGAAGTGCAGATCACTGCTGCAAACAAAGTAACTGGAGCCCTCAGATGCTGTGGTTACATCTGGACACTGCACCTAAGAGGTTAAAGGGGCTCTATCAGCAAAATTTTGCTGTATGAGCCCTACATATGCGTGAATAGCCTTTAAAAAGGGTATTCAGGCACCGGTAATCTTATTTTAAACCCCCGTCCAGTTTTAAAATAAAACTATAAAGACATATAGTTAAATCATACCTGAATGTGGGCGGTGATTCAAGATCCATTGTCATCTTCTGGCACGCCTACCTCTTCTTTTGGCGACGCCCTCTGGTCCTGGCTCTTCCCCAGCTTCATCTTCATCCTCTTCCGGCTGTTCAAATGGCATTTTTCTCAATGGCAGTGCCGCCGGAGTGTGCGCAGTAGCTCCAGAGGGAGTGCTACTGCGCACGTGCCAGATTTCAACCAATCTGATTTGAACCGCCAGAAGATGATGAAGCCGGGGAAGAGCCAGGACCAGAAGGCGTCGCTGAAAGAAGAGGTAGGCTTGATAGAAGATGACGTCAGATCTTGAATCACCGCCCAGGGTGCACGTTCAAGTATGATTTACCTATATGTTTTTATAGCTTTATTTTAAAACTGAATTGGGGTTTAAAATACTCCATGTGAACATACCCTTAGGGCTAGTTCACACGTGAACAAAGGGGCGGCTTTTGACAGCGGATTTCGCTTCAAAATCCGCCCCTTTACAACGGTGGTCTATGTAGACCACCGGGCTTTTTTTTTCTTTTAGCGGCGAGCTGCCGCTAGCGGAGAAAAGAAAGGACATGCCCTTTCTTCAGGCGGAAGCTGAGCGGGCTCAGCTGCGCGGCTTCCGCCCCCGGCAGCTCCCTCCTATGTCGGCTCATTCATTTGAGCCGACAGCGGAGGGGAAAGCCGCAATGGTCGCGGCAGGCGGATTTTGACAAGAGAGAGACACGGCTCACCGCGTCTCTCTCCGTGTCAAAACCCGCGCGGGCAGTTCACGTGTGAACTGACCCTAACTTACGCTAGGTTCACACCTGCGTTCACGGTCTCCGTTCTATGGTTTCCGTCTTCTGCATGCCAGAAGACGGAAACCATAGACCGGGTCCGGCCGTGAGCGGCGGTGAGCGTTTTAGGCTCTCCACCGCGAAACCGGATTTTTTTATCCGGACACAGAGTACTGCATGTCCAACTCTGTGTCCGGATTATAAAACCCGGTTTCGCGGCGGAGAGCGCAAAACGCTCACCGCCGCTCACGGCCCGACATCTCTCTCACCCATTCAAATGAATGGGTGAGAGAGACTCCTGCAGGCTTCCGTCTCCTGCCTCTGTTTTAGGCAGGAAACGGAAACCTCAAGTACGGAGAGGGCAGCGCAGATGTGAACGAGCCCATAGTGATAAACTTTGATATTTTTGTATTTATTTATGTATGAAAATTTGATAGAAATTTTGGGGAAAAAATAGCAATTTTCAAAATGTGAAATGCTCTGCTTTTCAGACAGTCATACAATCCAAGTATGTTAATAAGTATTATTTACCATATCTGTGCTTTATGTTGGCATCATCTTTTAATAGTTTAAGGGCCCAATCACACGGAGTAAACGCGTGTGTATTTTGGCAAAATACACGTGTAAAAATCAGACTCCCATTGACTTCAATGCCATTTTTTACACGTGTAAAAAAACGCACCAAAAAACGTGCGTTTTTTACACGTGTAAAAAATGGCTTTGAAGTCAATGGGAGTCTGATTTTTACACGTGTATTTCGCCATAATCAGCTCGCATTTACTCCGTGTGAACGGCCCCTCCCATTGACTTCAATGACATTTTTCACGTGTATTTTGACGTGTTTTTTTACACGTGTAAAACAAATGTCATTGAAGTCAATGGGAGTCTTATTTTTACACATGTATTTTGCCAAAATACACGCGCATTTACTCCGTGTGAATGGGCCCTAACGGTTCAAGACCTAATTCGTCATTAACTGTAATCAAGGTAAAATGCCCGTTTAATTTATTTTGATTTAGGTCATAATTAGAGATGTTATTCAAAACTGCCGTTTGAAATAGCACGCACCCATAGGAATGAATGGACCCAGCACTCAGGGGGTTAAGCGGCCGGCCTCCGGCAAAGTCTGTGTGCCGGTCGCTTCCATCCATTCCTATAGGTGCGTGCTATTTGAAACGGGAGTTTCGAATAGTACTCGCTCATCTCTAGTCATAATCATTCTCGTGAATCATACGGGAAATCTATTCCAATTCTGAGCTGGTGACTGTCTTGTGATTGGTTGATATGTCAAGAAAAACAGGTTTTCTTTTAGACAAATTTACAAATCTTTCCCTTTTAGGGTGTGTTCACACGGAGGAAAATGACGCTGAATTTAGCGTGGAATCCGTGTCAGATTCAGCGCTGAAAAAAAAGCCTCCCATTGACTTCAATGGGTTCCTTTTTCTGAAGTCAATGGGAGGCTTTTTATTCAGCGCTGAATCTGATGCGGATTCCACACTGAATTCAGTGCCGTTTTCCTCTGCGTGAACGCACCCTTAAATTCCAAATATTTTTTTCTAAATTATAGTTAAAGGAGTAGTTGAAGGTTTATACGGTATATAGATTGCATATACTTGGAGCCACAGCACTCAGGTCCCGCAGGGTGTTCATTGCATGCCAGGCAAAGTGCTGTACACTGTGTAGTGTCTGTGGAGCTGAGCTGCAGAACGACCATGTGGTCACTATAAGAGGTTACCACACAAGCCTGAGTACTGTGGCCTGTACAAACAGTTGATCTATAGGATTCGCACAAGCTAGGTCTCTCTATCCTAAAAATAGGTCATCCATATAATAAATACTGGAAAATATGTAGTGTTCATTGAATATTGCCCTGTGTATTTGCAACTTATTTATTTATCTTTTAGTTTTGGACAGAACAAAAACCCACCTGTGAGCAGATATGGCTTCTGATGACTTTGATATAGTGATAGAAGCAATGCTGGAGGCTCCCTTTCAAAGCCACGAGAAGGAGGCAAGTCAGAATTTTTTTTTTTATTTGTTATGCTATGGTATCTTATACAGTTTAACCCTTTCTACTGCAAGGTTGCAATATTGTACCCTCTCAGCCCATAAGACTGCATGCAACTGTTGCTCAATAGTTACAATTTATCAGTAGTGATGTAACAACTCTACATGTAACCCTAGCTTCAAGCTATCCATACACTCTAGGGAAATACTTTACCCCAAATATTGCAGCTAGAGTTTTGATCTGGACTTTTAATATAACAATATTTAAGCTATAACCCTTATACTTAAAGAGGACCTTTCATGTTGTTGAGATGTGCGGTATTAGATACCGCTAGAGAGCTGACAGTACGCTGAATTCGTTTTTCGGGTATGTGCACCAGTGCTGTTTAGTTTTGGCACCGATATCTCTCCAAAGTCAAAAAGGCGGCCTTACAACCTAGCGTCTTTGCTGGGTGGTGAGGAGCGATGACGCTAGGCTGTAGGGCCCACCTTTCTAACAGTGGAAAATTATCAGTGCCGAAACTAACGGCACCGATATCTTCAGTATCAGGGTGCGTATTGGGAAAGCTGACATTGCGCTTGATGCAGCACACTGTCTTCATTCTAGCAGTATGTAATACCGCACATCCCTGAGGACATGAAAGATCCCCTTTAAGATGTGGAAATTATTAATAGTCTTGACACACTTCTGACAGTGCCACGTCAGCTGTTACAGGTTGCGTCCTCTAATGTTTGGGCAGGCACACCACTATAACCTAACAGGAATTCATAGGTTCATGGGAAAGACTCACTTACTGTAGTGTACTATTATACCATAGGCTAAAAACTTAATGCTTATGTGGCACTTAGAAGTATGCCAGAGTTTTCAAGATACTATGTACCCTGCTCTGTGAACGTATGATTACTGTGTCCTGAAGTCATTGGCCGTTAGTCCCCAACAACAGTCGTGTTGAGATTGGGGGATCTGACAAGTATAACTAGTTCACTATATTATACTGTAATCCCCAACAATGCCAGACTGAGTTTGGACTTGTTCACTACTACTGTAAATCCAAGCAGCTGTCATATGTAAAAATGTTATCAGGATTTTAAACATTTGGTATTCTAAACCCATTAAGGCCCATTCACATTTGCGTTCGGGGTATCCGCTTGGGGACTTGCAAGCAGGACTTTTCTCTCTGCATGTTTCGTGCGGAAACCACATGGACACCATCATAAGTTTATGGAGACTGCAGGTTTCCTGAAGGTAACCGCTTTTTAATGTGTATAGGTTTCCGTTCGGGGGTCCCCAAGCAGACTCCCCGAATGTAGATTTGAACCGAGCCTAATATTTATAAATGCAACTATTTTAAAAAGGTACCTCAGTAAATCTCCCAACCCATGATCACAGTCGCAAGTTCATGTTTAGAGATGAGCGAACACTATTCAGAACAGCAGTTCCAAATAGCATGCTCCCATAGAAATGAATGGAAGCAGCCGGCACGCATACTTTGCCGGCGGCTTAACCCCCCGCATGCCAGCTACGTCCATTCTTTTCTATGGGAGTGTTCTATTCGAAACGGCTGTTTCAAATATTGTTCACTCATCTCTATTCATGTTCACTGCAATGAGTTTGTCGCTGCAATTTCAGGGACTGTACCATTTATTTGAGGCTTACAGAAATCTTTGCTTATGCCAAAGTAGTCAGATGAATGGAACTGATTTTCAGTCACAGAAATTTCTGCAAAAATCTGCCACATGTTAACAAATCCTACTGTTTCTAGATACCACTTATTTTCATCTCAGCATCTTATTTTGTTTGCTCGCAGAATAAGTCAATATGTACTGTATGTGAGACTCTGCCGACAGCAGAAAGGGTATGTTAACATGGAGGAAAAGGTCGCGGAAACCTTTTACGCCATGTGAACATTCCGCGGGGCTTGCCGCCACTGAATGCCAATGCAGCATCAGCATTCCGTTGCGGCATCCCGCTTCTGTGTAGGCCTGAATGAATGGGCCTATATTGGAGTGTGTCTCACACCACAGCCGCAGATTCCACGGCAAGAAGGGTCGCGGAAAAAAGAAGCGAGCGGCTCCCATTGATGTCAATAGGAGCCGTTTTTGACAGTGGATTCCGCGTCACGATCTGCTGCCAAAAAACTCAGTGTGAACAGACCCTTAGAGTGTAACATTAAAGAGGACCTTTCATGTCCTTAGGCACATGGGGTTTTATATACTGCTAGAAAACCGACATTGCGCCGAATTCAGAGCACTGTTGGTTTTCTAGAGGTATATAAAACCCCATGTGCCTAAAGACATGAGAGGTCCTCTTTAATGCTTTCCCGTTCTATGCATCGGGACTGGATATATTGGTTCTGTTACTGATCTCTGCCCACTGTCAGAAGTGCAATCCTGACAGTGTAGCTGGGCTGTGAAGAATGTCCCCCATGACAGTACTCATCCATAGCCCTGTACTGTCAGAGGGGGTGTTCTTTACCGGCCAGTGATGATGCTAAGCTGTGATGAACACCCCCACAGACTGTGCTCATCCATAGACTAGTACAGGGGGGCGTTCTTCACTGCTTAGCGTCATCACTGGCAGGTTAAGAACACCCTCTCTGACAGTACAGGGCTATAGATGAGTACTTTCGGGGGCAGGGTGGACACGCTCCTCACAGCCCAGCTAGACTGTCAGGAGCAGAGATCGGTAACGGCACCGATATCTCCAACCTCGGGGCACAGAACGGGAAAGCTGACAGTACGCTGTGCCTGAGCACATGGAAGGCTCTCTTTAAAGAGGACCTTTCATCAGATCGGGCATATGCAGTTTTATATACTGCTGGAAAGCTGACAGTGCGCTGAATTCAGCACACTGTCGGCTTTCCCGATCCGTGCCCGGTGTAAAGCGTTATCGGTACCGTAGCGCTTTAGTGTCAGAAGGGCGTTTGACTGTTAGCCAGGGACGCCCTTCTGCCTCGCGGCGCCTATCGCCGGCGCCTACTGTGGAGCGGGGAGGAACTTCCTCCTCCCTCTCCTGATAATACTCGTCTATGGACGAGCTGTGTAAGCAGAGGGAGTGGGCGTTCCTCCCCGCTCACACAGTACAGCGCGATAGGCGCCGCGAGGCAGAAGCACGTTCCTGGCTAACAGTCAGAAACGCCCTTCTGACACTAAAGTGCTATGGTACCGGTACCGATAACGCTTTACATCGGGCACGGATCAGGAAAGCCGACAGTGCGCTGAATTCATCACACTGTCAGCTTTTCAGCAGTATATAAAACTGCATGGGCCCGATTTGATGAAAGGTCCTCTTTAAGGCTGCGCTGGAGACTCCATCATGAAAACCAGTCAAGGAAAAAGTCCTGCACAGATGACTGTTTCCTCCGTCGCTTTGTTTAAAAACAACAGACTTCATTCTATTCATTGGGCTTCGCCAGGCTCCAGATGTAATCACTGTTTTAGAGGTCTGCCTCTCCGTTGTTTGGGTCCCTTATGGACTCAAACGACAAAGAGCCTGCACTATTGCGAATAATGCTGTTATAGAATTGTATGGGTTTCTCTGTAAATGTAGTTAATACTGTGTGGGCCATGTCATGTTTAAACTTCCTTCACCATAAACTTCTATTTCTTTAGCAATGTATTGTGAGACACTCTACAAAGGTACTACTTACCCCATATTTATGCCAAGTCCAGTGCCACGCTGTGCTGCTTGTGGATAGTGTCTTGTGATTTTTGATAACTGTGTGCTGCCCATTGTGCATATAATGCATGGACACTAGCCTTACCTTTAGTAGGGATGTCTTACTGGAGCACAACTATTAAAAAACCAAAGCTCACACGAGTGTTTAGGGTGATCGTCTTGAATCCTAATTTGTTTCCTGGTCCTTTTAAATACACTCTGTCACTTACTCAATAACACGCTGCTCCCTTTCTTTTCATAGAACCTAGTCCTCCCTGCCCTGCACAACTGGGGAAGGGGCTTGAAAAGTTTGAAGTCAAGAAAACCAACAGGATCAAAGAAAAGATGTTTCTTTTTGTGTTTGAGGTTTAGTTCCTCTTATTACTTTTTTTTTTATATTTTTTTTTTTTCTTTTCTTTTTTTACTTTGATATGGGAGCATACAGTCTTTAAAAAACAAAAGACTTGGAAAGACTAATTTGATTACTTCATATAATCCAAGTTACTCTTTCTTGATTGTACAAGAGATGTAGACATTTACTCATGACCAATAGATATTTACCTAGTTGTCTGGAAGTATAACCTCTATTGAAACAATCTCACGTTGATATTCCAGCTACTCTGGTTTGTGTATCTAATTCACTCTTGCATGTTTCTGAGCCTAAAGTGAAATTTCTGACAAGTCATTGTGTCTGTGTAGCATCATCTCTGCTTCATTACTTTGTTCTCAGTGTGTAATTGCTAAAAGTCATAAAGCAATGTGCCCTCTGTTTGCTCCAGGCCGAGGAGTTTGAGAGTCAAGAAACAGTGGGGAAATATCCCATAATAACTAATTTATGTATCAGGTAAGGTATATATATGAGAGGAACGCTTTGCTGATCTCTTGTTCATCCTTCATTAAAGGTCACATTAATGCAAAGATTATACATAGGTAATTCACTGGTTGTTAAATTTCTAGAATCCCTTTCCCAAGCTATTGTTTTGTTATTCGGCTAATTTTTTTTTATGTTATGTCTTTTGCTATTTCCCCACCTTGCCCCCATCTTCCTTATTTTTCTGTCTTCGGACCTGCCTGATCATCTTGTGTCGGTGTGGCATTTTTTTGTTGGGCTGCACAGGAAGAAACTCCAAGCAGAGCAGTAAAGGAGCATGAAAGGAGCAGCCGTTCTAGGCACAGTGGCAGCAGCAGGTAAACAATTAGTTCATATTGCTTGTTAAAATGCAGGTGGTCTTATGTCTCTTAATTGTAACCCTTTAGGGTCCATTCACACGGAGGAAAATGGTGAGGCATTTGGTGTGGAATTTCAGCGCTGAAAAAAAAGCCTCCCATTGCTAGCAGAAAAAGGAACCCATTGAAGTCAATGGGAGGCTTTTTTTTCAGTGCTGAAATTCCACACCAAATGCCTCACCATTTTCCGCTGTGTGAATGGACCCTTAAAGCCATTGTTTGTTACATGCTTGGCGATAAAATAATTGTTAAAAATAGGTTATGACTAAGGGACATATTATATACTCCCGAAACGCGTAAGCTTGCTTTTTTTTTTTTTTTATAAATCTTTTATTATGGCTGGGATTCACACTCATGTAACTTTTTAACTCCTTTTGAAATAAGTTATTTTTTATTCTGCATACTGGAGTGGACAGCAATTTCTTCGTTTGTAGCTATGATGTAATGTCCTCTGTAACACGGTGATGACAATTGAACTTTCATTTGTATTTTTTTTTTCCTTACAGCAGAAGGAGGAGTCGATCTTATAGCCGTGATCGTCATAGAAGGTAACTTTAGCTCTCAAAAAAAAAAAAAAATTCATGTTAAAAAAAGGATTAAAAAAAAATAAAAGATCCCTGATTTTATTTTTTGAAAGCCGTAGTCGGAGCAGGGACAGGCACAGAAGAAGAAGCAGCAGAGAGAGGCATAGAAGTCGAGAACGGCGCTACCGAAGCCGTAGCAGAGGTAGAAGGTACAACTCAAGGAGCCGTGATCGGAGTCGTCGCCGAGAACATTCACGGCATTACAGTCCTGGGTGAGCTGAAATTATGACTCTTTAGAGAATGAGAACCATAGCTTTCTCAGATATGTTAGGAAAATACTTCAAATCTTCTATACTGTTAATGCTTAATCATAGTATTTTGTGGAGTTCAGCTGATTTTACAATTTCCAACTATGCCACTCTTATTCAGATTTGGAGCCCCAATTTAATCTAAATTGCTGTGTTATTCATATTCGAATGAGGGGCAAAGTGAATTGAATGTGTGACTTGGCTTTTCATGTCTTTGGCTCTCAGTTCTGGATTCTCAGAAAAAGCACATTTCCGCTTTATTTCCATATGAATAAAAGAGAAATTTACATGAAATTTGGGCTACAAATCTGAATATTTGGAAGCTATAGAACCCCTCTATAAGGTATTTAATGTGCAAACAATTTGCTGCCAACTGACTCCCTGTAATGTACACTCGCTGACAAAAAAAAATCACATGAAGATGGAAAAGTTTTATATATAGATTATATATTATATTATATTTCAGACATTACCCTTGGTTCACATCTGCATTTGGTAAGCCGTTTGGGGAGTCCACATGGGGACCCTCCCCCCGAACAGACTATCGAATGCATTTTCAAGCGGTGTGCAGTGAAAGCTCATGGACCCCAAAGATTATAATGGGGTCCATGTGCTTGCTGTGCACTGCCTGCTCAAATCATGCGGACAGGAAAGTAGATTGTGATGTGCTTTCCTGTCCGCAGGTTCCCTGCGGAGATCTCACGGCAAGCACATGGACCCTATTATAGTCTGTGGGGTCCGTGTGCTTTCACTGCACACCGCTTACAAATGCGTTCGCTAGTCCGTTCGGGAGGGTCCCCATGCGGACTCCCACGAACGGATTATAGAACACAAATGTGAACAAAGCCTTACACACCCCTGTCTCTGCCAAACCATTTCCATCTCCTTAACGAAAGGTAATTCGGTGTCAGTGTCTATTATATGTATTCCATTGACAGCCAGCTACTGTCGCCTTTGTTTGCAGTAATATTGCAAATGAGAAATTTTGAGTGTTCCACTATAACAGCTCAGTGATCTGTGCAGGACATCCTGCGGTCACTCACAAGTCCATGGCAGGGCTGCTGACTAGCTTTTTTTTGACAAGTTAATCCTTGCTCGGCCATAGCAGTGGTTTCTCAGGAATGTTTACAGGCAAAGCTGCAACTCTGGGCAAATGTGCAGGATACTACACTCACCGGCCACTTTATAAGGTACACCATGCTAGTAACGGGTTGGACCCCCTTTTGCCTTCATAACTGCCTCAATTCTTCGTGGCATAGATTCAACAAGGTGCTGGAAGCATTCCTCAGAGATTTTGGTCCATATTGACATGATGGCATCACACAGTTGCCGCAGATTTGTCGGCTGCACATCCATGATGCGAATCTCCCGTTCCACCACATCCCAAAGATGCTCTATTGGATTGAGATCTGATGACTGTGGAGGCCATTGGAGTACAGTGAACTCATTGTCATGTTCAAGAAACCAGTCTGAGATGATTCCAGCTTTATGACATGGCGCATTATCCTGCTGAAAGTAGCCATCAGATGTTGGGTACATTGTGGTCATAAAGGGATGGACATGGTCAGCAACAATACTCAGGTAGGCTTTGGCATTGCAACGATGCTCAATTGGTACCAAGGGGCCCAAAGAGTGCCAAGAAAATATTCCCCACACCATGACACCACCACCACCAGCCTGAACCGTTGATACAAGGCAGGATGGATCCATGCTTTCATGTTGTTGACGCCAAATTCTGACCCTACCATCCGAATGTCGCAGCAGAAATCGAGACTCATCAGACCAGGCAACGTTTTTCCAATCTTCAATTGTCCATTTTCGATGAGCTTGTGCAAATTGTAGCCTCAGTTTCCTGTTCTTAGCTGAAAGGAGTGGCACCCGGTGTGGTCTTCTGCTGCTGTAGCTCATCTGCCTCAAAGTTCGACGTACTGTGCGTTCAGAGATGCTCTTCTGGCTACCTTGGTTGTAACGGGTGGCTATTTGAGTCACTGTTGCCTTTCTATCAGCTCGAACCAGTCTGGCCATTCTCCTCTGACCTCTGGCATCAACAACGCATTTCCGCCCACAGAACTGCCGCTCACTGGATGTTTTTTCTTTTTCGGACCATTCTCTGTAAACCCTAGAGATGGTTGTGCGTGAAAATCCCAGTAGATCAGCAGTTTCTGAAATACTCAGACCAGCCCTTCTGGCACCAACAACCATGCCACGTTCAAAGGCACTCAAATCACCTTTCTTCCCCATACTGATGCTCGGTTTGAACTGCAGGAGATTGTCTTGACCATGTCTACATGCCTAAATGCACTGAGTTGCCGCCATGTGATTGGCTGATTAGAAATTAAGTGTTAACGAGCAGTTGGACAGGTGTACCTAATAAAGTGGCCGGTGAGTGTATATGGAGACTGTATTCCTCTATTCCTAACCATATCTTGTATTCAGGGTAGAGGTGGCCCAACAAGGTACTATCATCTCCTTTTCTATGGCACGTTTTTTCCCAGCAAACTTATCCTTTCACTTTTTTCACATATTGTAATTTATTTATTATTATTATTATTATTATTATTTATTATTATTATATTTTTACACATGGAAAGTTTCATTCAATTTCAACAACTACTTGGTGCCTTATTTTTTTTTTTTTTTTTTTGTCAATGAGTGCAACTCTAAGTTCATTTCCAGTTGAAAATCTGAATGTGATCACTTAAATAGTCATTTCTTAGCCCTAGTATCCTCCACTTCTCTTCCTTTTTTCTCCTAAAGAATATTTTAGAGATGCTATGCACATATTTTTGCTGTGTTTCCTTAAACAGGAGGCGTTACACACGCAGCAGGAGCCGCAGCCCTCGACACAAAGAAAAAAGCCCACTCAGGTATACCTCTCTTAAAAGTTGAATCCTAAAGTGTAGTTTCACTCTACATCCAAATCCGTCTTGAAGTTTAGCTGGTAAACCTCTACAGAGTGCTATTTGTACAGCCAGACCATTTTTAGGTGGAGGCTGGGGGAAAAAAAATTACCAACTTCAACTCTGGCTTCAAAATAAAGTGATTAACTGTTTGTTTTTAATTTGTTATACAATTTCTTTTATATTGTATAATTAATTAAATGGATGGTTTGTTGGATATTTTCACCACTAGCACTTGGTCAAACATTTTTGATGGTTGCAAGATCTTGTTACTGTTATGTTGTTTATTTCACTTTAAGAATATTATTTTAGTTACTCTAAGTCTCTTTCTGTATTGTGGGGCCAACTGCGGGCTAATGCTGTATAAAACATAGGGTGCTCATAGTGACTACTGGGTACTCGCTGTCCTTTTGCTGTTTTTTAATAGGTGCTACATAGGGTGGGTTCACACCTGCGCCCGGTCTCCGCTTTGCAGGTTTCCATCTTCTGCCCGAGAAACTGGACAGGATATGAAAACCGACAGTCAGTTTTCAAACCCATTCATTTGATTGGGTTTGCAAAGTGTCTACCCGTGAGTTTGTTCTGCCTCTCCGCGCAAAAAAAAAACATTTTTTTTTAACCGGACACAAAGTTGGACATACAGGATTTTGTGTCCGGTTAAAAGAAAAAAAAAAAAAAACTGTTTCGCTGTGGAGACCAGAAGACACTCACGGGCGGACACTGACTAACAGGTTTTCATCTCCTGTCCAGTCCCTTGAGCAGAAGACTGAAACCCACAGAGCGGAGACCAGGCGCAGATGTGAACCCGCCCATAGTTTGGTACTTTAATGTAAGTTTTGTTCAGTAGGGAAGGGGTGGTAGCTGCTTTGTTTTTGATACTGAAGACTTGGATTTCATGCACAAGAACGTGCACATTATTAGTGTACTACTTGTGTCTTTCACGTTTTTCTTTTTCTATAGTTTATTGACCAGTTGAACATTTCAGTGAATGTTGAAAATAAAAATTAAAATGCCAATTTCCTGACTTTAGGCAACCTGAATCTAATTTGACTCCAGAAGAACGGGATGCACGAACTGTGTTCTGTATGCAGCTGGCTGCACGCATTCGTCCACGAGACTTAGAAGATTTCTTTTCCGCTGTTGGCAAAGTTAGTCACCCCATTCAATATAGTACCTGTACTATAACTTTTATTTATTTATTTTTTTTCTTCCTCTTTTTAATACTTGTAAACGCTATTTCAGGTACGAGATGTAAGGATTATTTCCGACAGAAACTCACGCCGTTCAAAGGGAATAGCTTATGTTGAATTTGTTGACATCCAATCCGTGCCTCTTGCCATTGGGCTAACTGGGCAGAGATTGCTAGGTGTACCTATTATTGTACAGGCATCTCAGGTAAGAAAGTACATATTTTTTATTTATTACAGTACAGTCAAAATTTCTGTTTAGGATGATATCAAGATTTCAGATTTTCATTAGGTTTATTACATTGTCTGTTATTCATGATGTATGGTAGATATGTTACAGTGGTTTAATGTCACCATATATTAGCAGATTTATTATAAAAATAATTTTAAGGAAATATTTAAAAATGGATGTAAATAATATTTGAAAAATAAATTCTTATGGGGAATCAGTAGTCTACTTCCCGGAAATTGCCTACTGTCTGTGTTACTGGTCTGATATGCTCCATCAAAAGATGAGATAAGATAATCCTTTAATAGTCCCACATTGGGGAAAAGGTAAGCTAAGTGACAGATGATACCCAGTCGTTGGAGATCTGTGAAGCCTGTGCTCAGGCATAGTGGGTAGAGGAGCTCATTTTGCGCAAGGAGGAACTTGCTTCAAAGAAACTCCATTGGAAGCATGTGGGAACTGGTTAGTTGCCTAGATTCTTTATTTCTCTACCTGTTCCTGTATCTGACGTACTCTCAATGAAACGGAATTAAAAAAAAAAAAAAAGATTTCAGTGCCTTTTCTCTTTATATTGAGCTGCATCCTTAGGGTGTTAAATAGGTTGTCCTTAGAGTTCATTTAAAGGGGTTGTACTAAGTTTTGAAGGTATTCCCTATCAATAATGTAGGTTATAACTTTATGATCGGTGTGGTTCTGACTGCTGAGAGCCCGATCAATCCCAAGACTCCTCTCCTATCCTGATTAAGTGGGAGGCTGAACAAGCACCCTGCCGACACCATTCATTCTCTATACGAGTGCCTGGTGTAGCAGGGCTCTGTACTCTCATAGAGAATGGATAGGGGCTAACTTCAAATTTAATACAACTCCTTTAATAAGAAGTTAAAGGGGTTGGCCACTTTCAGACCAATATTGACAAACAGATGTACAATAAAAAGATATGCAATTTTCCAATATACTTTCTGTATCAATTCCTCCCGGTTTTCTAGATCTCTGCTTGTTGTCATTCATTCTGTTACTTTTAGAGGATAAAAGTCTGACCGTGGTCATGTGATTTACGGTCCATGGTCATGTGATGAGCACACAGGTGCCGCTCGTTATTGTCACAGTGCAGTAATCAGACATCTGCCTGGTAATCAGCTGTGCACCTGTGTGCTCATCACATGACCATGGACCATAAATCACATGACCATGGTCAGACTTTTTTTTTTTTTAATGTAGATTGTGAGCCCCATATAGAGCCACAATGTACATTTTTCCCTATCAGTATGTCTTTGGAATATGGGATGGAAATCCATGCAAACATACAAACTCCTTGCAGATGGTTTTATGCCCTTGGCGGGATTTGAACACCAGGACTCCAGGGCTGCAGTGCTAACCACTGAGCCACCGTGTGGCCCCCATGGTCAGACTTTTATCCTCTAGAAGTAACAGAATGAATGACAGGAAGCCGAAATCTAGAAAACCGTGGGGAATTGATACAGAAAGTATATTGGAAAATTGTATATCTTTTTATTGTACATTTGTTTGACAATATTGGTCTGAAAGTGGCCAACCCCTTTTAATATTATTGTGACCCCTAGCAATTGGCTAAGATCTATGGGAAAACCTGGCAGTAATTCATAAGTTCTTCCTCAGGGAAAATTGAGCATTACATAGTGTCAGTTCAATCAGTTAGATGCCTATATTGCTAAGTCAGTGACCGTATAGTAAGAGCAGACACCAATTCCTTAAGTCAAATGTACATTCTCTTCTAATGGTAGATGTACATATTGATTATAAGGTCAGTAAATATATATTGGTTGAAACTTCAGATTCAGTTTGCTGTAGACTTTATACATTTGCTGAATGTATTTGCTGTGCATGAAATAATTTTTTTTATTTTTTATTTTTTATTTTTTTTTAGGCTGAGAAGAACCGCCTGGCTGCTATGGCCAATAATCTGCAAAGAGGTAATTCTGGACCCATGCGTTTGTATGTGGGATCTTTACACTTCAACATCACAGAGGACATGCTGAGGGGAATCTTTGAACCTTTTGGAAAGGTAAACTTACTTTCTCTGGTTACTAAATGGGATCTGATATTGGCATCACAAATAGTTATATGTGTTTGTTGCAATTTTCTTAGATTGAGAGTATTCAGCTTTTGAGAGAAACTGATACAGGACGGTCCAAGGGCTATGGTTTTATAACGGTAAGTTTCTGATGTTAATATTGCCATGATTTATCACTATACTTGTGTAATAGAAGGTTAGGGAGGACAACAACTGACATGGGTTCACAATACTCCTAAGACCTTTGGTAGAAACTTTATTATTGTTTCAGTGCATCAGAAAGGAAAACTAGGAGATTTTTCATCAAAGTTTATGGTAAAGTTGGTATTTTTTATTTTGGACACATTAGGGCAATATAGAAGATGGTTGTGAAGGTGTGCCTGGGTTTTAGCGTCACAGCAACCACTAGTATAAAAGAATCCTGTCAAACTTTGTGTTGCAGTGCATGCAAGTGATGGAGAGTAGGATTCTGGCCTGTTGAGCTATGGGGTTCCCTTTACATTTTGACTAGTTCCATTGTCTGTATGTTTGAGCAGTCCATTCCTAACTCTGCAATGATATACCAATACATCTTTACAAGATTAGACTGGGGATGTCAGCTGTTACTACAGCCACAAAAATAATTTGAATAACTCAAAGGGTAAAAAAAAACAAAAAAAACCCCACAGATACAAAAACCAAAAATGTACCTGATCTTGAATCAAGGAAAAAGTCCTGAAGTGGTTAAACAACAACATTTAGAACACGGGTGTCAAACACCAGGCCCACTGGCCAAATCGGGCCCACCACCTTGTGTTATCTGGCCCGGCACTTGTTTTTTGAGCTGCAGCTCAGAAACAGGTAACTAAGCAGCAGCCACAGAGCTTTTGTGCTCATTGGCTGATGCCAGAGGTGTAGCTAGCAGAGGGGGTGACGACCCCGGGCCCAATGAGAAGGTGGGGCCAACTAATGGTAGATCATAAGATTTACATCTACATCAACTGCTCAGTGCTACTAATCCTAGACTGGTTCCTCACTTGGCTACTTCTGGCCTAGGAAGACCTATTAACAGAGTTAGGAACCAATCCAGGATGTGCTTGCTCACCCTGCTCAGCCTCACTTGTTACTAGCTGACTGAGGTTAAGCAGGGAAAGGTACCTGCACAGCTAATTAGAGCAGAGCATCGGCATGTGACCCACAGTGTGCCGAATCCCCCACCCCCCGGTCCCTGCCTGTGCTCTATGTGCTAGTGATACTGCAGAAAGTAGCAACAGGTCGTTCTGGAGCTGTGTCCTCCACATCAGGGTCATTCTAGGCCAGGCTGCAGTGTCAAAAGTGGTCAGTACTAAGTATTTGTGATTCTAGTCCCTATGCAGCACGCTGTTAAAGGAGTCCTTTAGTTCTGAAGAGATTTGATACGGGTGACCTCTCCATAGCAGATCATTTGATGTGGTGGCTAATAGCCCTGCTCCTATTTAAGTGAATGGGAGCGACGTTGCAGCTCCAGGTACCTCCGCTACAGATTTGTATGCTGTAGCGGTGACACCTGGGGCTAAAGCCCTGCTCCCATTCCCTTGAAAATTACATTTGAATTGTTGTACTTTCATTTTGCTTAGTTTTTGTTATATTCAGAAAATGATCAATGGATGAGGATAGTATATAGTATATAACATGCCAATGTCTTAGGTTTTAACAATACGTTCTTCCTTGTTGCCCTCAAAGGGCTGATTGTAACAATAGTAATGTACACATGTAACTACTCCTTAATAGCTTTCTTAACTGTTAAGGAGAAGTTACTTTTTTACACATCCAAAATAATCTTGGCTCTTCAAGGTACCCTGTGAGGCTGGAGTGGCCCCTGGTGAAAATGAGTTTAACACCCCTGATCTAGAAGATACCTTTCTTTTAGCAGAAGTGTTTGACTTAGAGCCTCTTCCTATGGCATAGGCAAACAATGTTAGGGATAGTACATTGCTGTATAGTGGGAGATTTTAGCCACAGAATCATTCCTTCTTTCTATGTGAATTTTGCCTAAAAGATGCCACTGGAGAGTTGAATATGGTTCTTATCATGTGCTGCATTGTTGTCTATCAGAAAATGACCAGGATTGATTATTATGACTGCTTTTGCAAATGGCTAAAAAGCTCAGTACAAGGTGGTCCTATATATAGTTTAGCACTGTTGTCAATTGATTCTGATAATTTCATTCTGCTAGTTATGTAAAGGAATAAGTGAAGTGAATTTTTCCACTAATTGAAGATAGTCCACTGTCTCTTCACATCTGTTTTTGCTGTTCTGGAACTATGTCTGTGTATTATGTATCTCATTTTCGACAAAAGGGGCAGAATAAATGGACTTATTTTCCATCAGTTTGTAGATGCAGAGTGTGCCCGCCGGGCTCTGGATCAGTTGAATGGATTTGAACTGGCTGGCCGACCCATGAAGGTTGGTCATGTCATGGACAGAGGAGATGGCAATACTGACACCTCATTCCTTGATAGTGATGACCTTGAGAGAAGTGGTATTGATCTGGGGGCAACTGGCAGATTGCAGCTTATGGCTAAATTGGCAGAAGGTAAGTGGATGGGTGATTAGCATGTGTATGTTGCCTTTGTCAATACTGAAAATGTATGCAAAAACATCATCAAGGCCACAGGAAACTAAGCGGATTTCACAGAAAGGAGACCAAATTTGTAATGTTACAATATAAATTAAGGTCACAAATGAGGGAAAAAAATAAAACGGTTCAACAGTTTAATGCTTCACACCAGTGCTTGTACTACGTTTGGGGATTCTGTTCCCCTCTCCACATGAAAAATACAGAGAGAAAAGCACTGCAAGCAGCATTTTTCTCTCAGTATCTTTCGCCCTTTTAGGGTGCAAACCAAGCAGAATCCGCGCAGACCCCATTTATAATCTATTATATTAGGTATTAGGTTTCCGTTCAGGGGATTCCCAAGCAGACCCCCTGAACGGAAACACCGATGCAGATGTGAACCTAGCCTTAGTTGCACCCAATCCCAAATTTTATATATTTTGTAAATTTCTGCTAATATTTTTTCTTTGGATGTTGTCACACTTTGTTGACAGATGCTGCTTCTATCCTTTCTCTCAGGTTCCTAAATGTTTTAATTGTTTCTGTTATCAGGTACAGGCCTGCAGATACCTCTTGCTACACAGGCTGCTCTACAGCTGAATGGAACCATTCCACTCACTACCCTAAACCCTGCCCTTACAGGTAAATAATGTCTATAGATATACTTAGTGCTTTTTCATAAAGTCTTGAATGTTTAAGTAATGGTCCATTTCCTTTTAGCTCTCAACTTAGCAACGCAGTCTATCTCAACACAGTGTTTCCCACTTGCGCACCTCTTCAACACTCAATCTATGTGAGTATGGTGGCTATTTGTTTTTTGTTTATATATTTATATCATAGTAGTTAGTCATATTATGAATAGATGTTGGTGTTTATGCATATAGTCTTATTAAATGGCCTGTAAATTCACCACTATTACTTTTTTCCAGACAGATGAGTCTGCCTGGATACCATTAAAAAAAAACAAAAAAAAAAAAAAAAAGTTTCCTTCTAATAAAAAGCAAAAGTATGTGCATCTAATGTAGGGCACACAGCTGATGTAACCGTAACTATGCTCCTTTCATTGGAGTCATTAAACAAAAAAACCCTGAAGAAAACTTGTAGGTAGATTATACAAGATTATTATTTATTTCTCTTAGTATGTGTAGAGCGCTGCAGTATTTTCTGGTGTTGTACAAGTGTCAGTCACTGTCCCATATAGGGCTCGCAATCTATGTGGGAAGAACCAAAATACCCATGCAAGCTCCTTGTAGATATTGTCTTTAATAAAATATTGCTTTTACTTATTCCAAAATCTGAGCATTGATTATAGTTAGTTGCTAATTACATGGCCCAACAATATAGTAGTTTGTATTAGACAAAAGCAATTTTAAAAATGGACATGGTGGTGAAAGGTTTGGATTGAAGTTGGGCTTTGACTCCTGTGATGGTAGTTATTAATTTGTTAGAACTTTATGCTGTAAATTTTCTTTTCTCTCTCTCCCAACAGGTAAATGAGGATCTTGACCTCTGCTTACAGATTCTGAATAAATCTGGCTTACTGTACAGCCCTCGTATTGCTTTTTCCCATTTGTACTTTGCTGATTGACTGGGTGAGGGAACCGTCAGTCAGTCTCCCCTCTATTTTTATAAAGACTTAATTTGGTTTGAAAATTGCTGTAGTTTGGGAACAGCAGTCTTTTGTACATATATACATGTTCCTACATTTACACCTGATATATCTATGGTTGAAGTACTGTCTCAATTTAAAGTAGGATTTTGTACCTTTTTCCTCTTTCCACTTTGTGTGCTCTGTAGAGATTTCCCATCTACACACACACACACACACACACACACACACACACACACACACACACACACACACACACACACACACACACACACACACGTAGCCTCAGAAAATGCTCTGAGGGAGGTTAGGAATTGTAGAATATGTAAATATATGTAGATGAGTTTGTGCAATCTTGTGTACTGTACATTTGGGATGCATATAAAACTTATTGTTCTTCACTGAAATGGATGACTCTTAAGCTTCACCCACCATGAAACATACTGTAGGATGTTGAGTTAACAAACATTATTCCATCTGACCCTGCATAAAAAACTTGGGCTTTGCTATGTTCCCTACGTGTCATGTATGTTCACTGCTTCTTACTGGCTGTTGTGATGTTCTGAAAAAAGCATTGCAATAAACTGTGTGTGCATTAGGGAAGACCTCACACTTGACTATGGGTAGCAAATACTACCTCAAGTTGTAGCAGAAACCTGTTCAATTAAGTCAAGCCCCTGTCCAAATAACTCAGTCCGTAGTGTAAAACTCCTCTTAATGCTGTTACTGTATTGGATGATGGTAAGCAGAGTAGCCTTGCTATAGTGTTTGCATCATCTTGAATTCTGGTACATTAAATATAAAAGATTTTCCTATTTCTATTGTCTATCAAAACTGTCTAAGGCCCCGTTCATACGGGGCGCGGATGGTGGATTTTGGTCCAGATTCTGACGCGGGAAGCCACGTCAGAATATAGCTAAAATCCGCCTGCCGCGACTTCCGACAGTTACGGCACTCCGGTCCGGCGTAGGCCCAAATGAATGGGCCTAGTCCGAAGCGTGCTGCCACGAGGCGGATGCCACTGGCTGATTCGGCCGCGGATTCTGCCTGAAGAAAGGGCTAGCGGAAAAAAGAACGCTAGTGGTCTACATAGACCTCCATTGTGAGGGGGCGGATTATGACGTGGATTCCGCGCCAAAATCCGCCCCCTCTTGCCCCGTGTGAACAGGGCCTAATCATGAAAAGAATGTTTAAGTAATGCAACATTCTGTGAGGTGGAGCATACAATGTTGCCTCTCATCTGTTGGCTCCTGGGGTTGCCTGTGCACTGTTTTGACAGTTTTCTATGTTGGTACTCCGTATCCTCTAAATGTGTTTTTCACTCTACCATCAGGTATAACAGTATAAATGTGTTTTTCCCAAAAAATTTCCAAATATGAGGTCTAAAGGGTTCCAATTTTTGTAATGTCATATTTTTTTTTTTTTTTTTTTTAATATGATTAAAATGTAAAATAAAATGATTGAATTATTTGTATGGTATGTCATGTGTTTGTGGATTTATTCTTAACCTTTTTGTTATCAGAATGATTTTCTCATTTTAGTAAATACAGTTAAAACCTAAATTTTAGCAAAAAATTCCACTTTATTTTTCTGAAAGTATAGACTGGACACTTTGTGAAAATGCACTCCGACACTTATGCCATAAAGGGTTTTACCAGATATACACTCTTGTTCTCTGCCAACAAAGGGTAAGTGATTGTTGGAGGTCTAGTAGTTGATACCCTCACTCTGCCACTACTCCATTTATTTCCAAGACTTCCAATACATTTACTGGTAGCCCCATAGACGTGAATAGAGAAATGGCTGAGCCCACATTTTTAGTGATCACTGGGGGTTCCAGTATTCAATCATTGGTCCACCTATCCTGTGGATGGGACAAACATGTCATTCATGGGCAAACTTCAGAATAACCTTTTTAATTAAAATACAAATGCATAGAAATGGTGACTGCAAGTGTGACCCACGCAGAGTCTGCTGCATAGCGCATCATAAAAATTAAAAGCACAAGACATGGAGAGTCAACAAACAATCTCCTGACTTGTGGGGTTTAGATATTTAACTGTTCCTCTTCTCACCTCTTTCATGGTAGGCAAATGGGTCACCTGCTTTCTCCGATTAAGGGGTTGATTCATGAAGAAAAGGTCCTGCACCCAACCACTGGGGGTCACTGAAGACTGTACAGGAGAGAGATCTTTCATTCTAATGTAACTTGCAGCTTCAGCTTTTCATGCAAATATGAAATTCTGTAGGGAAGAAAAAAGACAAAGGTTCTAAAAGACTTAACTCCTTCTGGACTGAGCCAATTTTCCTTTTACCATTTTTCTCTTCCCTGTATTCCAAGGGCCATAATTTTACAGTTCAGTCACATGATGGCTTTTATTGTTTTACCAAACAATTTTTAATTTGTAATGGCACCATTTAATATCCTATACAATAAATAATCCCTCACATGAGGACTGCCCCAGGAAAGGAAGACCAAGAGTCACCTCTGCTGCGGAGGATAAGTTCATCCGAGTCACCAGCCTCAGAAATCGCAGATTTACCATGCAGCAGGCCTTCATGGTAAAATAGCTGCCAGAAATCCACTGCTAAGGACAGGCAACAAGCAGAAGAGACTTGTGTGGGCTAAAGAACACAAGGAATGGACATTAGACCAATGGAAATCTGTGCTTTGGTCTGATGAGTCCAAATTTGAGATCTTTGGTTCCAACCTCCTTGTCTTTGTGCGACGCAGAAAAGGTGAACGGATGGACTGTACATGCCTGGTTCCCACCATGAAGCATGGAGGAGGAGGTGTGATGGTGTGGGGGCGCTTTGCTGGTGACACTGTTGGGGATTTATTCAAAATTGAAGGCATACTGAACCAGCATGGCTACCACAGCATCTTGCAGCGGCATGCTATTCCATCCGGTTTGCGTTTAGTTGGACCATCATTTATTTTTCAACAGGACAATGACCCCAAACACACCTCCAGGCTGTGTAAGGGCTATTTGACCAAGAAGGAGAGTGATGGGGTGCTATGCCAGATGACCTGGCCTCCACAGTCACCAGACCTGAACCCAATCCAGATGGTTTGGGGTGAGCTGGACTGCAGAGTGAAGGCAAAAGGGCCAACAAGTGCTAAGCATCTCTGGGAACTCATTCAAGACTGTTGGAAGACCATTTCAGGTGACTACCTCTTGAAGCTCATCAAGAGAATACCAAGAGTGTGCAAAGCAGTAATCAAAGCAAAAGGTGGCTACTTTGAAGAACCTAGATTATGACATATTTTCAGTTGTTTCACACTTTTTTGTTAAGTATATAATTCCACATGTGATAATTCATAGTTTTGATGCCTTCAGTGTGAATCTACAACTTTCATAGTCATCAAAATACAGAAAACTCTTTGAATGAGAAGGTGTCCAAACTTTTGGTCTGTACTGTGTGTGTGTGTATATATATATATATATATATATATATATATATATATATATACACTCACCGGCCACTTTATTAGGTACACCATACTAGTAACGGGTTGGACCCCCTTTTGCCTTCAGAACTGCCTCAATTCTTCGTGGCATAGATTCAACAAGGTGCTGGAAGCATTCCTCAGAGATTTTGGTCCATATTGACATGATGGCATCACACAGTTGCCGCAGATTTGTCGGCTGCACATCCATGATGCGAATCTCCCGTTCCACCACATCCCAAAGATGCTCTATTGGATTGAGATCTGGTGACTGTGGAGGCCATTGGAGTACAGTGAACTCATTGTCATGTTCAAGAAACCAGTCTGAGATGATTCCAGCTTTATGACATGGCGCATTATCCTGCTGAAAGTAGCCATCAGATGTTTGGGTACATTGTGGTCATAAAGGGATGGACACGGTCAGCAACAATACTCAGGTAGGCCTTGGCGTTGAAACGATGGCCCAAAGAGTGCCAAGAAAATATTCCCCACACCACCACCACCAGCCTGAACCGTTGATACAAGGCAGGATGGATCCATGCTTTCATGTTGACGCCAAATTCTGACCCTACCATCAGAATGTCGCAGCAGAAATCGAGACTCATCAGACCAGGCAACGGTTTTCCAATCTTCAATTGTCCAATTTCTATGAGCTTGTGCAAATTGTAGCCTCAGTTTCCTGTTCTTAGCTGAAAGGAGTGGCACCCGGTGTGGTCTTCTGCTGCTGTAGCCCATCTGCCTCAAAGTTCGACGTACTGTGCATTCAGAGATGCTCTTCTGGCTACCTTGGTTGTAACGGGTGGCTATTTGAGTCACTGTTGCCTTTCTATCAGCTCGAACCAGTCTGGCCATTCTCCTCTGGCATCAACAACGCATTTCCGCCCACAGAACTGCCGCTCACTGGATGTTTTTTCTTTTTCGGACCATTCTCTGTAAACCCTAGAGATGGTTGTGCGTGAAAATCCCAGTAGATCAGCAGTTTCTGAAATACTCAGACCAGCCCTTCTGGCACCAACAACCATACCACGTTCAAAGGCACTCAAATCACCTTTCTTCCCCATACTGATGCTCGGTTTGAACTGCAGGAGATTGTCTTGACCATGTCTACATGCCTAAATGCACTGAGTTGCCGCCATGTGATTGGCTGATTAGAAATTAAGTGTTAACGAGCAGTTGGACAGGTGTACCTAATAAAGTGGCCGGTGAGTGTATATACACATATATAATTTTTTTTTTTTTTTTTTTTTTTTTTCTTGTCTAAACCTGGGGTGTGTCTTATAGTCAGAAGCTTCATTTTTTTTTGTCCAAAAAAAACACTGTAAATACTGGACTCCTGGTGTTCTGCTAAAGTGTCAGGTCAGACCAACGTCCACGTCTGGACTGTCCTGGCACGTGATGTGGGTGCAGCTGTCAGGAGTCCCTCTTTCTTCACTGAGGCTGCAATTTCAGTGTAAATGGCGCTCCAACACAGTTTACGCATCCCAAATACACGCTGCCATCACCTCCTGGGTTTAGAATCAGGATAATAGGAATCAGAGACACATTAGTGCTGCCAGTAGTCAGATGCAACAGCACACTTCAAAAAGGTAATGGCTTCATAAAGCAAACACAAAGTACCCGTAAATGTAATACCTAAAGGGTTCACTGCTGTGTATAAGAAAAGAATACAAACAATGGACATATAAATGCAGACTGCATGCACGCACTCTAGTACGCTTACTACATGCATGCACACACATCTGCATGAGCACTTGCATAGTCAAGGACGTTTCTATTTTTTTTCTTTCTGTTACGGCGTGAAAATATTATTTTCTCCATGCAGAAATGGAAATTCTGTCTTGGTTAAAAGATGATCTGATACTAATAGCCAGCCGTGCACCATGCAGGATACGGTAAACATGGGTTTTTTCAGCCTGTAACTGTAAGGGAATGTTCACACGGAGGAGAAGGTGGTGGAAACCTTTTCCGCCTTGTGAACTTTCCACGTGCCTAGCTGCGACAGAATGCCAATGCAGTATCAGCATTTCATTCTAATCATGGGATCCCGCACCTGCTTAGGCACGAATGAATGGGCCTAAACGGAAGCATTTCTCAAGCTGCGGAATCCGTGGCAAGATAGGTCATGTCGCTTTTTTTTCCCCCCTTTAGTAGCTAGCAGAAGAAAAAAAAAGTGATTGGCTGCCATTGAAGTCAATGGGAGACATTTTTGCAGGCGGATTTTGAGGTGGATTCTGCGTCAAAAACTCTGTGTGAACATACCCTAAGGGTGCATTCACACTGAGTAAACGCTAGCTTATTTTGTGGAGTAAAATTACACTTGTAAATTTTGCTATCCCATTGACTTCAATGATATTTTTTTACAAGTGTAAAAATACGCCTGTAAAAAATACGCCTGTAAAAATACGCCTGTAAAATGTCATTGAAGTCAATGGGATAGCAAAATTTACAAGTGTAATTTTACTCTACAAAATAAGCTAGCGTTTACTCAGTGTGAATGCACCCTAAGGCTATAATCACACATTGGAATTTTATGTACATATACTGGCCTAATTTTAGCCAGATATCATAGGTTTCCATTAATTACAGTGTCTTCTTTCTGACAACCATTTTCTTTTGCGGACCATGCAAAAAAAAAAAAAAAGTGAAAGAGGGTTAAATTTCTTCACTGGTGCATCACATCAATGGAAATCTATCGGTCTGTGAAAAAAAATCAAATATGGATGCTGTACAGTAAAATGTTTTGTGGTTTTTCCTTTTTTTTTTGTCTTTGTTTTTCACATTTGTGGAAAATGAATAAACCAGGAACAGCACGCTATCCGCAAATTAGCAGGGTGAGGTGTCTGTGAAAAGTAGAGGTGTTTGACATCCATAAAAGGTGGAAGTGGTAGTATGGCGTAAATTGTGAAGAGCCAAGCTATATTGCTGGCGATGGCACTATGTGGAGTTCCACTAGGTGTACAGACTAGCCTTTGGCTTTTCATACTTGTGGTCCACTTGGCACCTGAAAAACAGAGACCTAATCTGCATAAAAAGCCGTTACCTGCCATAGACTATAATGGAGTCCGCTGGGTTTCTGCCCGAAAAATGAGGGGAGAAAAGTCCTGTTTGCAGGATTTTTCTCTCCGTATTTATTGTTCGTATTTGGGGACACAAACGCCGAACGGAGAATGAGTGCTAGTGTGAACCTAGCCTTATTTTTTTTTTAGTACATAGAAACTGTGCATTTTTTTGGCACCCAGAGGAGATTGATAGTAATTGATGACTCATTCGTATGTGGCAGTCTACACACAAATATCATCTTCACTTCCTTCTCTTCCACTGCGCCCCTCCTATCTTCCCCTGTCAGGTTGAGACATCTACACAAGAGCCAGTTGTCATAGTAGCTGATTGCAGTCTCTACTTGAGATTAAAGGGGTCCATAACTAGAGGATGGGCTCACAGACAGCAACTAAAGATTTTTTTTCTGCTTACAGCAATAATATATATTTCATATACTGTACATTAAGCGTCTGAACCAGTGTATTTTTCTAAATAAATACGTATAGATGCTAAAAGAGGGAAGTCAACCAATTACTACAGCTCCAGGTTCATGGATTTGTTGTAGGATAATATGTAAAAGGAATGGCATGATATTATGTATTCATTTGATTTGATAGCTATGACATAATATTTACTTGTGTTTCTTAGTTTTACATTGTGCCGCAGCTCAGATGGAGAGAACTTGAGGATGGGAGCAGTAGTAGCAATAACTGTCACTTGATAGGCTGAGTGTCCTCAACCAATCTCCCCTAGTACACTTCCTAGGCCAGACACCGATGAGGGGGACCTGCGTGCTACCGGCTGGTGGTGACAGTACTTCAACCAGGGCACTTCTTGTTGGAGAGGACACCTCTCTTACCCTGAGCTGGTATGATGGTGTTTGGAAGGGGCCTGACTCTTGTCTTCCAGTAGGATCAAACTGTGCTGGGAGGACACCGGAGCACCAGGGACAGGTGAATATGATTTTTTTTTTTTTCACCTCCCCTTGCCTATTTTATAATTAGATATAATATAATATAAATAGGTTTTTTTTTGTCCAAATAAGGCCAGGGCTATATTACAACTTTATTAAAGCACTACTAATTGATTTTAACTATTGAAGTACTGCTACATTCCAAATGAGTGCATTGAGTTTTATACAATCTTGTAAACTGTGTCACACAATAGTTAAAATCAATCAGTGGCGCTTCAGGAAATAAATAAATTCAGCCCTCAGACATAAACACTAAAGATGCAGAATCCCAAATAAATACAGACCAAAAAATAGACCACCATCTTTGAATAAATCCCATACTAGACACCATATACTATTACAAAAAACTTAAACACTTACACTCTTGACCAGGGGTGGGCAATTAATTTTCCCATGGGGCCGCATAAGAAATTGAAACTATGCTAGAGGGCCGTGCCACTGCAAATTTAGCTCCACCCACTTCTACGTTGACTCCGCCCATTCCCAATCATCTTTCCATGTGTCCCCACAAAGTATAATCCTCCTACAGTCACCCGTACATTATATGCCCCCACATTATAATGTTCCCTTCCAACTGCCCCACAGTATTAGGTCCCCCTCCTGGTGCCCCAGTATAAACTGGGGGAAGCTAGAGGGGACACAAAACTGGAGCAGCTGGAGGGGGACATTAAACAGTGGGGGTAGTTGGAGGGGGGCAATAAATTGACAGCTGGAGCGGGACATGAAACTGGGGGCAACTAGAGGGGGACATTAAAATTGGGAAGCTGGAAGCAGACATTAAACCGTAGGGGTAGCTGGAGGGTGACATTAAACTGGGGGCAACTAGAGGCAGACAGGTCCCCCTACAGCTTCCTCCATGGTTTAATGTCCCCCCAGTCTAAGTGCCCTCTTCATCTACCCACAGTTTCATGTCCCCCCCCTCCATGTCTCCCTCAGTTTCATATCTCCCTTCATTTTTCCCATTTCATGTCCCCCCCCCCCTCCATTTCTCCCTCAGTTTCATATCCCCCTTTATTTTCCCCCGTTTCATGTCCCCCCCTCCATCTGCCATCTCTGCCCTAGTATAACATTCCCCTTGTATCTCTGCCCCTAGGTTGCTGAAACACACACATACAGATAGACAAGCACATATAGACACACACACACATATACACTCACCGGCCACTTTATTAGGTACACCATGCTAGTAACGGGTTGGACCCCCTTTTGCCTTCAGAACTGCCTCAATTCTTCGTGGCATAGATTCAACAAGGTGCTGGAAGCATTCCTCAGAGATTTTGGTCCATATTGACATGATGGCATCACACAGTTGCCGCAGATTTGTCGGCTGCACATCCATGATGCGAATCTCCCGTTCCACCACATCCCAAAGATGCTCTATTGGATTGAGATCTGGTGACTGTGGAGGCCATTGGAGTACAGTGAACTCATTGTCATGTTCAAGAAACCAGTCTGAGATGATTCCAGCTTTATGACATGGCGCATTATCCTGCTGAAAGTAGCCATCAGATGTTGGGTACATTGTGGTCATAAAGGGATGGACATGGTCAGCAACAATACTCAGGTAGGCTTTGGCGTTGCAACGATGCTCAATTGGTACCAAGGGGCCCAAAGAGTGCCAAGAAAATATTCCCCACACCATGACACCACCACCACCAGCCTGAACCGTTGATAGAAGGCAGGATGGATCCATGCTTTCATGTTGTTGACGCCAAATTCTGACCCTACCATCCGAATGTCGCAGCAGAAATCGAGACTCATCAGACCAGGCAACGTTTTTCCAATCTTCAATTGTCCAATTTCGATGAGCTTGTGCAAATTGTAGCCTCAGTTTCCTGTTCTTAGCTGAAAGGAGTGGCACCCGGTGTGGTCTTCTGCTGCTGTAGCCCATCTGCCTCAAAGTTCGACGTACTGTGCGTTCAGAGATGCTCTTCTGGCTACCTTGGTTGTAACGGGTGGCTATTTGAGTCACTGTTGCCTTTCTATCAGCTCGAACCAGTCTGGCCATTCTCCTCTGACCTCTGGCATCAACAACGCATTTCCGCCCACAGAACTGCCGCTCACTGGATGTTTTTTCTTTTTCGGACCATTCTCTGTAAACCCTAGAGATGGTTGTGCGTGAAAATCCCAGTAGATCAGCAGTTTCTGAAATACTCAGACCAGCCCTTCTGGCACCAACAACCATGCCATGTTCAAAGGCACTCAAATCACCTTTCTTCCCTATACTGATGCTCGGTTTGAACTGCAGGAGATTGTCTTGACCATGTCTACATGCCTAAATGCACTGAGTTGCCGCCATGTGATTGGCTGATTAGAAATTAAGTGTTAACGAGCAGTTGGACAGGTGTACCTAATAAAGTGGCCGGTGAGTGTATAGACACATAGACAGAGAGACATAGACAGGCACACATATAGACAGACACACATATAGACACACACACATACAGACACATATAGACAGACACACATATAGACACACACACATACAGACACATATAGACAGACACACATACAGACAGGCACACATATAGACACACACACATAGACAGGCACACATATAGACAGACACACATATAGACACACACACATATAGACAGGCACACATATAGACACACACACATATAGACACACACACATATAGGCACACACACATATAGACACACACACATACAGACAGACACACATATAGACAGGCACACATATAGACACACACACATATAGACAGGCACACATATAGACACACACACACTCTCCACCCTGCAGCTCACCTTACATCTCTCAATACCTTATGACACGCTCCACATCTCCATCTTCGGCCGGCACTAAGACACGCCCCCTAGACACGCCTCCCTAGTCAAAGCTGTGCGGGCCGGACTGAATCAGTCAGAGGGCCGGATGTGGCCCGGGGGCCGGACTTTGCCCAGGTCTGCTCTTGACTATCTCCTCCTGTAAAATATTGCACCTCTGGCTTCAAGGGCTACATGGATATGGTCATGGAAGCAGAGGCATTCCTTCATCTGGGGAAAATATGTAGTTTGATCACAACTTCTACAGCTTACACATCCTAAAGACACATCTCTGTAGGCCAGGGGTGGGCAATTAATTTTCCCATGGGGTCAAATGAGAAATTGTAACGGTTCTAGAGGGCCATGCGCGCTGTGGCAAATTTAGCTCCACCCACTTCTCTGCTGACTCCGCCCATTCTCAATTATTTTTCCATGTGCCCCACAAAGTAAAATCCTCCTACAGACACCCTAACATTATACACCCCCCACATTATAATGTTCCCCTCCAAATGTCCCACAGTATTAAGTCCCTCTCCTGGTGCACCAGTATAAACTGGGAGAAACTAGAGGGGACATTAAACTGGGGCAGCTGGAGGGGGACATTAAACTGGGGGCAACTAGAGGCAGACATGTCCCCCCTCCAGATACCCCCCACGGTTTAATATCCACCTCCATCTGCCCACTAGTTTAATGTCCCCCCCCTCCATGTGCAATCAGTTTAACTGCCCCCCTACTTTTCCCGCTAGTTCCCCCCTCTTGCTCACACATGCTGTCTCTTCTCTCTTTATCATACAGCAGCCCCCATTGCTGGCAGCTTGCATCAAGCACAGTCCCGTGTGGCTTCGCCCACTAACAAGTCATAGCCTATCCTGGTGATAGGCTGTGATGACATCATGACAGGTCCTTGAACATCTGCTCCCTAGTAGTTTAATGCCCCCCCCTACATCTGCTCCTAGTTCCCCCTCTTGCTCACACATGTTGTCTCTTCTGTCTTTATCATCCAGCAGCCTCCATTGCCAGCAGCTTGCAGAAGCACACAGTCCCGTGTGGCTCCGCCCACTAACAAGTCATAGCCTATCCTGGTGATAGGCTGTGATGACATCATCACAGGTCCTTGAAAAAAACTTCCACTAGCTATGCGGGCCGGATAGAAGCAGTCAGAGGGCCGGATGTGGCCCGCGGGCCGGACATTGCCCAGGTCTGCTTTAGGCCTTATATGTCCAGGCACTTCGGATTTGCATATAAAGGACACTGGCTTGGTAACAGCTCATACCACTTTACTTAGGGGCGTTACAAAGATGGCATGTCCAAAACAATTGCTCTGAAGGCATAAAGACCTGCTAAACTGATAGAACACATAAGCGAATAATAATCCCTCCTACCCTGAGGCCTAACACCACACCAACAAGGATCAGATAGGTTATACTCCCCCAGGTAAAACACCAGCCTACCCAGCAACTAATTTTTGTAGCTAGATACACTATAATAAATAGGCCCAATTGGCATTGCTGACAGTAGTGTCCATTGCTCTATATTGTCAGAGGGGGCATTTCTTACCGCTCAGCAGTAAGGAGCGCCCCCTCACAGTATAGTGCTACAGACACTACTGTCAGGAGGGGCGTTCTGATGGTGAAGAGCTCTTGGTAAATGCACCAATATCTCTTCCCCGGGGCACATAACAGGAAAGCCGACAGTGCGCTCAATTCGGCACACTGTCAGCTTTCTAGTGGTATATAAAACTGCCTGTGCCCGAGGACATGAAAGGCCCTTTTTAATATGTATGTCCTTACACAGTTAAGAGTATATAGTCAATGAGAACTAAGTATTTCCTGGACGTCCTTTGGCAGCACATGATGGGTTAATATTCTAGCCTCTAGAATGGATAGATGAGAACAAGTTAATTAAATAATTAAGGGCATATAATTAGCAGCATATACAAACCCCCAGGATACAAGAACAAGACATATGTTTTCTCTTCTAGCATGGAAAATGAATCTTCATTCAGAAGCTACTATATTTATTTATTCATTTCTCTGATCCTTCTTTATTTGTGCTGTGAGTTGCATACAGGTAGAGTCTCCCTTTTCCTCACCCCAGATGCAGCTTTTGTCAGTATACCTCTGATCCTTCTGCCTTAGGACTTAAATACCTTTCCTTCTGGGATCTTTTGGGTTGGCTTCTTGGGTGCACCAATATGGAGCTTTTCTCTACCCACTGGATGACATCAGTAGAAAGTCACCATTCAGATGACGATTCCTGGAAGGTACTATGTGCAGCACTGTCATTCTACTTACTGCTGATGTGACCATGTGACTTGTTCAAATAACTTATGTCTTTAAAGCGGAACTGTCACCAAATCCTACAAGTCTAGCTTTTTTCATCATTTAATAGGCGCTGCTTCACTAATTCCAGCATATTTGGAATTTTTTCTAAAGCCCCCACCATCCCTGAGTAATCAGTGTTGTTAGTTCTGGTGCTTCATATGCTATTTAGGCATTATACTGTCAGGAGGGTGGTGGCAGGCAGGATCAGACAAGGGGTGTGATCCTGAGTCTTGACACTGGCTGCCTCTGATTGGAGCTCTGACTCCCACACTCCTGTCTGACACTGCCCTTCTGACATTTCAGAAACTAAGTAGTGTATCAGGCACCAAAACTATCTTCACTTATTGCTGAAGGATTGTTATGGACGGTTTCAGTGGAGTAGCAGAACTAGAACTGGTGAAAGGTCCTGTTTAAATGCCTGTCAGTCTGCCTGCCAGCTGTGGGAAGTCAACCTGGTCTGTGTATGCTATTTGCTGTGCATCTGGGCCTAGTCTCCCTTCTCTTTGGCTTCCTGGGCTGTTTTCTTTACTGCTTTTTTTGCAGATGGCAAGTCCTAACAACTCCTCTGTTGAAAAAAAGAGAAACTCTAAGTACAACTTGTGCTCAGTCTGCCAGCAACGTATTCCTGAAGAATGGGAGTTAGATGGCTGTG
Organism: Leptodactylus fuscus; assembly: GCF_031893055.1. NCBI lineage: Eukaryota > Metazoa > Chordata > Amphibia > Anura > Leptodactylidae > Leptodactylus > Leptodactylus fuscus. Next base: position 134,301,073 of record NC_134265.1, read on the forward strand.
CAGCTTGTGGTGAACTGGATGAACCTGTTATGTAATCTGGTGCCAAGGAGTTTATTTCTTGGTTCAAGAACCGGCTTAGTGAGACTGTGAGGGACTGAAGTGACTGAATGTGATAAGTTATCTGTATCTTCTTCGTCTCCTGATGAATATTATTACTGAAGGATCAACTACCTAAATTAATAAAAGCTGTTGCAGAATCGGTTGAGACATATAAAAATATTTCCCCCTACGCCCAACAGCAGCACAACTGGGGTATTCCTGCCCCTATGAGCTGTTAGGACAGGTGGAATTTTTAATTACCGAACAGCTTTGACCCCTATAAGAGGCCGGAAGACCAACTCCCCCTTATGTTTTTTTCTGTCCTGTGGGACAGGACAGGTGGACAGGGGAGAGGTGTTCTGGCCTCTTACAGGGGTCCCCTCTCCCCCATAAATTTTACCTTGTTGCGATGCCTGAAGCGGTCCTCTTTTGCTGCTCCCAGCCGGTCCTTCCTCGCTGAAGCTGCGTGTCCTTCAGCGGGCAGCCTGTCATGTCTCCTGCAGGAGCCGGTGGGGTAGGAACTCACGTTCTTAGGCGGGTCCTGGGAACCAGTCGAGCTGGCTCCCGGGTTCCGCCCGAGCCGGGGACCACTTCCGGGTAAGACCACACATGCGCAGTTCGCACGGTCCATTCTATGGGCCGCGGCCGCGATACAGGAGAGCGGAAGCAGGTAAGAACCTCTCCTGTTTGTATTACTCCCCTCCCTGTGTAGGAGGAGGGGGTATGGGGACTGGATAACAAGTCACACCAGGAAATCAGACCTGAACAGGGTGGACGTGGTTTCCCGCCCCCTTTTCCCTCCCCAGCCCGCCTATTTAAACCCCCCTCCACCAGGTAAAGATGCTTGTCGCTCCGGTTACAAGCACTTCTGAGAGCTACTGCCTCAGGATTGTGATTGCTATTTGGAATTGCGGATTCTCATTATCAAGGTTGGTGGAGGGGAGAGGGGCTGGGGCAGCAGGTTGTGTGGTCCGAATCCTTATGCTATATTTTTGTGTGTGCATGTGTCTCCTCTCTTCCTCTTACAGTATGTCCTCCTCATCCTCCTCGACTCTCCCTCGGAGGAAGACTACAGCCAAGAGGAGACATTTGGCTTGCGCCTGCTGCAAGATCCCCCTCCCTGATGCCTGTGAGTACAGGTACTGCCAGGGATGCAGAGCCCCCCCCCTCTGAGGCTACCCCCATTAGGGAGGTAGTCTCTTGGGTAAAGGATTTTGTATCACACTCTATGAAGAAGATGGACGATACCATCTCACATCTCGCCAAAAGACCCCGGCTAGAGATGTCCGAGCCATCCCTCCCGCCCCTGAAAAGGCTACATATTGGGGAGGTGGAGTCCTCCGAGGAGGACGTTGTAGAGGTGGAAAAGGAGATATTTCCCCTCGAGAAGATGGGCAGAGTGCTTAGAGTCATCCGACCAAGAGACCGGGAGGCTGGTGAAGGTCCAAGCAGGAGGGCGAAATCCTTTAGGGCCAGTTCAGACCTGGTCCAGGTAATGGAGGGAGAGTGGAGGCGCCCTGAGAGAGCATTCACACCTTCTGCAAGGTTTAGGGCTCCCTTCCTGGTGTCGGATTCCCAGCAAGGGTCCTGGGGGCCACCACCTAAAGTAGATGTGGCAGTGGCAAAGTTATCTCGCCGAACTGTCCTTTCTGCCGAGGACGGGTCAAGCTTGCAGGACCCGTTGGACTGCCGCGTGGAGGAGTCCTTGAGGCGGGCATATTCTGCCGCCTCTTCTCAGGCCTCTGTGGCCATTTCGGCAAATCAGGTGGTTGCTGGCCTACAGGCCGAATTATCATCCCTTGCTAGGGATATTGACACAGGGGTCCACCGGGATGACCTCCTGTCGGCCATGACCGACATTAACTTGTTGGTGGACCACCTGGCTGAAGCCTCCAGGACGCAGCTGAAGCTCGCCTCTAAATCAATGGCCCTTACTACTGTGGCCAGGCGGCCATTATGGCTTAAGCCGTGGAGGATGGACAACGCCTCCAAACTAGGGCTTTGCACACTGCCCTTTGAGCCAGGTAGGCTGTTCAGTAAAGCCCTGGACAAGATCATGGAGGATCTGGCGGACACCAAGTCAAAAAACCTTCCACAACCGCCCGAAAGAAGAAGAACCTCCTTTCGGGGTCGAGGCTCCTCCTCCAGAGGCTTTAGAGGACGTGGGCGCTCCACCCCCAGGGCAGGGGCAGGGGACGCGGCACTTTCCGCGACCGCAAGAGGGATCCCTGACTAGCCCACCTTAAGTTCTGCCATCCTGGGGAGAGACGGGCCCGTTCTCCTTCTAGGCCCCCGGTGCAAGTGCCCCGGAGTCACTCAAGAAGTCATCTGGATTCCACTGGCCGAAATAACATCTTGCCCTTTTTAGGGCCCCAAACAACTTCATCTGTGAGTACCCGACCAGAAGGACCTTCCTCCGGTTTCCTTGGTACCCAAGAGGTTGGACGGAGGATTCAAGTTCATCGTTTCTTGCCTAGACCGGTTCATCCGCAGGTTTCGGTTTCACTTAAAGACCTTCAGGCCCAGTATACTCGCAGGATGTCCAAGGGTTCGGTCCAGGACGCTGCATCAGAGAGACGAATATCTAGATGGAAGACTTTGTCCTCAGACTTCCACCCTCCCATACGGCGGAGCTTCAGCCCCCCTTACCCTCAAGAAGGTACTTCCCATGGGTTCTCCCCCAGGCCTTCAGAAAGGCTGGGAAGCTCTTTAACTGGGCATAGGGCTTCTCAAAGCCTACATCATGGAGGTCTCTTTCATACATATTCAGACCATAGCCTAGAACCCGTCAGGATTACTTGTGATTCCACGAAATTGAATCCAGTTCCGGGGATTCACCATAGACTCTCTTACCTGGAGGCACCTTTCTTACAGCAAGAAGCTGCGAGTCTGGAATCACTGTCATAAGCCCGGCAAGCCCATCTGCGCGATGGCAGGTCCTCGGTCAGGTTTACCTAGACCTTGTTGACCACAGATGCCTCCCCAACTGGGGGAGACCCTGGTACAAGGCACCTGGTGTTACCTGAAGAGAACGCGCTTACCCAGCTGGAGAGAGTCTACGAAAGTTCACGTGAAACTTCAGACGTTGGCACCACTTATACTGAGGAAGAAGTTCAGGATCCGGGTGGACAACCTGATGACAGTCTACAGCCTTCCTGGGAGGAAGATCAGAGCCTTCCCCATCGTACGGGGTGCCAGCAGGATTCTCATTTGCTCATATCAACATCTCTCCCAGCTGTTGGCGGTTCAGATCCCAGGTTACTCAAACAGTCTGCAGGACTAGCTCACCAAAGTACGGGCGACCTTAGACAAGTTGTCCCGAGACCAGGGTGCTTTCCACCATCTTATCAAAAGATGAGGTCTCCCCGAGGTGGATCTGATGGCCACCTCAAACAGCGCCGCAACAGAGGAATTCTGCTCCCCAGCTCAAGAAGACAATCCTCTGGCGCTGTATGCCCTGTCAATACCTGGGAGGTTCAAACAGGAGAACGTTTTCCCTCCACGGCTGAGGATTCTGAAGGTATTGACGAAACACAGGCAGGACCAGAGCTTGGCAGTGAGCACGCCATTCTGGTCAGAAAGGGCATGGTTCACCGTCTTCATTCCCATGAGGCGGAGGAACAACTGGAGGCTTCCACCAGTGCAAAATCTGGTAATCCGGAACAGTCAGCCTTATTAAGGTCTGAACAGATTCAACCTCACTGCCTGGAGGTCAGCCAGCCTTTAGCTGGCGAAAGAGGATTATCCCAGGGAGTGCTAAGAACTTTGGCGCACTCGAGAGGAGTCAACTAACCAGAGCTACCAGAGGGTCGCCAGGATCTTCCAGAACTGGTGTAGAAGTAACCAGCGCAACCCTAATAGGAATGCAGTCTTGGAATTCCTACAAGATGGCCTAGAGAAGGGGCTAGCTCCGGCGACACTGAAAGTTCAAGTCTCAGCTCTGTCCGCTCTCCTGGAGACCAGGTTAGCATTAGATCCTCTAATTAAACAATTTCTAAGAGGGGCTACTAGACTTTGTCCTCAGGTGCAGCCCCCCGTCCCTAGTTGGGACCTAGCTGCAGTTTTGCATGGGCTCTGTGCACCCCCCTTCGAGCCCCTATCGGAGGTAGAGTTGAAGTACCTAGCATACAAGATAACTTTCCTGTTGGCAATAACCTCCGCCAAGAGAATCGGCGAGCTACAGGCCCTAGCGGCCTCCGAACCGTTTATAACCTTCTTTCCAGACAGAGTACAGTTGAGGTTTGTCCCAGGATTTTTGCCAAAGGTACCTACTCCTCAGAATATCAACCAAGTAATTGTCTTGCCAGCCTTTTTTCCCTCTCCCACCTCTGAGTGGGAGGAGAGGATGCACAAGTTGGACTTGGTGAGAGCATTACAGATTTACCTAGAGCGCACGGCGCCTTTCCGGAAATCGGAGAATTTGCTGATCAACGTATTTGGCCACACTAAAGGTACCAAAGCATCCAAACCAACTCTATCAAGATGGATTAGAGAGGCCATTATCTGCTCCCTATGTGCTCAAGATCTTCCAGTGCCAGACCTTGTCCGTGCCCACGCTACCCGAGCAGTAGCAACATCGTGGGGCGAGAGACGTTCCCTTTCCTTAGAGCAGATATGTGCCGCGGCTTCCTGGAGTTCGCAGCTGACTTTCACCAAACATTATAGACTGGATTGGCGAACGATGGAGTCCACAGCATTTGGACATTCAGTGTTGGCATCAGCCTGCCAGGATCACCCACCCTAGGGTAAAGCGATACTTGCTAAATCCCCAGTTGTGCTGCTGTTGGGCGTAGGGGGAACGAAAGATTATGAAAGATAATCTGTTTTCCCTTAGCCCAAACAGCAGCACAAGGCTCCCTCCCTATGCTGTATTTGTACTACTTTGTACTATGTTTTATTACTTTGTAAAATATACGTCAAATCTTATACTTGTTACTAACACAAGGGAGGATCAGGTCTTCCGGCCTCTTATAGGGGTCAAAGCTGTTAGGTAATTAAAAATTCCACCTGTCCTAACAGCTCATAGGGGCAGGAATACCCCAGTTGTGCTGCTGTTTGGGCTAAGGGAAAACAGATTATCTTTCATAATCTTTCGTTCTGACAAGTCTAAAAGAAAAAGTCTGTTTTATTTTCCTGCGTCCTTATCATGCTGGTTTTAAAAGCTGGTTTCAATCCTCCTGGAACAAACCTGAAAAACAGTTGGATCCTGGCGCTAGATTTAAAGCTACTTGCAAATTATGCTTTTCCAATACAGCGTCCTGGAAGTCTATTCAAAGTTGATTTACCAGCTGCCACCTTGTCAAAAAAAATGTATTTTTCCATCTGAAGAGTCTGCTTTTCTTTCTGATCCTATGGAAGGAAAGCCTGATTCTTTCTTAAAGAGAGGCTATAATTCTGCTTCTATGTCCGCTAGAATTGCATTTGCTACAGCTCCTGTAGCCAGTGCATTAAGACTTTGGCTTAGAGCACTCTCATAAGACTTGCAGCAAGGAGTCTTGAGAACAAATTTTGTCTACTTTGTCTTTACTTAAATCAACTGCTGAATTCCTATGTGATCAGCCATTCAATGCCTTGGAATTAGCCTCTAAGATTATATTTCCACGACTAAGTTTCACACGTGAAACCCAGTCCATGTGTTTACCGAATTTAACAAACTGAGTTTCACATAGGGAGCGGGACTCCTAGCTGGGTCAGAGGGAATGAGCATCATGGCCGCTCCCATAGCTGTATACACAGCTCTCATAAAGTGCTGTGTATACAGTGATTGATCAGGAAGGCAGGGACAGTAATAAACCATGCCTGCCTTTCTCTGGAGGAGCTCTGCCTGCAGTAACACCCGGATCCCCAGATTCTGCCTGAACAAAGGCTCAAATCTAGTTATAATGCAGTCAGTTAAAAACATTGTAAATAAGAATTCCTTAGAACCATTAACCGCTTTCCAATGCGGCAAGGTAGTATAGTCTCCAATTTATGCAGTTCTGAGACCTGGAGGGAAATGGTGTTTATACATTTAATGTAGCTCAACAAGCACTCTGTAAAGAAGAACTTTAGGATTGGAAACAATCCGCAGTTACCGGCCTGATTGAAGAGGGAACTTCTTAGTTACGGTCGATCTTCCTAATGCTTCTTTTCAAATATCAATCAGAGAAAGTTGTGTCACGGGATGGTTAGAGTCCGGCAATAGGCAATGTGTAATATATATTTCATGTGGAATGTATTCTCTAACCTGTTGTAAACATCAGTGTGTAGTTGGCTGATTCGGGTCTAGTGTGTTAGCACATTGTATGCAAATACCTCTAACTAGTGAGGACCAGTGAGGACAATGGGTGGAGATAATCTGATCAGTGTCTCCAAGAAGATGTTGGATGGTGCATTGTCCATAGTAGACAGGGAGTCTGCTCTCCTTGGTATAGGTGAGGGGGGAAGGATCTGTGACTCAGCCCTTCCCACCCACAGATATAGGTGTAACAGTTTTAGTATATAGTTGTAGCTGGAGTTAGTATGTGTTAGCCGGCCTGTGCACAGCTCTGCAGAGAGCCAGGATATAGTTACAGGACCAAGGAACCAAAGTTATCATTGGATTGTGACTTCTGTGGACTTATTGTTATTACGGTTGATGTGACCGCTGCCGGCTACTAACTTTGTGGATTACAATAAATTGCTGTTGTCTCCCGACCTCTTGCGTCCGTGTTGATTCAAAAGACCATCCGGAGGAAGACGTATACCTTTGCTCCGTGACAACTGGTTGGCAGCAGTGGGATCAACAGCGGACAGCGAGATGGACTACAGCAGCTCAGCGATTAATGGAGCCACAACCTCAGAATACAGGAACTGGACTATGGCAAGTCTACAAGTAAGGGCCCGGGAACTAAACCTGAGTTACCAGGGAAGAACGAAAGATCAACTGATCGAGGCACTGGAGGAGATGACCCTGCAAAGCGACCATGAGGAGGGCTGCCCCCAGGAGACTGGAGAGATACGGGAGTGGCAGGTACAGACCCAAAAGAGCAGATGGGTTGTTTTGTATGAGGAGGAATTGGCAGTGCTGGGGCTAGGAGCAACTGCAGAGCAAAGGAGTAGAGCATTACAGAGGGCTCAGGAAACGGAGAAGGAGGAACAGAGAATGGCGCATGAAAAGGAAAGAATGGCGCATGAAAGGCGAATGGCTGAGATAACTACGAGGAATTATAATCAAACGCCGACCCCCAGCCCAACAGTGAGAGAACCACCATATGTCTCCCATAAACACTTCAAGACCTTTGATGAAGCGGCTGGGGATGTTGATGGATATTTTCAGGACTTCGAACACCAGTGCCACCTGATGGAAGTCCCAGAGAAGGATTGGGTCCGGTATCTGGTGGGGCACCTACGAGATGGGGCTGCGGAAGCTCTCAGAGCTATGGACCCTAGTGATCAGCGGGACTATGAGGCCATTAAAAGAGCGGTGCAGAAGTATTATGCAGTCACTCCAGAGACCTACCGAGTTCAGTTCCGCTCTTTGTCTTACAATGGGGGAAGCTCCTTCCACATGTTCGCCCACAAGTTGAAGCAAGCATGCAAGTGCTGGCTAGAAGGAGAGGAGGCTGTCACAGTCGATAAGATCCTCCAAGTCATACTTAAGGAACAGTTCTTTTCCCAGTGCCCCGCTGAGATCCGTGAGTGGGTGCTGGAACGGAACCCAGCCACAGTTCAGCAAGCTGCTTCTCTTGCAGATGAGGGCCTGACCATCAAGCCGCAGTGGAAGAGGTTGTTTGCAGAGGAGCGGAAAACTACGACAGTCCGCCAGACACCCTTCAGCCAGCCACCCACCTTTCGTGTCCGGCCTCAGGATTACAATTCCCCCTCTACCCCTGCCCCAGCCCATCGGCCTCCAGCTATGAACAACCCTGTCCCTAGACAACGACCCACTGGAAGAATGCTAGAGCGCAGATGTTTTGGGTGCGGGCGGCCTGGACATTTGCAAGCTAGTTGCCCTGCTAACATGGGGGCACGGGCCACCGTGGCATCCCGGCCTATTCACTACCTGGGAACCACCCCTAGGACAGAAAGTTTGGCCCCATTTCCAGATGACTCCATGAATGACCCATCTGTTCCACCTCCAGGGGTCTATGGGATTCAGCCTTCCGCCACACATCCCGCAAACCTTCAGAGGAAGCACTTGCAGGAGGTCCTACTGGATGGCCGAACAGTTGTTGGATTCCGGGACTCGGGAGCTTTCCTAACGGTAGCGGACCCCCGAGTTGTGCGACCCGAGGCCCTAGAGGAGGGCCCTGGCATTTCTATCAAGTTGGCAGGGGGTACTCAAAGACGTATTCCTAAAGCTACCGTGGAACTCGACTATGGTTATGGACCAAAACGATGCACAATTGGTGTGATGAGCGGGCTGCCGGCCGATGTTCTGTTAGGCAACGATGTTGGAAATCTACAGTGCCACTTTGTGGGAGCAGTGACCCGAAGCCAAGCTCAGAGAGACGCCAACATGGATCGACCGGATTTTCTGCCAGATGCCAGCCCTTCAAACCTACAACTTTACCATTCAGTACCGCCGAGGGAACCAACACCAGAACGCAGATGGGTTATCCCGGCAGGAGGACATATGAGCTATAGAGACTGATGTGCATTCCCCAATTTACCTGTGTAGGCCAATTGTGTCATGCACATGTTTTGAGAGGGGGAGGGGTTGTCACGGGATGGTTAGAGTCCGGCAATAGGCAATGTGTAATATATATTTCATGTGGAATGTATTCTCTAACCTGTTGTAAACATCAGTGTGTAGTTGGCTGATTCGGGTCTAGTGTGTTAGCACATTGTATGCAAATACCTCTAACTAGTGAGGACCAGTGAGGACAATGGGTGGAGATAATCTGATCAGTGTCTCCAAGAAGATGTTGGATGGTGCATTGTCCATAGTAGACAGGGAGTCTGCTCTCCTTGGTATAGGTGAGGGGGGAAGGATCTGTGACTCAGCCCTTCCCACCCACAGATATAGGTGTAACAGTTTTAGTATATAGTTGTAGCTGGAGTTAGTATGTGTTAGCCGGCCTGTGCACAGCTCTGCAGAGAGCCAGGATATAGTTACAGGACCAAGGAACCAAAGTTATCATTGGATTGTGACTTCTGTGGACTTATTGTTATTACGGTTGATGTGACCGCTGCCGGCTACTAACTTTGTGGATTACAATAAATTGCTGTTGTCTCCCGACCTCTTGCGTCCGTGTTGATTCAAAAGACCATCCGGAGGAAGACGTATACCTTTGCTCCGTGACAGTCGCAGGAGATTTCTGTGCATAGCAGTCACCCTTCCATCTCAAATCATTCACCTGCAATTCAAGTGCCTTCCTTACGGGTTGACCTCAGACCCTTTGTCTCATTACGAAGATCGCGGTGGTACTAGCTGCAGCATTGAGGCTCAAGGGGATTTTACTCATCCCGTATTTAGATGACTAGTTCATCAAGACTCCCTTTCTAGACCTCCTGGAAGTTCTTCAAGGTATAACTTTCAGTTTCCTACAGTGTGCTCCACGAGCTTGGCTTTCTGATTTCTGGATAAGTGCGATCATCTTCCATCCTCAAGAATAAAATGTCTGGGTTTTCGTGAGGACAAACAGTATGTCACAAATCCACTTTCTCACAAAGCATCCAAATTGTACCATTAGACACTCAATGAGAGCTTTAGGGTTCTTCTATCAACACAGTAATGTGGGCAAAAGACCATATGAGATTGATTACTTCAACAAAATCTTATACAGAGTTGGAATAAAGATCCTCTGACTTTGGGTTCCCTGATGATAATCCTCTTGGAAGTCCCACCATATCTCAACTGGTGGACCGACAGGAATCGTCTGTTGACAAGCAAATCTTTTCACTTGTTCAGAATATTTGCTTCACTATGGATGCATCCAACTCAGACTGGGGTGCCCATGTTGAGCTGAAATGGTCCAAAGAACATGAAAGAGTTAAAAGCCATCAAGCTAGCTCTCATGCATCAGTCCTCTGCTACAACATCAACATGTTCTGATCCAGTTGGACAATCTAACGTCAGTACAATATAAAAACAAACATGGTCAGATAAAAAGTCTTTCATTGGCAATCAAGTGCAGGAAAATAATGAAGATTGGCGAGTCAAATCTGGTCTCAATTTATTCTGTGCACATAAAGGGCTCTCTGAATCTGAAAGCGGACCAGTTGAGCCCTGATCTCCTGACACCGAGCAGATATTTTTTCATATAAGTACTCTGAGAATGCATCTCCCGGAAGTGGATGGAAGAGAGAATGCAAAACTCCCAAGATTCTTTTCACTCAATAGACTGGATCAGCCAGAAGTGTTAGACGGGCTCTTAGTCCCTCTTTGTGTATGTTTGTCCTCCCATACTCTTAATACTAAGGGTATTGAAGAAGATAAAGCTAGGGAGAATTCTGAGTGATTATGAAGATAATCTTGTTTCCCTTAGTCCTAACAGCGGCACAATGTGGGGTATTTCTGCCCCTGTGTGCTGGTAGGACAGGCGGATATTTAATTAGCCAATCAAATGCGTGGCAGGCCCTATAAGAGGGCACAAGAACCTCCCCTCTGCGTGTAAATACAAAAGTACCTCCATTACATTTATATACAGTTTTATACATAAGATATGATTCCCAGGGTGGGAAATCTTGTGCCGCTGTTAGGACTAAGGGAAACAAGATTATCTTCATAATCACTCGTTCCCTGTCGTCCTCAACAGCGGCACAATGTGGGGATATAGCAAGCAGGTCCCCAAGATGGGTGGGACAAACCCATGACCGAACTTAAACTGGTCTGGGCAAAGGCAGTGGAATCTGCCACTTGGTCCTTCAGGCGGTAATGCCGAATGAAGGTGGATTCAGATGCCCAAGAGGCAGCTGCATATATTTGGTCCACAGACAAAGCACTTCTTTCTGCCCGTGAAGTGGACACTGCCCTGGTTGAATGGGCATGAAGGAAAGATGGAGCCGACAGCCCTTGGGCGGTATAGGCGACTCTAATAGTCTCGGTAACCCACCGGGATATTGTAGCTTTGGCGGCTTTGGCGCCCTTGTTTTTCCCCGTGTAGCTGACCAACAGGTTTTCAGTCCACCTAAAGGGGCGAGTGCGCTGCAAGTAGATCTGCAGGCATCTAACCACATCCAGCTTGTGCCATCTTTCTTCTTCAGCAGAAGAAGGGAACGGAAAAAATACTGGAAGGGAAATCAGTTGGTTCCTGTTTACAGCAGATGGCACCTTGGGACGAAACCCAGGGAGGAACCTAAGCTGTACATGGTCAGAGAAAAAGGTGGTATATGGCTCCTCAGCGGACAAAGCTTGTAGTTCACTAACGCGTTTGGCAGGTGTGACTGCCAATAGCAGCGCCATTTTGCCGGTTAGCGACTTGAGGGAGACCTCTTCCAGAGGTTCAAATGGCTGGCCACATAGGGCGTTCAGGACCGGAATAAGGTCCCATTGGTGGACAGGGGTGTTTACCACCGGTCTCAGCCTAGTTGCCCCTTTAATAAAGGTGCTCACTAAAGGATCCTGAGACAAACGCCTCCCCAGATAGGCGGACAGGGCCGCTACGTGTACCTTGAGTGTGGCCGCAGCAAGACCTCTGTCTAGTCCGTCTTGAAGGAAGTCCAGGATCGCCTCCATAGGGGGATCGGTGGAGTCCACTTGATGCTGCAGACACCAGGCATTAAAGATGTTACCTATTCGACGGTAGTTCCTGTTAGTCGAATCTGCTCTGGTGCTGGATAGGGTCTTCAAGACGGCTTGTGACAGTCCTCTATTTCTCAATAGGGACTGGTCAACCTCCAGGCTGTCAGGTTGAGTCTCCTCAGATCCTGGCATCTCAGCTCTCCTTGGGTTACCAGGTCTGGGAGTGGGGGAAGCCTCCAATATATGCCCTGACTCATTTGTATGAGCTGAGCAAACCAAGCCCTTTTTGGCCAGAACGGGATTATGGCTATTCCCGAGGCTTGGTCCTGTCTTATTTTTATCAATACCTTCGGTATGATTGGAATTGGAGGGAATATGTAAAACAGCCTGAACCTCCATGGGATGGACAGGGCATCCACCGCCAAGGGATTGTCCTCCTGGTACAGAGAGCAGAAGGTCCCCACCTTGGCGTTGAGTCGGGTAGCCATAAGATCGACCTCCGGGAGACCCCATCTCTGGACGATCTGTTGAAATACGTCTGGATTGAGAGACCATTCTCCTGATACGGTAATACCCTGACTCAGCTGATCCGCTACTATGTTCAGGGAGCCCTTTATGTGAACAGCGGATAACTGGACCAGATTCTTCTCCGCCTAGGCAAATATGAGATTCGTCTCTCTCAGCAAGGTTGGTGACCTGGTGCCCCCTTGTTTGTTTATATAGACTACCACCGTCATATTGTCTGACCGGTTTTTGACAGACTTTCCTTTCAATTCTGGGGCAAAGTGTACTAGGGCCAGGTACACTGCTCTGAGTTCCTTGAGATTGGATGACCCCAGCTCCGGACATCTCCATCGTCCTTGTACAGTTTTGTCTTGACAATGGGCTCCCCATCCCCACTGGGATGCATCTGTTGTCAACAGGGTCCACACTGTCGGGACCGTGGACCTTCCGTCTTTCAGGTGTATCCACCATCTGAGGGAAAGACGGGTAGCGGGAGAAAGGCAGATCTTCTTGTGCAATCCCCGTGGAGACCTGTTCCAGGTTCTCAACACTTCCATCTGCAGGGGACGCAAATGCCATAAAGCCCAAGGCACCGCCCTGGCCGAGGATGAAATCAGGCCCAGGACTCTCATGGCGGTCCGGATGGTTACCTGCCGAGTGCGCAATAGGAATCGTGCACTGGCTTGGATTCTTTCCTTCCTTGGACTGGAGAGGAAGATCTGCATCGCTTCTGAATCCACTATAAATCCGAGGAATTTTCTTCAGGTGGATGGAACGATTTCGGACTTCTCCCAATTGATAATCCTAACTCCTGTAGGAAGTTGATGGCAAGGTTGAGCTGCTGGAGGAGGGCAGCAGGAGACTGAGCTTTCAGTAGCCAGTCGTCTAGATAAGGGACGATGAAAAGACCCTGAAGTCTGAGGGCCGCGGCGACCGGAGAAATCACCTTGGTGAATACCAGTGGGGCGGATGTGATGCCGAATGGCAGAGCTGTGAATTGATAGTGCTCCCTGTGGCCGGCCATAGCGACGGCAATCCTGAGGAACTTCCTGTGGAAATGAGCAATGGGGACATGTAGATAGGCGTCCTTCAAATCGAGGGTAACCATCACCTCTCCTGGCTGAAGAAACACAGCCACGGAATCCACGGTTTCCATTCGAAATGACCTCTTCCTGATAAACCAATTGAGGTACCTCAGATCTATTATCATCCTCCAGCCCCCGGTGAACTTGGGGACCAGAAAGACGGGGGAGTAGACTCCCAGACCGAGGTCTGAGGCTGGTACCTTCTCCAGGGCGCCCTTGGTAACATATTCGGCAACCAAGGCTTCTAGACTGGCCTGCTGAGAAGGTGGAAGAGTTTGGGTGGAAACGAACCGATCTGGAGGTGGAAGATGAAAGTCGATGTGATACCCGTGTTGTATGATCTTCAACACCCATGGGTCTTGGATATGGGTGAACCATGCTCTGGAAAAGGAGGAAAGACATCCTCCCACAGGAAGGGGGGCCACAGGGAGCTGCCCCACGTCAAAACTCAGGCTTCCTCTTGGTGTCCTCCTTGGAAGCGCCACGACCAGCTCCCCTAGGGCGATATCTAAAACGCCGTTGTTGGGAAGGGCGTCTATAATTAGAGGAAGAACCTTTGCCTCTAGAGGGAGCACGTCTGCCCCTGGATGCTTGAGGTAGGGACCTTCCCCTACCTTCAGCTAATCCCTCCATAATGGCGTCTAAGCTTTGGCCAGACACCCTTCCCGGCTCAAAGGGGAGAGCACAGAGTGCTGCTTTAGACGCAAAATCTGCCCGCCAAGGCTTTAGCCAAAGGGGTCTACGGGCCGCAGTAGACAACGCCATAGATTTGGCGGAGATTTTTAATTGATGGCAGGAGGATTCCGCCAAATAATCTGCAGCCCTATGAACTCTTTTCATAGAGGCCAGAATCTCATCTCTGTCTACGCCCAAGTCTATATCCCGCTCCAAGGCGGCTAAGCGGTTGCGCAAAAAGTCACCAACCATAGAGGAGGCTATGGCCACAGAGGCTTGCGCGGAGGAAGCTGAGTAGACCTTCTTCAGAACGGAGTCCGCCCTACGATCCAGAGGGTCCTGAAGATTTGAACCATCTTCCAAGGGCACCAGGGTTCTGCGGGACAGCTTTGCTACGGCCAAATCCACCTTCGGGGGAGGCCCCCAGGAATCCCACTGGGTAGTGTTAACAGGAAACAAACTCTTGAAGATCCTGGAAAGCGAATGTCCTTTCTCTGGCTGTTTCCACTGCTGCGCCATAAGGTCGGTCAGCGTGGCGTCCGCATGGAAGGCATTATGTCCCCCAGAGGCAGACATGGAGGCTTCCCCGTCAACATCTCGGCCCACTGTAGACCGGATGGACTTCAGCAGCCTGCCCGTTTGTTCATAATGGAACGCAGTTCTGCTGGAATAACTGAGTCGTCCTCGGAGGAATCATCCTCTGCCACCCGCAGGTGTTACAAGGGGGGGGGGAGAGACGAGGAACGGAGCTCAGAGCATGGTCTCCTGGTGAGCTGAGACAAGGTGCAATGGATCCCTTTGAGGGAATCATCCTGCAAAACAAAAAGGAGAGTACAAGCAAGGGAAAAACTATTTACCCAAGCGATGCCCAAACTCACCATCTCCTTGACCCATGCCATCATATCTCTGGGAGAGGGCTCCACAGGTGGAGGACCTCTGCACCCGCGACAACGGGCCCACTCATAGCCTGAAAATAGGCAAGTTATAGGACCAGTAGTACCCCGCAGGGCACAACCTTTCAAGCCGCTACCTACCATCAGGGAGTGGTGTGTCGCAATCGAAGCAGGAAAGATGTTTCCTCTTGGAAGAGGTTTTCCTCCTACCATCCCCAGGAGGGGTAGTAGAGGATGACATATCCTACAGAGAGAGATAATAGACCATGCAACACTGTCACCATGACATCATACCAGCTTTTAAAAAAAGGGTAAATCTTACCAGGTCCTGTAGACCGGACAGCGAGGTGACGGATCTCAATAAAGTTTGCAAACTGGAAAAGAGTTCAAGATCAATGAACACCACAATCACACGCCTTCACCAGATACTGCAGGAAGGTCTCTGACACCAGGCCAGCCAGCCTCTTAATTCTGGCCGGCTGGAAGTGGGCGGAGCCACAATCAAAGCAGGTGAGGCAACCTGCCCAGACAACTAACCCTGTAATCAGGGGTCTGCAAAGATATACATTCCCCCCCACCAAGAGGCCCTTAACACGGGCACTTACCCCCACATCTCCCCATCTTTTCCGGCCTTTAATAAGGCCTGAATCTTCCCTGAGTGAGCGGCCGCCAGCGCCAGGCCGTTGCTATGGCGCTATGATACTTCCGGCGAAACTGGAAGTGCGCGCTTACAGCGGCCGGCGGGGAACAGGATACACAACAGTGTGGTTCCACCCGCCGGCAGTCCGCGCGGCCACCAGAGGCGGCATGCGGAGTCCCCGGACTCTCACCAAAATGTCAGGTAAGTCACAAGGAGCAGGGGAAGCGGAGGAGAGGGGGGGCAGGGGGGATAGAGGGGGGTAGCCACACATGGCTAACAAGCACCTTCTCCCCGCAGGGCACAGAAGGTGATAAGAAGAAAACAACCGCTCAGGAGGTGAGTGATCCTGCTGAGCTTCTCTAAGAGGACACAAGTCCTCCCACCTGTCCTCTGTCCACACAGGACAGAAAAAAACACGCAGAGGGGAGGTTCTTGTGCCCTCTTATAGGGCCTGCCACGCATTTGATTGGCTAATTAAATATCCGCCTGTCCTACCAGCACACAGGGGCAGAAATACCCCACATTGTGCCGCTGTTGAGGACGACAGGGAAAAGCAATTGTAAGCCTAGAATATTAACCTAGGCTAGGCACACACCGACTCATGAATGAGGTGCAGTCATTACCACGCTGTGCACCTGGGGGAAAGCGTATACCAGCTTGTGGCGTGCATTTTCCCCTCCATTTATGCCAGATTATTGCTGTAAATGATGATAAATAGGGGGAATTTTAGGGAACCGGAGAAGGCGGAGCAGAAGTAAATAAAGTTGCATTTTTTTTCACAAAGAGCTGAGAAAACTGGCATACAAGGCATAATAAATTTATCCCACAGTATATACAATTGTGTTCTATCCAGACACATTAAAATGTATATATTTTGTTTATATAAGAAGTTCTGAAGATATGACAGTCAAGTACAGCCAGTATGACAGATACAGTCCTATGAAAAAGTTTGGGCACCCCTATTAATCTTAATCATTTTTAGTTCTAAATATTTTGGTATTTGCAACAGCCATTTCAGTTTGATATATCTAATAACTGATGGACACAGTAATATTTCAGGATTGAAATGAGGTTTATTGTACTAACAGAAAATGCGCAATATGCATTAAACCAAAATTTGACCGGTGCAAAAGTATGGGCACCTCAACAGAAAAGTGACATTAATATTTAGTACATCCTCCTTTTGCAAAGATAACAGCCTCTAGTTGCTTCCTGTAACTTTTAATCAGTTCCTGGATCCTGGATAAAGGTATTTTGGACAAACAATTCAAGTTCAGTTAAGTTAGATGGTCGCCGAGCATGGACAGCCCGCTTCAAATCATCCCACAGATGTTCAATGATATTCAGGTCTGGGGACTGGGATGGCCATTCCAGAACATTGTAATTGTTCCTCTGCATGAATGCCTGAGGATTTGGAGCGGTGTTTTGGATCATTGTCTTGCTGAAATATCCATCCCCGGCGTAACTTCAACTTCGTCACTGATTCTTGAACATTATTCTCAAGAATCTGCTGATACTGAGTGGAATCCATGCGACCCTCAACTTTAACAAGATTCCCGATGCCGGCATTGGCCACACAGCCCCAAAGCATGATGGAACCTCCACCAAATTTTACAGTGGGTAGCATGTGTTTTTCTTGGAATGCTGTTTCTTTTTGGACGCCATGCATAACACCTTTTTTTTATAACCAAACAACTCAATTTTTGTTTCCAAAATGAAGCTGCCTTGTCCAAATGTGCTTTTGCATACCTCAGGCAACTCTATTTGTGGCGTACGTGCAGAAACGGCTTCTTTCTCATCACTCTCCCATACAGCTTCTATTTGTGCAAAGTGCGCTGTATAGTTGACCGATGCACAGTGACACCATCTGCAGCAAGATGATGCTGCAGCTCTTTGGAGGTGGTCTGTGGATTGTCCTTGACTGTTCTCACCATTCTTCTTCTCTGCCTTTCTGATATTTTTCTTGGCCTGCCACTTCTGGGCTTAACAAGAACTGTCCCTGTGGTCTTCCATTTCCTTACTATGTTCCTCACAGTGGAAACTGACAGGTTAAATCTCTGAGACAGCTTTTTGTATCCTTCCCCTGAACAACTATGTTGAACAATCTTTGTTTTCAGATCATTTGAGAGTTGTTTTGAGTAGCCCATGATGCCACTCTTCAGAGGAGATTCAAATAGTAGAACAACTTGCAATTGGCCACCTTAAATACCTTTTCTCATGATTGGATACACCTGGCTATGAAGTTCAAAGCTCACTGAGGTTACAAAACCAATTTTGTGCTTCAGTAAGTCAGTAAAAAGTAGTTAGGAGTATTCAAATCAATAAAATGATAAGGGTGCCCATACTTTTGCACCGGTCAAATTTTGGTTTAATGCATATTGCGCATTTTCTGTTAGTACAATAAACCTCATTTCAATCCTGAAATATTACTGTGTCCATCAGTTATTAGATATATCAAACTGAAATGGCTGTTGCAAACACCAAAATATTTAGAACTAAAAATGATTAAGATTAATAGGGGTGCCCAAACTTTTTCATAGGACTGTAGATGCAACCACATCTCTGTTGTAAAGCAGATTGACACACCAGATTGAGGGCCTCCTTTCCATTTTTGCAAAATTACAAATAATGAAAAATGGTCTTCTGCCATCTGTATGAGTATGAGAAGAGGGAGTGTGAATGTGCTACAAAGCATGCACGTTCCCACCAGAGGTGTAAAGTTCCAGCCTCCTTCACTCCACACAAACCTACAGTGTTCTATGAGTCCACAGAGAGAATTGACATAGCAAAATATACCTGAAAAAGGGAGGATATATTCTAAAGAACATGTGCATAAAACTCAGCCGAAAAATCCTCTGGGGTTTCCTCTACAGACTTTCTGCTTCTATTGTACTGATAGGAAAACTGCCAGCGTTTCCGTAGGTATAATTGACATGCTACTCTTTCCAAAACTGCGACAATTTTGGAGATCGCAGAGTCCAGTGCGCATATTTTTCGAGAACTGTAAAACACCACAGTTTTTGCAGCAGCGTTTATGCCACATTAGGCCCTAGCCTCAGAGCCACAAACAGGAATACATCACCACTGTGTACTTCAATATCATTACTGCTTAGCAAAAACCTCCATTGCTGTGTGAAAGTCTGCATTTTACCTATCTTCTAGCAATTATGCACTAGTTGGTGCCAAAGCAGCCCCAAATGTTTTCTATGCTACCACATATATTGTAGAAGAGAGATAGTATGTATAGTACTGTTTAACTGAAAAGAAACTGCATCTGTCAAGTTGTGTCATACGAAGTGCTGCAAACAGTTAAATCTGCCAAATTGTGGAGTGTTATAGGTGCAACTAGACTGTAGTGATTACCAGGGCCGTTTTAACACATGGGTTGGCCACTGCACAAATTATATTGCTCCGTCAATGGTCCCCACAGTACAACGCCCCTTAGTGGCTTTCACACAGTATAATGGCTCCCTAGTGGCCCCATGCAATATTCCCCTTATCATGTCTCCTTCCAGGTTGCCGCCACAAATTCATCTCACACCCCCCTCCTAAGTTGCCCCCACCGCATTATTCCCCCCTCAGGTTTCGCCCTCAGTATTATGTCCACCTACACTGACATGTCCCACTCAGGTTGCCCTAACTGTATTATGTCCACCCAGGACCACACCGCTAATGAGGCGAGTTGAGGCGGCTGCCTCAGGCGGCACTACGGAGGGAGCAGCAGCTGCAGCAACTTGATTTTTTTTTTCGTTTTTTTTCTAAACTAGCACAGGACAGGGCTATTCTGAAAACAAACTGAGTGGCCCTATCCTGCGCTGGTTTAGACCTCTGTATCTGAGTGCAAGAGGCGTCAACACACCACCTGCGCTGAGACGGAGATGTCTTAGAGGGCTGTTAATCCTAGCACAGGCTTTGGGCCTGTATGGTACTGCAAGCACAGGCTTCGGGCCTGTATAGTAATTTCCCAGATGCCTGGGACATTACCATACAGGCCCGAAGCCTGCTAGGATGAACATCAGATCCTGGAGAGGTGAGTAACACTAATATGTTCCCTCACCTCCCCTGGGTCTCCGATTATTATACTCGGGGGTCTGAAAAGAGCCACTATGGGGATTAAAAGCTGGATGGGCAACTGTGGAGTATAATAGTTGGTATTAGTTTTTATCATCCGCCTCAGGCAGCAGAGAGGCTAGGTTCACCACTGTGTCCACCCACATTGACATGTCCCACTCAGGTTTCCCCCACAGTATCACGGTCTCCCACACTGACATGCCCCCCTCAGGTTGCCCCACAGTATCATATCCTCAGCCCAGGTTGGCCCCACAGTATCATGTCCCACCATCCCTCAGGCTGCCACCATATTGTCATGCCCCCCCCCTCCCATTGCCCGCACAGTTTCATGTCCCCCTCCCCAGATTTCCCCCACTATTTCATGTCCCCCACTGTATATAGTCAAACAAAAAAAAACAAACCTTAATATTCACCTTTCCCCATTGCCCCCTCTCTCTGGTCCTGGAGTCTTTAAGGAGTAACAGGTGCAATCATCATTACATTGCGCCTCCTGCTCCCAGTACACCAGCAGCAAAGAAAGCGGCCAGGTGGTGAAGCAGGAAGCGGGTTCCCTACTTCATCACTGGCTTCAACTCAGAGGACACTGATGAGTTCGGGTAGCTCAGACCCACTGCCCTGGACTGTCCAATGTAGGTCCTCACTACCATAGGGCCCGGGTACAAGTGTGGCCCTTTGGTTAAAGTGTCCTTGGTGATTATAACTCCTGGGTTTTAGACCCCCTCACCTGGTCACCCGATCAATACTGCTGTTCACCTAGTAAGTGGCCTCAGATTTCTCCAGTAGGAACAGTTCCTATCTGTGTATTGTTTCTATACACTGTACTTCAGGGAAGACATTGGCATGGCATTACAGTCCTAGCACTTGACGTAGGTTCGACTGTCAGGGTTTATTCACTCTGCTCACTCAATCTTGCACTCATCCTTCACCCAGGCTGTAAATTGAGCATAAATCACACCCCAACACAACCCACACACGCCAGATACATGCTGCCACCACCTACTATGATGGATTTAGTAGAAAACCCACTAACAGTTGCACCAAGGTTACTATGATTCAGAGAGTAACCTGTTGCAGACCCCATGGAACTGGTTGAATGTGATGGATAGCCTCTTCCCCTGTATGGGTTCTGGTACTACTGGAAGACCTCCAGAAATCTCTCCCCACAGCTTCACGACCTCCATTCTGCCAGAAAGTGATTCAGATAACTATCCATATCCTGGCTGCTCATCTGCTAAGCTTGCATCCAGATAATATGTAATTCTCCAACCAGGGACTAAGACTCTATTATAAAAAATAGTGTGCCCATGCAGGGATCCGAGGTCAGGAATATTTGACTTTGTTGAAGTCTATTCAGATAGATGAATGACTGCCTGAAGTCTTGTCATGGTCACCTAAGGCAAAGTATCTGTCCGTATTATGAATCTTGGTTGTGGCCCTCATATCTCATGTAGCGACAGAGGACATGATAAAAGCCTCAGCTCCCACTGCATGAGTCTTGGTGAGACTGACTCCAGAAAATCCTGGTGGGAAGATCTCCATGTAATAATCCAGATACCCTGTTCATCAGTCTAATGGAGTCCTTTCTGTTGTGAAGGAGTGTCAAGAAGCATTCAGCCAAAACCAACTAGATTTTGCTGTGCCAAGTATAATGAGCACACTACTCCTACAGGATCTCACCCTCCTATCAAAGAGAGTTACAGACCAATTCTTCTAGCTAAATACCAACAAGTGAAGAAGATGCAAACACAGCTCCTCCTTGTGTATCAATGCCCATACTCGTATCGATGATTGAATTCCTCTATAGCAAAGAGGTGAAGAAGATGCTTGTGAAAATGAACAATACTGACAGCCAGTCTATGAGCTGTCCCACTAGTGCTTGTGAGGAAAAAAGATGGCAGCATCCATGTGGATTACTGAAAATGGAATGGCATCACCAACAAAGACACTTATCCACTACCTAGAATAGAGAGAATCCTTGACAGTTTGGGAAGCAGCTGTATGCTTTCTACCCTTGACATGACTAGAGGGTACTGGCAAGTATCTGTACCTGAAGCTGTTCATGAAAAGACTGCCTTCACTACACATATCAGTCTCTACAAGTTCAACAGCATGCCTTTTGGTCTCTGCAAGGCACCTGGGGCCTTCCAAAGCCTGATGGAGCACTGTCTGAGACACAATAACCGTGAGACAGTCCAGCTGTGTCTCAGTAATGTGATCATCTACTCCAAGGCCTACGAGGAGCACCTTCAACACCTGACTGAAGTCCTTTAAGATTTGATCCAGCAGGGTCTCAAAGTGAAGCTGTCCACATGTCCCCTGTTGCAATCCCAAGTTTGCTATCTGGATCATGTTGTAAGTGTCAAGAGAATCCTGTCAGATTCTGATTGCTATGGTCAAGGATTGGCTCACTCCAACAATCCTCCTTCACAGAGGTCAGACTTTATCTGGGCTTTGCAGGGTACTACAATTTCATATTAAACTTTACCAAGATTGCAGAGCCACTGCAAGAACTACTGAGGGGAAATTCTAAGGAGAAGATGAAGAAGAAGATTCTTATTGTCAGGATTCCCTATCACCTCTGGCGTTAACATGCCAACCTGGGAAGCTTTTGCACTTTCAGGCTTTCTGGCTTGGTCCAGTTAGCAGCTGAGGAGGCCTCTATAAGTCCACACCCTCCTAAGTCATGTGCTATTCAATTTGCAACTCCAGTTTTGGCTCCTGACATTGCTATTACTTCACCTCTACTGACCTTTGACTGTGTTCTTTGATTCCAATCCGTCTAGCGATTTAATTGTGGCGTTCCCAATTGAATTTAACTTTATCTTGTTTTCTGGACACGTCTTCATCTCATTATTTTGTTTCTCGTTGTTCTCTTGAGCTGCTGACCTGTGATCAGACGACCATTATGTGATCTCTGTCCCTGTGAGGAAGTGTGTGGATTTGGTGTTTGGTTTCTGCTGCAGGACATTTATTTGTGGTGCACTTATCTATTTTGGTGACAATTCCAGTCTTCATATTCAGCGTAAGTTCATCTTTTCTCATGAGGAGCTCTGGTAAAGAGTTTGGGGCCGGTTTAGGTAGCATTTTCTACTGTTCGCAGTTGTCAGCCCATTTTTGCTGCTCTCCTGAAGGCTAGTACATTTCTACACTTGTTATGGTGACCTTGTATCTGAATCCTAACACCCATAGACTGGAGGGAAGGGCAGGAGAAAATGTTCCAACAACTCAAGCTGATAACCCAAACCACCTGTCCTGGGCTATCCTAACTAAACCTTACCTTTCTGTTTGCACACAGATGCCAGCAGCAAGAGCCTTGAAGTTATTCTATCTCAGGTTCAAGATAGGAAGGATAAATTGCCTTGATTGATTGATTGATTGATTGATTGCCAGCCTGTCACTCAAAGGAGATAAGGTGAATGATGAAAACGAAATTTCCTTCAAATTGGAATTCCCTGCACTCATCTCAGCAGTTACCAAAATGTTCAAACACTAGCTGCCCTCCATTTGAAGTCCATACCGACAACCAGGGCTGACCATCAGGGCAGTACTGGTGGTACTACCGTGGGAGCTTGGTGACATTGCTCAGTGGAAGGGGCCTGGCTGCTGGACAGTTGACAAAATGAAATTGTGCAACTTCAGCATCCTGGCTGAACATGACCTACAGTATGCATCTCCTACAGGCAGATGGCACTGTCATAAGAGAGGCCTGTGATTGGGTCTCAGTGGTCACATGGGGCATGCCAAGAGGTGAGTATAACTCACCTGGTGGGAAGAACAACTCAAACATTAAAAAAATTGCAATTCCATAGGCTGTGCGTAACATACTTGTAGCCTAGCATCTGGCTTTGCAGGTGTTGTAACACAAATTATTTATAAATAGGGGATAAATTGCTGATCAGAGGGTTTCCAACCGCTGAGACCACCAACAATCCTAAAAAGGTGGTTTTTAACCCAAGTTGTGAAAGTAACAGTGGATGCAGAATGTGTGCCCCCGCTCTATTCTCTTCAAGGGCAGTACTGGGGATAGCTGAGCTCTGGATTTCAGATATCCAGTGCTCCCAATTTTACATTCACAATAGAGGTACAATATCCGTTCTCAAGATCGGAAGGGATCTCAGAAGTTAAAATAATTGTTCTGGAATAATGGTAAACTCCTCCTTGAGTATATTTTGCCTGTGAGTACGGTATTCTCTTGTATAGTCACCAGGTAAAAGGAAAATGTTTGTTTTGGTACCGTGTTAGCCAGTGGTTATAAAATATAAAAAACAAAAAAACTTTGCAAGTCTTCAGTAGGTGATACCTTTTTTAATGGCTAACTCATAATGATGACAGAATATGACGTTTCGAAGCTTCCTCTGAGCTCCTTCTTCAGATATAACTAAAAAACACTTTTTTAGTTATATCTGAAGAAGAAGCTCAGAGGAAAGCTTCGAAACGTCATATTCTGTCAT
Organism: Leptodactylus fuscus; assembly: GCF_031893055.1. Lineage (NCBI taxonomy): Eukaryota > Metazoa > Chordata > Amphibia > Anura > Leptodactylidae > Leptodactylus > Leptodactylus fuscus. The sequence continues at coordinate 134,325,078 of NC_134265.1, forward strand.
CATTATGAGTTAGCCATTAAAAAAGGTATCACCTACTGAAGACTTGCAAAGTTTTTTTGTTTTTTATAGTCACCAGGGTTAATATACTTAGAACAACACCTGTGTAGCGCTAATATCTCAGCACTATTTGGTCTCTGCATGGTGCTATAGCTGGTTATATTGGTTGTGCTTGCATACAGTATACCTGCCGCTGACCGTGCTTGTGTTCCTCTTTATTATCCTTCATTGTTTACCCATTTAATGATGATGGTGTGTGACTTCAGCTGTAAAAAGGTCCAAAGGTCTGCACCTGCAGGTTCGGCTTAGTCTCAGCGGTATGAGCTGCACTGTACCTACGTGCCAGATCTTCTGTAACATTACTTGATTTCTAATTGGACTTCTGAGCATACATAAAACACTCCCATTAAGCACCACTTTTGCTGAGGTTTCTGTCTAGCAGCTAGAGCTGCAGTACATTACCTGCCGTGCTTTCTGACAGTGCAGGCAGGCCTTGAGATGGCTGCTTAAAGAATAATTTGGTTATTTGTGTTCCTCTCAATCTTATCACAATAGCCTTCACTGTGGTATGGGATGCCATGGATGAGTTTCCACAGCAACGTCTCCCCCAGATACAGGGGAGCAATGTAATATAGTTGGCTTCTGGTCTCCATGACAACAAAGTCTGTTCCGATAAATTTCTCCTTTTAAGGTTGGGAGACAGGGAGATTGCCTATGGGGAGGGGGTGGGAGTAAGGTATAGTCAGTGGAAAGGTGGGTGAGGGAAAGCCCGAAACTGAAGGATAGTGTTAGCACATAACATACTTGTACATAATAGAGAACTATAACACAATCAGCATCAAATGAGAACATTTACATATATTTACATGAGCGCATATACAAGTGAAATGTGTTTATTTGTTGCTTGACTCGGAGGGCATGCTAAAACACAACCCTGCTAAAACCACCCAAAAATCCACATTGGGGTCAGCAGGACCTCCACTGCACAATGTCTTGCAGGTATTTTTCTTGTCTGGGTAAGAGAATGACAATATGACACTTGTATCACTATTCATAATGAGCAATCAAAATGGTGACCCCCTCTTACTTGGCCAACTGGCAAACCTGTTTATGTCAACCTTTTGAGTTATATATTGTGCAGTGAATGGCTGAAGCACATCAGAACTGTAATAGGAGAGCAGTCGAGATAGTATGAGCTGGTGCTTCTTAGAAAGGCAACTAGAGCCCATGACATATGAAATAGCGCGATATTGGCCACATGAGCTGTGTGCAGTGACCTGACAATGGTCTATTTCTAGGACAATTGACTGCTCCAAAAATCCAAAAGATGTTTCATTTATGCAAAGAAGCCAAGAAATGGAGCATGTCAGACACAGCAATATATAATGCACATGTATACGCTCTTTTCCTTAAAGATTTTTTTTTACCAAGACACACAGGAAAGCAACAAAATTACAAAAAAAGATATGTATAAAAAGCGCTGCATTCCAGTGCATCACAGTGCTGCTGTATTATTGCCCGAGTTACACAGGTTCTAATTTTACACTGTGACGGTAATATCTTTTAGGCCAGGTTCACAAGTAATAAAGCCCGTGCTAGGACATGCTGCGGCTTTAAGATAGCAGATTTACTATTAGACTTCTCAACTGAATTTCAGACATCGTCATTCATATACATGTACTGCAACATCTAACACTGCCTAAAGCTTTTTTTTGTTTGTTTTCTTTTTTTTTTTTGTGCTATTACATATATTTAGTTCATTCACAAATGCTGTCGGACAGTGATTACTTCTGGTGGTTTTCAATGATCGTAGTTCACATCTGTAAGATTTGCGTATAGGGATTACAGTCCCTGAATTTTTTTGAATTTTTCACTGGATTATCCTTGATTAACATGGGTGGGAGGAGGGAGACAATTAAAAAAACGAGAAGGAAAAAAGCAACATTATTCTGTTATCATTCAATCAATCACAACCTTTAGAAATGTAATGAGTATTTCACGAATGCCACATCAAGCAATGAGCTTAGTATAGTGATATAATATGCCATTCTTGCTTGATCACAAGTTCAGGTTTGCTTGATGATGTGGATATTCTTTGGGGCACATATGCTATTAATATAGCCCCATGTAAGATGGTGATAAGAGCCTCCGCTGTCAGACTGGCCACATGACCTCAAGTGAGCTACGTGACTCCCTTAAGGCACATGGTCAGGATAGTTTATTTGTCACAGTACAGAAAGATCATGGCAAGATTTTGATCTTTGCTTGAAGAATCCTTTGTGTTTTCCCATAATCCCTTGCAACAGTCGCCTCGCCCTTTTGGTCAAACTTTCTCTACGTCCTGGTGGCAAGAGAGTAGCTGGTGTCGGAGGAGGACGTTCTCCTTCATCCTTTCGTAAGCGAATCTGCCTGACAACCCCTTCAAGCAGCTCCTGAGTATTATGGTGAAGGGCAGCAGATGTCTCTGTGTACTTACAGCTTAGCATGCCTGCCAGGGAGCGTCCCTCTGGAAGAGTACAATAAAAATACAAAGTAAACAGCAGTGTCATGGCAATATTGATGCTGTGAGCTACAGTAATATAGAAAGATCAAACAAAAATATTGAGAGTTCTTTTACATATCCATGAAATAAATCAAAACTATGATATAGGACATGATCATGTGGAATATAGAGCAATACATCAATATGAGTGCCATATGGGTTATCACAACAATTTGAGAAAAAGGAATATTCAAATAAGACTTCCTAGTTGGAAACAGGGAATTTGCTCTAGGACCACTTTTTGGAATGCAGATTCCTACAGATCAATGCTTGGTTTTCCTGAAACCTAGTGACAGAAAATGTCTATCAGGGTACCAGGCATTGATGTATATGGAACTAGCTTCAAAATGTGGTGCTAAAGTTCCTCTTTTCTACCAAAGAGGACTTATTTTCTTATCCCTTTCCAAGAATTCTTTGCATCTGCCAGACCATTGTTAACAACATACTTCTATACAATTGTAGAGTTGGCTCAAAAATGTTTACTGATACATGTTCTGCCAGTCACAATGTAATTAACATTTAATCCAAAGAAAGCATATGATTCCTTACACAACCATACTCATATTTCCGAAGACAGCTGAGCAAAGCTAATCATAGCCAAAGGGTTACAGCAGTTCTGCATCTTAATTTCAGCAATTGGTGTATGCCTCAGCACCTGGACCCTCCACTGACCAAAACTTCTGACATGTCACTAAGCCTTGTCATAAGCTTATGCATTTGCTATTTTCCTCACAAGCATTGGACAAAATCTGGCTGAACCCACCAGTGGCCACCTGACTGTGCCCCAATGGGAGATGTCAGGAGAAAAAAAAGATCAGACATGTTGGATATTTTGTCTGAGTATATGAGGGAGTCCGGAGTAATAACAGTGGAAACAAAGGACCACTAGAGCAAACATTGTTTAATATGTATTGACAGCTGAACTATTCTAGTTGGTTGGGGTGTATTATCTATCTCATTTGAATGGGTTTGAAAGAAGTCCAGCCGTGAGCGCCGGTGAGCGTTTTATGCTGTCCGGTTTTTAAACTGGACACAGAATCGGACATGCAGTACTCTGTGTCCGGTTTAAAAAAAAAACGGTTTCGCGGTGGAGAGCATAAAACGCTCACCGGCGCTCACAGCCGGACCCGGTCTGACAAGTTTCCGTCTTCTGCATGCAGAAGACGGAAACCTGAAAACGGAGTCCGGGCGCTAGTGTGAACCCAGCGTTAGCCAGAATGATCTGAGGAATGTTCTATTTACATTTCTCCAGCCTCATTTGTGCAGTCTATCTTAGGCTTGTGCCCCACCTTGCGGAAATACAGCTTTTTTTGTCATAGATTTTGATGCTTTTTTTGAGCCAAATCCAGGAGTGGATTCAGCAAAAAGGTGAAGTATAAATATTTCCTAGATATTTCCCATTTCCCATTCGAAAAAAAGGCTATGTTTAGGCAACATGGGGCCTTAGCCTTAAAGCTGCAACAGCTTAAAACAATAAACAGCATAATAAATGTAAATATATTATATGTTAATATCCAAAGTACAATTCGAGGACTACATTTGTATAGACTCAAAAAGTCTAACTATTTTTCTCATTACATTATTAGCTTTAAATAGACATTCTTTTTATTGTATGTGAATATCTATAGGGCAGTACCTTCCATGCTGACCTCTCTGGAGCGTGCTAGATCTCCTTTATTGCCTACAAGAATCACTGGAATATGTCGATGTGGACGGGCAGTGCGTAACCTTAGAAGAAGACCTGGTAGACGTTGAAAACTACTACGATCTGTCACTGAGAAGATTAGAAGAAAGGCATCACCCATCTGTAGGCAGTTGTCTTGCATCCATGTATGTGGTCCTGACTGAAATATAACAGTCACATTTAGCAAGAAAAAACCTAGATATATTACATATATCAATATAATCTCACTGAGCTTTGAACACTTTTAAAGGTTTGGATAAAGAGAGGACACAAAACTGTTTCCTGGGCTCTTCTATGTAGTACCAAAGACCAAAGTAGTTGATAGTCCTCTAAGGGTGTGCATGGTGAAGAAAGTGACATTAAGTAGGACTAGAAAAACAAAGTATGGGGCAAACATAAATCCTCTACTCATCAATACCTACATATGTCATCCTATAAAACTATATTGACTAAAACGTAATTTTATTGTACTACAGGTGCCTTTGTTGGCTTGGGATTGGTATATTGGGGTACGGGTTAATTGTTAACCATTTTATTAACCATAGTCCATTAACAGAGATTGGATTTGTTCTACTTTAGTAAGAAAGGCCATGCAAGTTACAGTTCTTGGTTATCCAAACAATATGCCATATGTCTTGCTACTTACCTGTTCCCAGATATCATAAACCATTAGTGTTGTTTTCTCTCCATCCACTATTAGATCTCTCTCATAGGTATCCTCTGTTGGCAACAAATCATACATTAATCACAATTAGTTCTTGCTCAAATATCTGCCCTACCCCACCAAATCTACAACACTTGTTTAAAAATGTTACCTGGATGGTCAGACTCATGAGAAAAGGTGTCATGTGTGCCTCCAAATATGCCAGCAAGGGTTGTCTTTCCTACTCCATTATCACCAAGTAACATCACTTTGTAGACACCAGGCTCTGGGTTACTGTCTGAAGACCTCACGGAGTCAGATGACCCAGAATGAACGCTTGGCCAGTCAAGTTCATCTACAGCTTGAGCACGTCTCAGCTGATGTTTGTATGGTAAGGGCATACTACCCCGCCGTCGTGAGTCAGCTGCAAGAGGAAGACTTCCTCTATGTTGCCGCAAGCCCCCCAGTTTCTCTATTTTGTTTAGTGTCATGTCAGTATCTGGAAAAAAATAAATTGTTATTGGTCAACTGTATCTCAACAATGACAGAAGATGTGAATAAATGTAAAGCAGTAAAATAAATACGTATATGGAAAATGTAAGGGTGAAGCATAACATTCTAAAAATAATATTTTCATGTATTTCCAAAATTGAAATAATAAAGGAGCACTCAGTAGCTTAAGGTATATTTACCCTCAATCATGACCACTGTACTTGGCTGAAATAGCTATCAGATCTTCAGATACGCTAAAAATTGGAAGATCTGCAGATGACTTGATGGTTTGCAAATTAAACTACACGTCAATAATTTGGTGCCCTAACTCTGCCATGTGACTACAAATACAATTTCATTACAATATTGAGAGATTGCATACAACCAATATTTGGTTTATTTTTCCAAGACCAGAAGGAAATGATCACCTGAGCAATAAATCGTACTGCCTCTAAGGGCGCCCTTACATGATGGAAGCTACTGGCATATCCTGATACCTGATAAGGCTGGTATCACAGATGAAACAATATATCATATGCCATAATGTTACGCATGTAAATATATTATAATGTTGCATATTGTCATGCATGCGAATAACTGTGAGGATACACCAAAGTGGATCGAGAAGTTACCTAATACTGTATTTTCTCTAAAGCCTTGGAATCCATTGTAATTACTTTCTGAATAACACTCCATGTTCACACCTTTGCCACTATTGCTACCTTAGAACCTCAGAATTATATAATCACACTTCTGTCTTCTTTCTAATCCCGGATCATCTCCGATCAGTATCCAGGACAAATAGAGATTACCCCCACAAGACTAAAAGGAACTGTTTGTATTACTGGGTAGCATCTCCCTTACTGATATTGTATCCCCATATATAGAAGGAGCTATGATAAATATCTACAATGCATGGGATTTTTCACACGGTTTACTACCCTATTTCAGGAAACATATAGGATATAATTACTAGACAATTTCCAACTTTTGCAGCCAACAAATAATAACATTTTCTTATTCTGTTCCAACAACGCCCATCATTACAATCCATGAACGTATCTTCTTATTCAAGACGCCATTAGCATAAGGTTGGGCACATGCCAAAGCAACGTGTTCAGGGCATGTGACATAACTCTCTGCAGCACTGCCAGTACAAGTATTGGCAAAACGAAGCATCTGGCTTTACAATTTGGGAATAGCCTTCACCTCCACAAGAAGAATGCAATGACCATACAGAGGACATACAGTATAAGTTGATGAACAGTTGGCATCACTTCTGCCCACCAGTCCTGGTAAGAGCTGCCAGTATAAGTCAGGGTACAGGATTAACCCCCTATTGTCAGGTAGCTTTCTTCTAACTAGTAGACTAGAGAATAGTATGATATCCAAAGATGGGCAGATCGCTGGTGGGCACAGCTGGTCAGTAAACACATAGGTTTAGACTGATGGTGAAGCATTGTGTTTCCATGGGCGACAAACATCATTAACTCTCTCCACTCCTGTCAGATGGCTATAACAAGTACTGGCATCTATGATACAGTGACTAATACATTCCCTGCTGCAGCCACCATGGCTCATGACACTGACATTTTACAGGCAGGTCCCCATCTCAGCTAATCTATGCCATGCTAGTGCATTGTGCCAGCCACGCTGCTTAAGGATGATGATCATGATGATGATGATGATGATGATGATGATGATGGACAAGTCAATTCTGTTTTTTGCTTTTTTTCTCGGTCAGATAATGCTACAGATACACAGACATTATAAACTGCTGCTGGTAACCCCTTCCTTGCCAGGGCTCCCTCTATTAAGTATGTTAGAGGTTAAAAAAATGCATAAACTTCGCAAGAATTTTCAGTTCAGCTTCAGTCACATCTAGTCATATACAGCATCAGTAGGAAGATGAGACTGGCACAGCCTGGTTCTGTATCACAGCACTGCCCTCAGTGACTGGCACCCCTCTAATAAGCTGCCACCTACCTGTTTTTCCCCTGGCTCTGACACCTGTCTGCTGCCCCTGTTTTCTGCCTGGGTTCTCTGTGTGGCAGATGCTCAATTCCATCTGCTGTATCCCACCCCGTTCCTTTAAATATCCCCCAGTAGACACACACCATGGGCTGGGGAGACCCTCCCTCTCCTGACGACAGATATGTAGATTAGGCAGTGACGTCACGGGATTCCCTCTCCAGATCACGTGACACTGCTTCCCGAGTTCCCGCGCTCTTCAGTCAGTGAGCTGGTTAGTGCCAGATGAGGCTGGGGGTGCAGCTGTGGGGAGAGGTGGGCACAGCTGCTCCTGTACTGGGCAATGTTTCCTGGTGAATGCTTATTCCTCCTAATGCAGTATTGAGAGAAATAATAAGATAAGGTCTCCTCCTTATTTACAGGGACTCTCCTCTACTGTCCACGTGTAGGCATTGCTGAGGAGATGAGATAGTGTATTTAACCCTTCCAGGGCAACGTCACTTCAATAGTTCGTTTACAGATAGGGGCAGACCTATTAAAACTAGCACTTCGTACACCAGTCTTAATAAAGGACCAGACTGGCACAGGGCACGACTGATTTATCAATAGGCACCAGGCTCTTCATAAATCGGGCACACGCCCATGTGCCTGAATGAAGATGTAAGCTAGATAGGAACTGGCATAGATTTCTATTATAACTCAAGCCAGGAAACTGTGGGGTCCAACACCAAGACCTCTGATGTGTGAGGGGGCTGGAGCGCTCCTGTCAGCCTCTGACATCTTCTCTGTTTACTTTGCATGCTGCTTGTTTTGTAGTGGTCATGCAATGTAAGTACAGCCTTGTCCTCTAGAAGTGAATGGGACAAGACAGTAGTTACATCGCATTGCCACTATGGAGCAAATAGTGTGCAATGTAAACAGGTCAAAATGGTTGCCCAACTGCTAGGGTTCCTGGGTGTTGCATTGATGTTTTATTCATGAACTAGCTAAGGATAGGTCATCAATAAAAATAAGCTGAAATACTTCAATGGTCCAACCCAGTGTACATGCTCTCCAGATGGAGAATCACCAGGTCAAGGCGGTGTTATATGCTGAAGACCAGCTTCACTATGTCACCCAGTCACGGATTTTGTTCCCCTCAATACTTTGGGAATTTCAACTGTTACCCAAATGTTACCCTGCCCTTTGGCGAGGTTACTCATTTAGTTGCTGAGTTCTCCTCCAATGGTAGCCCCACTGTATTAAGTATTTAGGGATCCAGATTACATCTGATCCCTAATGTGTCAAAGATGGACATCATCCCCCATTTGCTATAAGTGTTTCAGGCTCAGCCGATTAGGGTCCCACATTCATTCTTTTCTAGGTTTAAGAAGGCAACAGGAAGAGTGTTGGAGTCACAGTATATATCACCCAGATTTCTGACATGGGTGGTCCAGGGCGGGTCTTGAATAGGTCTCAGCCCCAGGTATGGGTTATAGGCTCATTACTGGGCCATAAAAAGCTGCAGAGCCTGCACTTCAGGGCAGATCCTGGGAGCGAGAGGAGGTGCCTGGGTCTGTCCTGATACTGGGAGTCTGGTAAGACCGTATTGTGCTCTTTTTGTTGATTTGTGTGGCTGGTATTAAGCCACACATACAGTTAGTACTTATTGTTTAGACGAGCAGGGTTTTGTTTCACATTCTTTTGCCTGAAGTTAAGGCTGTATTTTATTTTGCTCATTTTATGCCTGAAGTGAATTTTTATTTATTTTTCTGTTTTGTTTTTTTTTCTAAATAAACCTGTTTGCTACAGATTTTGTGTCCCTGTCTCTGACTGGTTGGGTCTGCACCATTGCTACTACCGAGCTACCTTCCCCACATAGGTTTCAGACGATCTTCGGCTGTTTCATCTGGGGTTCCGCCCGCAGTCGACTTTGCTTCCACACACTGACCTGTCGCAAGTGTGATGTGGATGCAGGTTTCCTCGACCCATACCCGTATTTTAAATCGGCAGTCCTACCGCATCTCTTCGACTGGCGTCACCAGGGCTCAGACAAACAGTGGGTGGCCATTGGGAGGGAAATACTCTCAGTTCCCCTCCCCTCCGCCTTGGATCCCCGCTCACTACACATCAGAGGCATGTTTTTGTCTGTGCATTTCCTCTCTTTGTGTTGCAGAGCCGGTGTTGCAAGGGTCCTTTCCTCTGACCCCGTTGTTTCATAATCCAATGTTCCTCCTTGGTTGCTCCTCACGTCGCCTCTTGTGCTCGTCCGACCGGGATGATGCAAGACTTTGAAGTATACTAGTGTCGGGTTCCCTCCTGTCTCTTAAGCTGAGAGCATCAAACCCGAGCCTCTCCATTTCTTGGCTGGAATACCACCAGCTTTGCTGTTTTATCATCAAGTTCTCATTACTGCCCGTTCTCTCCTCAGCTCCCATCACAATGGAAAAGGTCTTATTGCAGTAAGACACCCCCATGCGGATCATATCCCTACTTTGTGGCATTCTCTTGGGTGAGGCCATCCCAGGGGCTCCCCTGTACACCAAGACTTATGGGCGTGACCTACAAATATCAATTTGTCCTGCTGACTGGCCCAGATTTTTTTTGTTTACTCTAAAGCTACCCTTGTCATGCAGTGCACAGGAGAATTTCAAAATTCTAACCTGGTATAACCAGACCTCCTTTACAGGATATACCCTGATGTGTCTGATCGGTGTCGGCGCAGTGGCATGGAGAGGGGCTCTCTCCTTCACATCTGATGGGACTGAGAAGGGATACTACCAATTTTAGAGGTCTGTATTTGACCTGTACTTTATGGTTGTGTCCTTGTGCCCTCCCCTCAGCAAGCTCTCCTCTCCTTCATCCCTGGTAAACTCTCTAAGGTGAAGGGCGACCTCCTGCGGCACTTCCTCCCGGTGGCCAGAGCAGTCATCCCTCAACACTGGTGTACTCGAAAGAAAACAAAAAACAACACCGAGCGGCCCATAGTGCAGTAATACTGAAACTCAGTAACAAAATTTATATAAGACAGGTTCTCACCTGATAAGGTTGTGAATACACAACCATTAGAAAGCGTTGGAACCAATCACCAGAGGGTTCCTCTCTGTGTGGGGAGATTGAGCTGCAAAAATTCCAGAACACCCCGAGGTGTAGACTAGCAATAGAGGAGAAGACAAGACATGGACACGCTGGGAGACCAAAATCTCAGGAATTGCGCCATCACAGTATAGATCAAGTTGGCTTTATTTAGCAGAACATGAACACTACGCGTTTCGGGCTTAGAACAGCCCTTTATCAAGTATAATAAGTTGTGTAGCTGTGATGCATCTGGCACGGCTACACAGCTTATTACACTTGATAAAGGGCTGTTCTAAGCCCGAAACGCGTAGTGTTCATGTTCTGCTAAATAAAGCCAACTTGATCTATACTGTGGTGGAAGCGCAATTCCTGAGATTTTGGTCTCCCAGCAGGTCCATGTCTGGTCCTCTCCTCTATCGACACTGGTGTAGTCCTGCCTCTCTCTCTCTACAGGAATAGCTCCAGGAATTCCTCCACATACAGCAGAGGGAGACTTTGGTAGTGGCAAATTCTGCTGACAGCTCTAAGTTTGATACTCTTTGGTCGCCGTAGGTAGAGTTCCAGGAATCAACCGACTTTATCAACACTTTCTCCTGAATTCTCACTTTCTGCTTCAGGTGTAATCCTATGACCACACCTTCTGTTGTTCCATGTCTTCCCCAACTCTCTCCTTGTTTCCCCCCTTTGTGCCCCTTTAGGAGACTTGAATCAGTGGATGCTTTGTTGAAAGCAACCACTGATTCTCTATATTGCAAGACACGAGGCTGCTGTCCTGCAGTCTACAGAGGAAGTGAGCCGATGTAGATGCATCGGCTCACTTCCTCCATCACCGACACGATCAACCCGGTAATGGGGGCACCGGGCAGCCTAGGGTCACTCGCCAGACCCCAGGCTGCATTTTACTGATACCGGCACTACCCCCCCCCCCCCCCGATCTCGCCAGGGGAAGATAGATTCGGCAAAACTGCTTGGATGCTGCCATAATGTTTGACGGCAGCATCCAAGGAGTTAAAACGGAGTTAAAATATCTGGTCGGAGCTGAGCTCTGGAGGCAGGTGTTAGCTGTTAGTAACAACTAAAAGCCGCTCCCCATCAAGGGGGTCTCTAAAGGCTGGCCGTAAATTTACAATTGGCCAGTCTTCAGAGACCAGGACCGCCGGCCGTAATTTTACGGTCGGCGGTCCTTAACTGGTTAAAGCATGAAAAATAAAAAACATCAAATTAGAAGCTTTGGACTTTCCAATGGTGTAATATAGGTCATGTTTTGGGCCAAATTATGACCACAAATCCTGTGGTCAGATGACCTGAAGTAAATGTAAATACGTCTCTCCTTTGGATAAAATCCTTTGATAATGGCTGGCAACAGAGAACAACAGTGAGTGAGTTGTCTCTATATACAATCTTCTCATAATGACTCGTAACAGTGACCAACAGTAATGAGGAGTAAGCTGTCAGCTCACTTACAGGTGAGACAGTGAAACAGTTAGTACGACTGAGAGGGCAGAAGATGGAGACATTGTAAGGGTATGTTCACCTGAGACATTGTAAGGGTATGAAGCTGAGTTTGAGGTATTACTACTCCAGTGATGGCTGGCAAAGTCAGGAACTTTTTTTTTTTTTTTTTTAAACAACAACTTACCAGACTCCTGGTGAGCCAAATTTAGGGTCAAATATTTTAGGTGTTTGGATGCCTACAGAGGGCAGACATTTGATTTTATAATACACTGCTCAAAAAAAATAAAGGAAACACTTAGGGTCCATGCACACGGAGCACAACGGCACTGATTATGGCACCAAATTTTCCACGCGTAAAAAAAAGCGTCCCATTGATTTCAATGGGTGCAGCTCGATTTTTTTCTACACGCAGCAAAATTTACCGTGCAGTAAACTCCACGCGTATGAAAAAAGCAAGCAACACTCATTGAAATCAATGAGACGCTTTTAACAGTGTAACTCCAAGCAACACTGATTGACAATCTATTTCACATGCTGTTGTGCAAATGGAATAGATAGATGGAAATTATTAGCAATTATCGAGACACACTCAATAAAGGAGTGGTTCTGCAGGTGGGGACCACAGACCACATCTCAGTACCAATGCTGTCTGGCTGATGTGTTGTTCACTTTTGAATGTTGGTTGTGCTTAGAGATGAGCGAGTACTGTTCGGATCAGCCGATCCGAACAGCACGCTCGCATAGAAACGAATGGACGTAGCCGGCACGCGGGGGGGTTAAGCGTCCGGCCGCCGTCAAAGCGGAAGTACCAGGTGCATCCATTCATTTCTATGGAGCATGCTGTTCGGACAGTACTCACTCATCTCTAGTTGTGCTTTCACACTCGTGGTAGCATGAGACGGACTCTACAACCCACACAAGTGGCTCAGGTAGTGCAGCTCATCCAGGATGGCACATCAATGTGAGCTATGGCAAGAAGGTTTGCTGTGTCTGTCAGCGTAGTGTCCAGAGGCTGGAGGTACTACCAGGAGACAGGCCAGTACACCGGGAGACATGGAGGGGGCCGTAGGAGGGCAACAACCAAGCAGCAGGACCGCTACCTCTGCCTTTGTGCAAGGAGGAACAGGAGGAGCACTGCCAGAGCCCTGCAAAATGACCTCCAGCAGGCCACAAATGTGCATGTGTCTGCACAAACGGTTAGAAACTGACTCCATGGAGATGGTATGAGGACCCGACGTCCACAGATCGGGGTTGTGCTCACAGCTTACAGGTTCTGAATCATACAATATTCATGTGAGCAGCACTCTCCTTAGCTTGCAGATGGGTGCACCTTCTTCTATACCTGAGATGCTTGTTTAACTCCGATAGTACGGGAATCAAAGCCCGGGACAGGGACTTTAAAAATTTCTCTCTTATATAAAAGTAAGACTTAAAATCTGTCACAGGAAATCTGGATAGATTCTCAAATCTATTGCTCACATCTTTGTGTTGTGTTTTGCATTACACTCAGAGCAGATTTTCACTTGCCTATTTGTTTCACATGTTGCTTGTTTCATTTTTCATTGAGTCATGATGGGAATAACCATTCAACTCAGTAAGGCTAGGTTTGCACCTGCGCCCGGATTCCGTTCCTCATTTCACTTGAAAAATGTGAAGAGAGAAGATCTGCAAGCCTGACTTCTCTGCATTTTTTGAGTGGAAACCCAGCATACTCTATTATCGTCTATGGGGTCCGCGAGTAACCGCTTTTTTTAAACGGTGTGGGTTTCCATTTTTTTTCAGGTCCCGAAGAATGGAAACCAGGCGTAACACTCCAAGCCCATGAAGCAGCTTTTCCTTTTTGTTCAGAAAGCCACCAATGCAAAAAAAATTAAAAAAATTGAAATCTGATTTTATCTCTTACAGTTTTACATTACTTTTCCCAGGCCATGGGTAAAAAAATTGGTACTATTCCGTTATCGGGCCAGCAGCAGCGCAGTTCAGCAGCAGCTTTCGGGACAGCAGTTCAGCAGCGGGAATTACAATGACATCCGAGGACTGCTGGCCCGATGCTTGTGCCCAGTAACCAGTACATCGATGACCCCCCTCCCCCATCCTTCTCCTCCTGCCAGTGCTGCCCCCCAGCTCTCCTTACATCTTCCCCGTACCCTCTCCCCGCCACACGACTAGGCCTCACCTCAGCGCTAGTACCGAGACCGAAAGGAAAGACACCGGGGCTCAATCCAGGCCCTGACAAGAAACACGCCGACTATAGGAACGGTGAGCTACAGCGAGCCGGAGGGACAAACTTTCTGCAGCGTCCGGCGGCTATCTAGTAGCATTCATTGCTCAAGATTTACGGTGAGGCCTATTACAGGGAGAGGGTACGGGGCAGATGTAAGAAGAGCTGGGGGGCAGCACTGGAAGGAAGAGGAGGATGAGGGCATCGATCGATGTACTGCCTACTACACACAAGCACGGCCTCTATCATCGGGCCAGCATCGGCTTAGTCATGTGGCGGGGAGAGGGTACGGGGTAGATGTAAGGAGAGCTGGGGGGCAGCACTGGAAGGAGGAGGAGATGGAGGGGGGGTCATTGATGTACTGGCTACTGGGCACAAGCATCGGGCCAGCAGTCCTCGGATGTCATTGTAATTCCCGCTGCTGAACTGAACTGCTGTCCCGAAAGCTGGTGCTGAAATGCGCTGCTGCTGGCCCGATAACGGAATAGTACCAAAAAATTAGATTGTATGACTAAGTGGATGAAAATAGGAGATGATTGTTGCGGTACCTGCACTTGTGACCATAAACTGACATGAGTCATTGCAAATATGAGCCTATTCTTCTGATACAGGAAATGCTAAAATTGCAAGCTTCATCCAAAGTCAACTTTACTTGCTCTTTTGGACAGATAGGCATATACTGGATGTGTGAAATGATGTCAGACATTTCCAGTGATAAAGCCTTTGCTACCATTGCCCATTTTGTATGAATAGCATGTGAAAACAATTAACTCTAAATAGAGAATAACCTTGGGGGTTAATTAGACTTTACTGTCGTGTACATCTATACCTTATGCTTATTTGCTAGAGAATGTCTCCAACCACTAATTAGGAACAAGACTGAAATTAGACTATTAGCAAAAACAAAAATAACATGCTCTAATAGGCGTGAAATCACTGGTAAGGAACAGAGGGTACAGGGCTGGATGGATGAGATTTTTATTCAACAACAGGAAATGGACAATATGAAGCAGAGGATTAACCCATCAGCATTTTGGAAGGCAGTCTATTAGAAAAGCTGCATTTGTGTTAATGTAAGTAAAAACTTTGCACCTTAAGGCTAAGGCCCCACATTGCAGAAACGCAGCATTTTTCCAGTACAGTACCAGCAAAGTGAATGAGATTCTAGCTTATCCCATCCACACATTGCAGAAAAAATAAATAAATCACTGCAGAAAAGCGGCATTTTCTCTATAAAGGAGCTCTATCACTAGGAAAAGTCATTTTTAACTAATCACATCCTAATAGAAGAGAGGAGGCTGCTGGGAACTTCCTGTGCTGTCTGGAAGCTCATTAGCATATTAATAAAAACGGACTTATTCAGAAACCACTGAGGCAATTTACATACTAAAGGTAGGTGTGGAATAGCATTTCTAAAGGCTATGCAAGCATGTGATTAGATAAAAATGACTTTTCCCAGTGATAGAGCCCCTTTAATAAGGGATGAAAAACATAGCAAAAAACACAATGAAAAATGGTGCAAAAAAACCATGATGCATTTCTGCTGTGTTTTTTCCTGCAGTCTTTTTTTTAGCTCTGTTTCACAACGTGGGGCCTTAGCCTAAAGGGTATGTTCACACATCGTAATTTGACACAGAATTCTAGCGAATCCCTTTCACACATTGCAGAAAAATACCCACAGTGGAAATGCTGCAATTTCCAAAACTCACATTTTTGGAAATCACAGCATGTCAATTGTACCTACGGAAATGCTGATGGTTTCGTCTAGGTATTATTGAAGCAGAAAGTCTGCAGAGAAAAACTACAGACTTTCTGTGAAAACCATTGTGGGAAAAACTGCAATCAGGGACCTTAGCATTGACGTTGCTTATGGAATTTGACAAATTTGGCCCTGCCCCTAGGCAAAATACAGTGCCACTACAAATTCCGCTTCAAATTCAGCTTCAAGTTCAGTATCAAAGTCATCACCTGTTTTTAACAAGCTGAAAAAATCTGATTCAGGCTGGGGCCCCTCGGGACGTAAACGCCGCAGGAAAAATCGTGGCGTTTTACAGTGCAAGCTAAGGGGATGGGATTCATGCGAATCCCATGCCCACTTTGCAGAGAAAAATCGCAGCCCAGACACGCTGTGATTTGCAAAGCCGTTGTGGCTTTGCAAACCGCAGCATGTGAATTATATCTACGGAAACACCGGCGGCTTTCCCATAGATATAATTGTAACAGAAAGTCCACGGAGGAAAACTCAGCGAACTTTGTTGAAAGCGCTGCGGAAAGAACTGCAGTGCGTTCACGCCGCGGTTCTTTCCACAGCGCTGTAGCGCTGCGATTACGGCCCGTGGGGCCTTAACAAATTCAGTGTTCAATTCCTACGTATGAACATACCACCACAAGGGTGTACAGTCATGGCCAAAAGTTTTGAGAATGATACATTCTCAAAATAAATTAATTTTTACAGGCATATCCGCTCCCTGCTACCTCTCAGGCGGATCGGCCCTCCTCCCCCCCTCTGCCGCGCCAGGGGTGCAGACTGATAGACCCTGCCTTGCCTTCCTCTGGAGGCCCTGTATAGGAGATGTCCTTTTCCTTTGTGGTCTCCTGCCTGAGACCTTAGGGCCGAGTTGAATCGTATTGTGCTTATTCTCTCTGTTTCTTCCATATTTGCACTCTCTCTGTTACCTGTTTGCCCTGTCGTTGGGCCATGTTGTGCTTTACTGTTGCAGATTGCTCTTTCTTCTCTTCCATGTCTTCGGCTGGCCCGGCATGCTGATTCCCCGCGGTGGCTGCCTCAGATCCCTCTGGTGTCAGCCTTCCGGAGTGAACTTTGTATACTCTGTTGGTGCCTGTCCTCCTGCTGTGCTTACAGTTTGTGCCTTTGACTGTTGCCTTACGTTTTCTGCCCTGCTGATGGCTGTGGCTGGTTCCTACCAGTTGCAGCTCCCAGTGGTGTTTTCCGCCTCCTCTCCTGTCTTCTTGCCCTGTTCTTCGTTGCTGTCTCATGTTGCTGCTTGGGGTGTGGGTTGTGTGCCATGGTTTATGGCCTCTCCCCCACTTAGTTAGGATTGGCGGCTCTCTGAGGGCGTTCTGCGGCGCGTCCTCGAGACCTGCATTAGTGGGTTTTTTCCCACAGTTCTTTTCGTTGTCTGCTCCGGACTAGCCTGGAGCGGTCTCGCTTGTTTGTCTTTCCAGTCTCCCTTCTCCCTGCTTTTGTACTTTGTCTTTTGGTTTTTCTCCCTCATCCCCTTCTGTTTCTTCCTATGGAGTCCTGACCTCTGGCCCTCTCAGACATCCTGGTGTGAGGAATAGTTACAATTTGGAGCTCAATCCCGGGGAGATTCTGACTCTCATTTTCACATCCTTTTTTCTCTGCCTGATTCCCTGGGTTTGATTGTTCTCCCATGTTACTGGAGGAGTTCACTCCGGTCTTGACGCCATCGGATGTACTCTCTTGGATCTCTACTTGTTATTAGCCTCCTGGCTCGCAGCTGGTCGCCCCTCCTTCCCGTCTTTCAGAGTTCGGGGTTGCTTCTTTGTCCCTCCTCCTCTTCCTCTCTCTCCCTTTCCCCCTATCCACCCTTCCGACTCCTTTCTCCTGTTTGGTCGTGTCCTTGTGTGTGGTCTAGTTTGTGGGTCCGTTATTTCTGGGCCTACTTTGTTATTGCTTTGCCCTGTGTTTTGCTTTTTTGTGAAATGTTTATAAATAAAGAATTTATATTTTAAAAAAAATGTATATTAATTTTTACAGTCTGCTGCTTGTTTTCCTAATGACAATTTGCATATACTCCAGAATGTTATAAAGAGTGATCAGCTTAACAGCAATTACTTGCAAAGTCAATATTTGCCTAGAAAATGAACTTTATCCCCCAAAACACATTTCAACATCATTGCAGCCCTGCCTTAAAAGGACCAGCTAACATCGTTTCAGTGATTGCTCCATTAACACAGGTGTGGGTGTTGATGAGGACAGGGCTGGAGATCAATCTGACATGATTAAGTAAGAATGACACCACTGGACACTTTAAAAGGAGGCTGGTGCTTGGCATCATTGTTTCTCTTCTGTTAACCATGGTTATCTCTAAAGAAACACGTGCAGTCATCATTGCACTGCACAAAAATGGCCTAACAGGGAAGAGTATCGCAGCTAGAAAGATTGCACCTCAGTCAACAATCTATCGCATCATCAAGAACTTCAAGGAGAGAGGTTCCATTGTTGGCAAAAAGGCTCCAGGGCACCCAAGAAAGACCAGCAAGCACGAGGACCATGTCTTAAAAGTGTTTCAGCTGCGGGATCGGGCTACCAGCAGTGCAGAGCTTGCTCAGGAATGGCAGCAGGCAGGTGTGAGTGCATCTGCACTCACTGTGAGGCGGAGACTCTTGGAGCAAGGCCTGGTCTCAAGGAGGGCAGCAAAGAAGCCACTTCTCTCCAGAAAAACATCAGGGACAGACTGATATTCTGCAAAAGGTACAGGGAGTGAACTGCTGAGGACTGGGGTAGTCATTTTCTCTGATGAATCCCCTTTTCGATTGTTTGGGACATCTGGAAAACAGCTTACTCAGAGAAGACGAGGTGAGCGCTACCACCAGTCTTGTCTCATGCCAACTGTAAAGCATCCTGAAACCATTCATGTGTGGGGTTGCTTCTCAGCCAAGGGAATCTGCTCTCTCACAGTATTGCCTAAAAACACAGCCATGAATAAAGAATGGTACCAGAATGTCCTCCAAGATCAACTTCTCCCAACCGTCCAAGAGCAGTTTGGCGATCAGCAATGCCTTTTCCAGCATGATGGAGAACCTTGCCATAAAGCAAAGGTGATAACTAAATGGCTCAGGGAACAAAACATAGAGATTTTGGGTCCATGGCCTGGAAACTCCCCAGATCTTAATCCCATTGAGAACTTGTGGTCAATCATCAAGACACGGGTGGACAAACAAAAACCTACAAATTCTAACAAAATGCAAGCATTGTGTAAGGATTGGAGTCAGGGTCAGGCAGTGCAAAGTGACACAGCTGGGAAAGCAACACTGTGCAACTAATGACAAAAGGGGTCGCAGGCCCTGCAGCTAGAACTATGCTGTAATATCTGAGATGAGGCAGACCAATGCACTTCCTAATTGAAGTGCGCCTACCACGGCTCCTAACCTTCTATCCAGCGGCTAGGATAAGGGGAGAGGAGGCCCTGAAAGTCCTAGGGACTGGAGTCACGGGATCACACCTAAACAGAAAGCACAGTGTAAATGCAATGCAAAACAAAAGACTAAACCGCATGGAACCAGGGAGGACCACAAGTCCCAGCAAGACACAGAAGAGAAGGCGAGGTCAGACGAGCAAGAGGTCGAGCCAGGAGATATAATAAAGGTACCAAATCAAAAGACAAGGGATAGTCAAAAATACAAGCCGGGTAACTAAACCAAGAAAACAGACCGAATACAAACAGACAGGGAATCAGACTGAGCAGAGGAACCAGGAACCACAAAGTGAATGGCTGGCAAGGATCCATGCCTGGGTGGGGTTTAAATAGCAGCAGAGAACACACCTGATGGCTAACGGCATGGAGACTGAAGGCAAGGAAAAGATTAACCCTTAATGACCTAAGCACACCCAATAGAACTTCTAACAGGTCTCCCAGGGAGATGCCGCGCAGCAAGGAGACCGCGGCGACTCCGTATCCTGACAGTACCCCCCCTTTGAGGAGGGGCCTCCGGACCCTCAAGAGGACCCCCTGGCTTAGTAGGGCAAGAACGGAAAAACTTCTCCACCAATCTAGGAGCGTGAAGGTCTCTGGCTGCCACCCAAACACGCTCCTCTGGTCCATACTCCTTCCCATGTATGAGGAACTGAAGGGAATTCCGCACTCTGCGTGAATCAATGACCCGTTCCACCTCATATTCTAGTTCCCCCTGAACGATCACGGGTTCGGGTGGGGAACGAGTGACCATTGCCGGAACATACATTTTGAGTAGGGACTTATGAAAAACTGGGTGAATATGGAGGGACCTAGGAAGTGATAATTTGAATGACACAGGGTTGATTATTTCAGAAATGGGATATGGACCAATAAAACGCGGGGCAAACTTAGTAGATGGAACTCGAAGTTGGAGATTTTTAGTGGATAACCAGACCTTGTCACCCACCACAAAGTCAGGTCCAGGGCGGCGCTTTCTGTTGGCGAAATTTACTTGATTAGCCTGGGCTTTTCTCAGCGATGCCAGGCTTTCAGCCCATACAGTACAGAGAGATTTAGCAACGTCCTCTACTGAGGAAAAGGCGAATTCATTGCCTGTTCCTGAGGAGAATCTGGGGTGAAAACCATAGTTAATGTGGAAAGGAGACGACTGAGTCGAGGAGTTGACATGATTATTTAGTGCAAACTCAGCCATGGGCAAATATTCACTCCATTTATCTTGGCAATCAGACACAAAGCACCTCAAATACTGTTCCAAAGATTGATTCAATCTCTCTGTTTGACCGTTAGTCTCTGGGTGGAAGGCTGAGGAGAAAGAAAGAGAGACTCCCAACCTGTTACAAAAGGCTTTCCAAAACCTGGACACACACTGTACGCCCCTGTCCGACACCACATTTGAAGGAATACCATGCAGACGTAAAATGTGGCGGATAAACAACCAGGCCAACAATTTAGCTGAAGGCAATTTTTTCAAGGCAACAAAGTGGGACATCTTAGAAAAACGATCTACTACAACCCAAATTACCGATTTCCCTTTAGAGGACGGGAGATCGGTAATAAAATCCATGGAGATGTGTGACCAGGGTCGATTGGGTAGCGGGAGTGGATGTAAAAGACCCGCTGGAAGTTCATGGGGCACCTTAGATCTGGCACAGGTCTCGCAAGAATGAACAAAATTTTTAACATCTCGTTGCCAAGATGGCCACCAATACGTACGTGATAACAGATTCCCAGTACCAGTAATACCTGGAAGACCTGCCAGAACAGAGGAGTGGATCTCCTCTAAGAGCTCCAAGCGGAGGTGGCTAGGGACAAACAATTTACCTGGTGGTAGCGCACTAGGGGCAGCATCCTGAGTGTTGAGAATACGGGTTTCAAGATCCGAGGTCAAAACTGCCACTACCACCCCAGGAGCAAGTATATTTTCAGGTTCCCCATCAGAACTACCACTAAGACCAAAACTTCTGGACAAGGCATCTGCTTTAGTATTCTTTGAGCCGGGACGGTAGGTAATTACAAAGTGGAACCTAGTGAAAAATAGAGCCCACCTGGCTTGACGGGGATTTAATCTTTTCGCCTTGTCTAAATATAATAAGTTTTTGTGGTCAGTCAGTACAGTAATTTTATATCTGGCCCCCTCCAGGAAGTGTCTCCACTCTTCAAAGGCCCACTTAATCGCCAGAAGCTCTCTATTGCCAACATCATAATTGGCCTCGGTAGTGGAGAACCTCCTGGAAAAGTAGGCGATAGGTTGGAGGTTGGTAAATGGTTCAGTGCCCTGAGACAGGACCGCTCCTACACCTACTTCTGAAGCATCAACCTCTACAATAAAGGGCAATTCCGGATCAGGATGGACCAGGACTGGGGCAGAAGTAAAGACTTGTTTCAAGGTGGCGAACGCTACCTCCATCTCTGGTGTCCAGGAGGCCGGATCCGCCCCCTTTTTGGTCAAATCGGTGAGAGGTTTAACAATAGAAGAAAAATTTCGGATAAATTTTCGGTAATAGTTGGCGAAACCTAGAAACCTCTGAACTTCTTTTAAGGTAGTAGGTTTCTCCCATTCAAGTACTGCAGATACCTTTCTGGGATCCATACCAATGGTACCAGGAGTAAGGATGTATCCCAAAAAACCTATCTCCTGGACTCCAAATTGACACTTGGATAACTTAGCACAGAGGTGGTTTTGACGTAGCCTAAGAAGAACCTCTTTTACATGTTGCTGATGTGACTCCCAGTCCGGTGAGAATATGAGGATGTCATCTAAATAAATTACTAGATATCTACCTAACAGATCCCTAAAAATGTAATTCACAAAACGTTGAAATACCGCCGGAGCATTGCTCAAACCAAAAGGCATAACTAGGTATTCAAAATGACCTTCAGGGGTATTAAATGCGGTTTTCCACTCATCCCCGTCTCTTATCCGAATCAAGTTGTAAGCTCCGCGGAGGTCAATTTTAGAAAACCACCGAGCCCCCACCACCTGGTTAAAAAGATCCGGGATGAGTGGCAGAGGATGTTGGTCTTTGACCGTAATTTTATTCAATTCCTTGTAGTCAATACAAGGTCGGAGACCACCATCTTTTTTTTCAACGAAGAAAAACCCCACCCCCACAGGAGAAACTGAAGGTCGGATATGTCCTTTAGATAGGCTCTCTTTAATGTACTGGCGCATGGACTCGCGCTCTGGAGCTGAAAGGTTAAAAATGCGACCTTTGGGTAGTTTAGCTCCAGGAACCAAATCAATTGCGCAGTCATAAGGTCGATGTGGAGGCAAGGCCTCCGCATTGAGCTCGTCAAAGACGTCTTTGAACTCAGTAATAAATTCCGGAATTTTGATATCGTTTTTGATAGTACAAACAGTATTAAGATGAGAAGTACAGGAATCTCCCCATCTAACCAACTCCGAAGTTCCCCAATCAAACACTGGATTATGTACACGCAACCAGGGTAAACCAAGAATAACGTCTGCAGCAAGTTTTTTCATAACAAAAAATGACACTTTTTCAACATGTAAACTGCCGACAAAAAACTGCACCTCAGCAGTACGGGCTAAGATTTTCCCTTTAGACAAAGGGGTTAGATCTGCTCCAGATACCTGAAATGGGTATTTCAAGGGAATTAATTCAATTCCTAGAGCTTGTGCCACAACTTCATGGATGAAATTCATGGCGGCACCTGAATCCACCATCGCCTGACATGCAAAAGTTTTATTACCATTAACAAGAATAGCAGGGAGTAAACATTTCTCAATATTATTAGGAGGTACCTGTGTGCCTGAGTGACCCTCCCGGAAATTACTCAGGCATTGGCGTTTTCCCGGCGGTGGTTTAGGTCTGGTTGGACAGTTTCTCAGGATATGTCCAGGTTTGCCGCAATACAGACACAGAGCGTTTTCTAGGCGATACTTTCTCCTGGAGGCGGATGTGGACCCTAATATCATTGGTTCTTCTTCAGGAATAGAACAAGAGGTAGGAACAGCAGAAGGAGGTATAGGTTCCGAAAGGACAGACCAGGATTTAGCTGAGGACCCAGGTTTGCTTAATTTCTCTCTACGCCTTTCCCTAAGCCTCCTATCAATAGAAATAGCCAAGGACATAAAGTCTCCTAGATTTTCAGGGACTGGATGACTTACTAGAGCATCTTTTACAGAATCAGATAAGCCTTGTCTAAAAAGGGTTAACAAAGGTCTGTCTGTCCACCCTGACTGAGAGCTCCACTGACGAAACTCCGTAGAATAGTCCTCAGCAGTTCTAACTCCCTGCTGAATAGACAACAGATGGGACTCGGCCAAGGCAACTCTATTAGGGTCATCATAAATCTGACCCAATGTTTGAAAAAATTTACTTAACGAATTCCATTCAGGAGCTCCAGCAGGTAGAGCCAAGGCCCAGTCTTGTGGTGACCCTCGTAGAAGGGACACCACCAGCGCCACCTACTCTGCTTCAGAAGAAAGGAAATTAAAACGAAAAAATAAACGGCTGGTTTACCGTCAAAACGGTCAGGCAAGAGCATTTTAGGATCCTGACGGGTATTCAATATGGGAAAAACTGGCGATTGAATAGAAGCACCTGCAGCGGCTGATGCTGGATCAGGCAAAGCCTCCAGACGCTGCGAAACTTGGTTAATTAACCCAGCCATGCCCTGCACCTGCCTTGACAGTTCGTCCAGGCGGTCAGTTACAGAGTGTTCCAGTGGCATCCATACTAAACCGCCGGGCGGTCTGCCTAGGGTAAGGGCCAGCCATTATGTAAGGATTGGAGTCAGGGGCAGGCAGTGCAAAGTGACACAGCTGGGAAAGCAACACTGTGCAACTAATGACAAAAGGGGTCGCAGGCCCTGCAGCTAGAACTATGCTGTAATATCTGAGATGAGGCAGACCAATGCACTTCCTAATTGAAGTGCGCCTACCACGGCTCCTAACCTTCTATCCGGCGGCTAGGATAAGGGGAGAGGAGGCCCTGAAAGTCCTAGGGACTGGAGTCACGGGGGTCACACCTAAACAGAAAGCACAGTGTAAATGCAATGCAAAACAAAAGACTAAACAGCATGGAACCAGGGAGGACCACAAGTCCCAGCAAGACAAAGAAGAGAAGGCGAGGTCAGACGAGCAAGAGGTCAAGCCAGGAGATATAATAAAAGGTACCAAATCAAAAGACAAGGGATAGTCAAAAATACAAGCCGGGTAACTAAACCAAGAAAACAGACCGAATACAAACAGACAGGGAATCAGACTGAGCAGGGGGACCAGGAAACACAAAGTGAATGGCTGGCAAGGATCCATGCCTGGGTGGGGATTAAATAGCAGCAGAGAAACACACCTGATGGCTAATGACATGGAGACTGAGAGCAAGGAAAAGATTAACCCTTAATGACCTAAGCACACCCAATAGAACTCCTAACACGTCTCCCAGGGAGACGCCGCGCAGCAAGGAGACCACGGCGACTCCGTATCCTGACACATTGATTGTGCAAGAATGGACTGCTATTAGTCAGGATTTGGTCTAGAAGTTGATTGAGAACATGCCAGGGAGAATTGCAGAGGTCTTGAAGAAGAAGGGTCAACACTGCAAATATTGACTTGCTGCATTAACTCATTCTGTCAATATAAGCTTTTGTTACTCATAATATGATTGCAATTATATTTCTGTATGTGATAAAAACATCTGACAAACACACATAAAAACCAGAGGGCAGCAGATCATGTGAAAATATATTTGTGTCATTCTCAAAACTTTTGGCCATGACTGTATGCACACTACCGTTATTCAATGTCATTCATTATAGGATGAGAGCAATGGATATTAAATGACAGTTGCGGATTAATTCCTCTCTATTGGATGTCCATCTGCATTCACCCCACACATTAGTGTTAATGGGAACAAACAGAGACTCAGGGGCTCCATCAGTGTCTGTTATTCTCCTACTATTAATGTCCGTTGCCGTCATCCTATGTTGGATGACAGCATCTGACTATAATAATGGTAGTGTGAACATAGCCTTAAATATTAAACATAAATTGGATGTGTGCAGGGGGTTTAAAGGGGCCTTCCAACTCATTTTAGGCTATTTTCACAAGGTAAGTATTATGCATCAGTATGTGTAAGGCCAGTTGCAGATGACCGTGCTGCAACTGGCCTGCTGTGAATTAAAAGCATGGGCTGCACACAGGATGTCCCAGTTTGGTGCCTGTGCACATCTGATGCGGCCCAGACTGTCAGCGCACACACAGGACCGAGAAATTTGGCTTTTTGGCTGTGGGACGTCCCATGGTGTCTTAGCCTCAAGGGGTTTTGTCATCTCAGGGTTTCATCTGTTCCCCCCTCTACTTCTTAGTTTTGATGCCAGGTCACTGATCCAGGAATTGTTCAAGCCCCTATTACTCTGCAGAGCTAAATTGAAGAGAATATGGAGGTGGCCAGAAACAGAAACTAATCACCAGCCTGAGCACTGCAGCTAGATAACAGAGGTGGTCTGAAACCTAGGCAACACGCTGTAAAAACCAATGACACATTCAGCTGTATCTGGCAAAAGGAGAGAGATTGGGAAAGCAATATATTGGGTAAAACTTTAGTGAACTTAAAGGGTTGTGTCGTTATGGATAGTCAACTTCTATCCACAGGACGGGATAATCTGACCAAGGGGTCCAATCGCCGGTTCTCCTTGCCATCAGATCCAACAGTGGCAGAAATGCATTGCGGTTTTTCCTGCAGCACTTTCGGCTTCCATTATACCTATGGAAATTCTGTCCGTTCCCTATAGGTATAAATGATATGCTGTGATTTCCAAAAAAGTGATGGTTTTGGAAATTTCAGCATGTCCGCTGCAGGTATTTTACTGGAATATGTGGGATTCGCCACGGTTTTTACCGCAGCATTTCTGCCGTGTGGGGCCCTGGCCTAAAGTCTCCTTGTGAATGGAGTGCCAGTGCGCTCTCATGGATAGGGAATAAATGTCCATAATGGCACATGCCCTTTAAGCTCCAGGTTTAAGTATGATCCTGGAGATGGGATACCCCAAAGCTTTATTCGTCAGAAAATACTGTAACAAAGATAGTGTACAGAGCTTCAGAAGTAAATTCCCAACAAATGTTTCAGAACGTTAAAAGATTTATTTTTATATAATCACAGAAAATAAATAATTTAGCACAGCGTAAAAACCCACACCAATCATTAACCCATTCTCTGACAAAATAAACCCCATCCAGAACAGGTTTCTAAGTGTCTGTTACATCAGTCATTTCCAAGTACAGCATTGCATAGCTGCAGCAGAAGTACTACCAGGACAGGTTGACACCGCAGTTTTGTGATCAGGTTTTGGTTCTTGGGAAAAAAAAGCATCAAAATCTATAACTAGACTGTTTTTTTTTTGTTTGTTTGTTTTTTTTTTTAGTGAAACTGGCCTTAATATCTGTAACATCTCAGTCAGGCAGAGTACAGCATAAAATCTGTTGTGGACCCATATACGACCAGTGCATCGAATACAAAAAACCCCTTAGTGATAGAAATTACTTTTCAATAGAAAAAGATTGGATTCACTCTATTCCTACACAAAATGATTTGGGAAAGCTCAGGGTAATTCCCCTTTGTACAAAAAGTAGACAATAATATGGAATAAATTTCGGCTGACTGATTGTCAAAACAGCAAACACAGAGAAATACTTGGTGAATACGTGAAAACCAGACAGGCAAGATGTGAAGAAGTCATTTACAAATGCTATTCTGTGCACATACCACACCTTGACAAATCTTAAAGTGTGAGCACAATCTCAGCAGGCTTCACCAGTCACAAATATGGCACTTATTTTTATTGCCCTTACGAAGTAAGAATAAAGGGGGAGACTTGTGCTCTAGTAGTAGGCCAATGTGCGGAGCAATGTGCTCAGCAGCGATCCGCTCCCCTGCTTCTTTTATAAACTCATGCAAAATAAATCTGATTTTAGTACTGTAGCCCTAGATTTTTCATACAAGGATTATACAGCCATATTAGCAGCTCATAGGATTTTTGTTTTGTATTTCCCCCTTAGGGCAGTTTCACACGACCATGATCAGGCTGAGACATATGGATGCATTTTCCATCAGCTTCTATCAGCCATACTCACATCATCATACTATTTTGGGATGCTGCGAGTTTCCGAATTACCATAACTGTAGTGCACAATAGTCACAGAATTATGTGAATACTGTACAGTGCAGCAGTAAGTCAGAAGCTCACTACACCATAAAACAGTATGTAGTACTTAAAGGGATCCCATCATTAAAATCACATTTTTTCCTCGATCACACGAAGATGTGATCTACCTTTAGAAGTCTTCTCCGCGTTGCCGTTCGGTAGAAATCCTGGTTTTCATCTGTATGTAAATGAGTTCTCTTGCAGCAATGGAGGCGGTCCCCAGCGCTCAAACAGCTCTGGGGGCGTCCCCAATGCTGCGAGAGAAATCTCCAGCGCTGCCTCCATCTTCTTCAGGAACGGCCTCTCATTTGCATACAGACGAAAACTGGGATTTCTACCGAACGGCGGCACGGAGAAGACATCTAAAGGTAGGAAAAGAATAGCCTTTCTTAAGGTTATTCCTACGTGTGATAGAGAAAAAAAATGTGATTTTAACGATGGAATCCCTTTAAACAAGACAAGGTCACGATGGGAAGGGCAACCAACACACAAATCACATTTTAGCCTCAACAAAAACTGTATGAAACAGCTTTAAGGCTGCATGCACACAGAGCAAGACTGTGATATTTACTTGTAATATTGTGCACACAGCAGTGTTTTTTTTTTTTGTTTTTTTTACTTATTTTGCTGATTATGTGAGATATATGTGCAATTGAGACTATTTCAGCTTTTAACTAGAATGTGCTCTGTCATTTCTTGTTTCAGTGACTTTTGTAAAGACCTTTACAACCCGTATTAAAGGTCACCTAGCAGTTTTACTGATCGCTTGCCCCTTCTATAGTAGGGATGCATAAAGAAGTGCTCATATGCCACCAAAAGCAGCAAGAAATGACGACAAGCTGTCAAAAATCTAAGAAATATGCCAGAGCTTAGCAGTAAGATCTTATAGTAGGCAGATGACATTTATGCAGGGACTATGCAGTTTGGCAGTATATAAACTAATTTCCATTTCAGGCAACACTTTCATAGTATATTCCTATTAATAAACCTCAGTCTTACTGTACAGCTTCTCTGTTGTCTAACGTACAATCAACATAACACAAGAATCCTTAGCACCCTCAGAATGAGGATAAGGCTAGGGCCACACAGCGGCAGGCATTCGCACAACACAGAACTACAATTTCATGCTGCTACCTGTCCTATCACCAGACCCGTTCTGTGTGACTAGTTGTACAACACTTGCACAGTTCTTATGCTGAATCGTGATTTCTCCAAAAATGTAGATATACGAATCACATACTGTTCTATAGGGAATAATACAGAAAAGAGAGCATACAGCATCTTAAAATTGAAAATATTGATGCAATGGAGAAGATTTACTGTTGGAGATGTGCAGATGCTGTTGGAGATGCTTTTCACCACATTTTTAAGCTGTATTGGATATTTTTTTTCCTTTGCATGGCAGGGCTTAAGATGCAACTTAAGACTAGAATCTAATTTTACACCAGATTCGTCCTCCAACATTAGACACTTTGATAAATCTGGTGCACTTGAAGATGATCTAGTGACTAGATTCTAGTCTAATTTTGCAATGTAACATTTAGGTTGTATTAAAAAAAATCTGCCCCATTGTCCAACATTGACTCAGTAGGGTCTGATGTACTGTGACTGGTGTATAGTAGAGCAGTCTGAAATCGACTTTGCCAGAGTAAAATTATTCACAGGCTTACAGTCTCTGCACTTGAAGCTAAAATGTAAGCCAACTATGGGTTGGAGAAGATTTCAACCACTCTAGTAGGTCTAAGAATGTATGTATTAAAAAATCCTTGGGGGCTGAAAGTATTTCATCCATAGTTTTTCTAAATACACTCAATTCTGTTCATAATTTGTGAAGATAATACAAGTAAAAACACAACAAATCCCTTCCTGTAAGGCCTTATGCTGGGCTCGCAGCAACATTTGCACTACGTTCGGGGATTATGTTCCCCTCTCCGCATGAAAAATGCGGAGAAAAAAATCTGTGCACATTTTTCGCCCTTTCTGGGCGGAAACCACATGGATCCCATTATAGTCTATGGGGTTCATAGGTTTCCTAAGGTAACGGCTTCTTTAAGCGGATTAGGCTTCCGTTTGGGCATCCCCAAGCAGATTTTCCGAATGCAGATGTGAACCTAGCCTTATTCACAGGTCAATATAAACTAATTTTTAAACAGCCAATTCAGACGTGTTTGGAGACATGCTCTATTTTGATCCATTTTGCAGACCAAAGATGGCCATTAAATTCATGGACCTAAAACATTGAAAAAGAAGATAAACCACAAACAATACACAAGCAAAATCCAAAGAATCATGTGCTGTCCATGATCAACAGAAACAGCACGTCTTAATAACAGAAATCTGAATTAGGCCTAACTCAAAGAATGCATCTTAGCTTGCTAACTACCTCAAGGTATTTATAATACTTATGTGCATTTCCAAAAATATCCTAATTTGTCCAGGACACCAATAGTGTTTGATAGACCCAAGTCCTATGGTCAATATCTACCCTGATTTGACATTTTCACTACATCTAATTATAGGATAGAAGAAAAGGTTGGATGAACCCTAGACAATAGAAAGGCAAGGGGGTATGCTAGCATGGGAAAAGTAAGGGTTTGTATACATCTGTATTCTCTTTGGGCTTGTCACCCAAGTGTCTTATGCTGCTAAAAACAAGAACAAGTCCCAGAGGGGAAGGCTTTTTTGGGAATGGATTATAGATCCACTTTAGTAAAAGAACACAAAATGTATTGAACAGCATTTTACAGTTTGTTTTTTTCAATAAAGCCTATATATAAAATTTACCCTTAGCACCGCAGCCAGATTTGGCGTTAATGACAAGGAAATTTGGTTATTTTTTCATTCCTGCGCCATTTTGCAGTACATATAGGTACAATTTCATGAAGAACCTACACCACTTGCAACAATAAGTTTCGCAGATCTGGGCTTTACACCAACCTTTCAAAAAAAAAGAAGGTATAATAGGGTGAGCTGTGGGTCAGGCTGCAACAGATTTTTTTTTTTTTTTTTTTTTTTTAACAATTGTCAGTTTTCTGGCATAAACGATAACGAACATCTGCACCAGCTAAAAGCCTGCCACAGACTGGCAAACATAACTGACATGAGTTATAGTACATATGTAAGGTTTAGGCATTCCTGCCCTAATTTGATCTCTTGCCCATCCACCCACTTTTCTTAAAAGTAGTACGCAGGTTGGAAAATGAAATAGACAAAGTGACATTTTTTTAGCACACATGATGAGCCAATTTTGCTCCAGAAATTTGGTGCAGAAACTGTAATAAATTCTACCCCTCGTTTTCCTGTGCCTCATTATTTCATATTTGTAATTGAGCACAGATTTTCATTTGTTAGAATTTGTTTTTTTTCACAATTTAGATGGATGTTTATGTCAATATTAGTACTCTGTGTTTTGTTTTTTTCCTTTTGGGTGTGTGCCTTTACATGTAATGTTGCACTTGCTGGGGAGACATTTAGCTTAGTAAATATAAAGCCCAGACTTACTAATAGTTAGCCCGTGTAAACTTGCATTTGACATGCATCCATCGCATTTCTCACAGTGGCTTGTCTAGTCTAAATTTATACCACCTTTTAGATGGCTTACTTTGAACCAGAATTTTACTACACCATTTTGGTGCATTTAAGCTACGCCCACATATCTAGAAAGTCATAAACACTTTTGCCTTAATTAAAAGCACCAAAAACACTCCACACTTTTACACAGGTGTCTAGTCGTAACCACAGTAGTAAATCTGGGCCAATGTTTTTACATCAGACCTGTACATCAAGTTTTAGGGATGTATCTATTGACATCCAAAATGTGAACGCTACTACATGCTATAATACAGACTGTGACAGTGATTGTATAGGCAGATTGTATCTATATATAAACTGCAAATTGCTGTTCAGCCCTGGACTTGCACATTAAAACTGTTGTGTGTTTCCACAAAATGACATTGGACTAAGCAGAGCTAGCACAGCTTATGAGTTATTCTGAATTCCATCATCACAGCACAGCTCAGCCGCGTACAGAAGCAAACATCAGTCATTACTCTCTGTACAATGCTCATGTGTTGATCTTAGAATTCAAAAAGTCAATTTTTCATCTTCACTAAGTTTCAAGCACTGATCTGAGCGATTGTATACAAGCTCTCACAAAACCCTTCACTATGTGCAAATATTTAATGAGAGGATAGGGAAGAAGCTATGCTAACATAAAATTAATCCCACATCGCCTGTTGCCCCATCATAGCCCTCTGCAAGTGGCAACAGCAGCATTTCATCCTCTTCTTCAGCTGCTTCCAGTCCCACAAGATGATCCCCAAACTCATCGCCTCTCCTATTTGAAAGATCCTCTGCACCAAGGGGATGCAAGTCCCTTTCCCGAACCACTTGCATCATCCCTATCATAAGTCCACTCCTATCCTCCACTATAGAGGAGTGCTGGGAAGAACCTGAAGGCTCAGTCAAGGAAAAGGAGTAACCAGAAGAGTCTAAAGGAGTCTTCACTGGGAGTAGTGGAGCAGAAGTATGATCATTGCTTTCTGGTGTCAGCTGCGATGGACCAGTGCTTGGGTTCTGAGGTGTTTCAGTTTGTGTCCCCTGTGTTCGGGGAGGAAGTAGACCCCATCTGCGAAGTCTTCTGAGAAAACGCCTAACAGGGCGTGGCGGGCGGCGCCTAGGAGGTAGTTCATTTAGGCCACCAGCAGGGACAGGTGGTGTCTGATGTAGAAACTGTAGTAGACTGCGAAGGTTTCCCATGAATGAGCCCTATAATAAAAAAGGAACAAACTAATTATTACATCTTTTAGTGTCTTTTATATGAGAAGGAAATGTATGTAATGTATGGCGGCTAACAAGGAAGTATATTTAAAAACAGCCATTATGGTTCCTTATTAAAAAAAAAAAAGTTCACTAGAACAGATGAAAAGGGTGGTTTTACACACACAGTGCTTGTGGCAGGTCCTTAATACAGTCTTTTCGGACAAAACCGGAAGTGGATTCAAAAGCAATGAGAAATAAGTCTTTGGCTTGAAAAAACAAACAGAAAAAAACCCCACAACCATAAACAATAGTGACACTTTCCCCCAAAAAATGCTACTTGTGAAACCAATCCTTCATAAAAGGATCATGTAAATATATGGCAGCTTGCAGGGGGACATATTTACTGTCTCCTTTCTACAGTGATCATAGGGTTCCTGCTTCAGTCGGGGTATAGGTATGGATGTAAATAGCAGCCTCTGGTCTGGATGTTCTTATCAGAACCTGATAGATTCAGGTCTCCATAAAGGACACCCAGACCAGAATAGTCTAATAGAAACTCCTCTGCTGCACAAACCGAGCCCCAAAGCACAGGAGGGTTAATGGATGACAGTGAATTGAGAGTGGGATCAGTACAAAAGTAAGAAGTGGCTAATAGATAGGTGGTTTTTTCCTGTTAGCAATTCAATTGTGAGACAGTTGACAGCTTTATATAAGGGTATTTGGCAGACACTACATCGGGTTAAATACAGTACATCACTATCAGAGATGCTTAGTGCTTTCTGGTGGATATTCTTATGTAAAGCACTGGCTGGTTTATCGGTGTCACCATTAGTAGTTTATATTGCAGACTTATTCAAAACCTATAGTCGCAGTATTCACCGAGAGGTATAGAACACATTTATTCACATGAAATGACATACTACCTACCCAAGCTTTACCTACACACTACAAATAGTCAATAGGTCGCTATAGGCCAGTTGTGGTTTGATTTCTGGCCATTTACCACTTATCCACTACAGACCGCTGCTTTGCTGTTGAGCCACTCCTTTTAGATCGCCCGGTATATGCCCAGAAATGTCACTGCATAGTAATCTTTACTTTGGGTGGGCTTTGTTCAAAATAGTATCATGCATTATTTTTACTTTTTAAACAGTGAAATATGCCATGTTATGGGCACTTTGGGGGTCCAAAAAAAAAACAAAAAACCACAAGACCATATGACTAAAGAGAATAAAGAAAATAAGAACACCTTGCTGCATAAATTAGCATTGTATCTAAAAGCCACAGAAGAAGTACCAATCCATGGCTAGTAATAAAATACCGCCAAGATCAGTAGCTAGTAAACGAATTGCAGTTACAGTTGCAGCCACCACTAGATGGAGCACAGATGATTCATTTTGATAGACAGAACATGTTCCAGGAAACACAGCTTCTCTCTTCCATTACAGGTATAATTGCCAGTTATTAAAATGATTGGTAGTGTCAGTGTGGGACACTCTCTGAGAATGACTGTGTGTGCGTGCTCGTCTTTCTTTTTATCCTCCTCTGTGTGTGTGTTTCTATTCTGAACCACTCTCGTAGGTGTTCATATTTATGCATTTTCCGCCTCTATCAAGTGAGCAATCTCTTTGTGCTCCATCCTCCTGTTTTTTCCTGTCCATGGCACCCAGCCCACTCTACATTTATTTGTGAATTTGGAAAGGTCTTAAGTCTGTATTTGATCCCTGGCATGGATAGCCAACACCTTCCTTACAAATGGTTCAAGGTGGGACATAGAGAAATGAGAGGAGGCTATGGTAGAAAGATGTATGTCTTTCTTTTGGGGAACTGTACAATCAGCATTGGGAGCTCAAAAATTATGCTGAGAAGTACATAAGTACATAAGCATTGCTTACTGGCCATAGGTAATTATTACAGATTAGAAATGCAGATCACTAATGGTAAGAATATATACACTACTTACCGTATATACTCAAGTATAAGCCAAGTTTTTCAGCAGTTTTTGTGCTGAAAAAGTCCGCCTCAGCTTATACTCAGGTCATTACGGTAATTCAGCAATATCATAGTTACAGACCCGGCATACAGACACCGGGGCGAGTGCCGGGCCGCAGCCTCACCACGCTCCTGGTAGTAGTGTGGAGATGCTGTTCATTTCAAACTGCAGAAGTACTTACAGTACTTCTGCTAGCAGGCCCGGAGCACAGAGTTCCAAGTGTGTGTGTGTGTGGGGGGGGGGGGGGGGGGGGGGGGGGGGGAAACCTCCAGTCCTCAAGCTCAGGGAAGGGGCAGACAGACAACTAAAACATCCCCTCCCCTTCCCCAGCACCTACTGCACCCAAAAACTCCAACCATTTTAATTTTTTAAATTTTCCAGTAGCTGCTGCATTCCCCCCTCGACTTATACTCGAGTCAATAAGTTTTCCCAGTTTTTTTTTTTAGGTAAAATTGGGGGCCTCGGCTTATATGCAGGTTAGCTTATACTCGAGTATATACAGTAATACGTAATCTTAACTAATGCAAAATTATTGTTTTACAAAATAATAGTCATTTGAGGTTTCTATGGCCCTTCAGTATTTCTGCTGCAGATTCACACTATTTTCTCAAGGATGTGGTTGCAAGACCAATTTTGGCTGGAGTTGGAAAAAAGACTCAAGGTTCAAAATAAAATGATTATTTTTAATTATTATTATACAGTTATTAATATTGTATAATTAATTAGCTACATAATTTGCTGCATATTTTTCCTTCATAGGAATTCAATAACTAGTTTAATAAATCAGAGGATCCTTACTTCTTCTGAGGCCCAGTTCACATCTGCGTTTGGGTTTCCGTTTGGGAAGTTCACTTGGGGACCCCCTGAATGGAAACCTATTTGCGTAAAAACCATACAATATAATGGGGTCTGTGTAGTTTATACATGAAAAATGCGGAGAGAAAAGTGCAGGACTTTTCTTTCTGCATATTTCATGTGGATAGGGGAACAGAATGGCCCAAACGTAGATGTGAACTGGGCCGGAGTGACCATGGCCATTTGTGAAAGAGCTGGAATCAGGATGTGTGAAATTAAAGGAGTCGGTGGTTTGATCTGTAGACTCCATAGCCCTGCCTCCCCATGTCATAAGTTTCAACTGTTTCAATCTCTGTCTCTTAGATACAAGCCTATCATTCACAACACATAGAAGTACTGACATTTACTGATGTAAATAAAGTAATTAGAAGTTTTCATGGCCCATTTCGTTTTTTTCGCTCTCTGCTTGGTTCTCCCTCAGATCCCACTTCCTCTTCTCCTTCTACACAAACTTCTATACATCAGAGTAATTTGATACATGTGACCTGCAGTCAATCTCAAGATACAACAGAGGCTTGAGAGTGAAAATCATTTTAGAATGCAGGGATAAAAAGAGAACTTTTCTTGTATTCGCCTGTACTACTGATTTATGCAAAGTTGGTTAAGGGCTAGTTCTCACGGGGACATGGAGGAGGATTTTGACAGCGGAATCCACGTCATAATCCTCCTCCATACAATGTTAGTCTATGTAGACTGCTAGCTTTTTTTTTTGTTTCTGCTAGCAGAGAAAAAGAAGCGACATGACCTTTCTTCAGGCGTTTTCCGCCTGAAGAAAGCAATAGAAGTGAATGGGAGGCGAAAATCGCGCGTTTTTTTCAGCACTTTTTTTGCAAACAATAAGCTACGCTTTTTTGTAAAAAAAACGCAAGGAAAAAAACGCGACATGGTTTTTTTCAGCCCATTCACTTTACAGGAGGGGAAAACAGCCTGGCTTTTTTTTAAAGCTGTTTTTACAAAAAATAAAAGCTCCAAAAAAAGCTTAATTAGGAAGGTTTTTTTCCGGTGCCAAAATAACTAACCCTAAGACAACAGACACTATTTTTTAAGACATGAAGACACCATGCAGAACATGCAAATGTGACATATACACTCACATCACTTGGGCTCTCAGTGGGAAAGTCATCGACAGGTGGTATAGCTCCTTGAGCTATTAACTGTCCATAGGATGGTGGTGCTTGCTGCTGGATCAACTCTGCATCAATCCGAGATAATGGTGCAAAGATGCTGAATAAAAAAGAAAAGAATAGATGCAGTTAGGTTGGCTGTGTAGGCTTTATTTTACCATTATCCATAATATTCTTACGTTGCTATTGATGCTCACCTATACTCGCGTGCTCGTGAAGTATAGAGTCGACATGTACATCCTAATGCTACGACAAGTAAAGTAGCACAGATCAAGCTTCCGATCACAGCAGCAGCAATCACTTTACGGGGGAGTGTGTAGCCACAGTTCTTTTCATCACTTCCATCTCGACAATCTGCTTGACCATCACATACCCATGCTTCATACACACACCGTTCCAAATCGCAGTGGAAGCCACCAGGCTGACATCCACGACAGCCACTTTCATCTGCACCATCTTGGCAAGAAGTTTGGTAATTACACCTTTCAGTAATGGGGTAACAGCTATGACCTTTAGTACATGGAAAGTGCCCCTCAGGACAGTTTGTACAATTAACTTCATCTCTGCCGTTAGCACAGTCCCAGATTCCATTGCAACGCTGTGAGTCCGAAAAACAACCACCTCCTACCTCGACTCCATCATCCCATAAAAGACCTGGACTGGAACCACATGGCTGGTCCCAAGGAAGGCAGTAGCCTCGCACACGGTAAGTGGCATTAAACCCTCTGGGCCGAAATTCAGGAAACAATCCATTGTGCATGTTAAAGTCAGAAAAACGAAACCGAGAAGGTGGTGATCCCATTTGTTCTGTAAAGCGAGGGCCACGGTCATGGTTCTCATTGGTGGGAAATCTACCGCCAGAGTCATATGTTACCGAAGAATCAATATTAGTATAATGGGGAATATTTGTGTTGTATTGATATATAACAGTTACTCTGCCCCCTACAGATTCCACTGTGACAGATTTGCCATTGCTCTGATGGTACAAGGCACGGAGAAGACGTGGAAAATCTCCAATGCCATTTTCATAAACTACTAGAGCATCTAGCTCAGAAAGCTGGAGGTCTGAAAACTGCAAAGCAAGTCCACGATTATCTTCGGAGTCAATCAACCAACGGCAATATGATGGTGGAGGAGAAGGTGGAGAACCTGGATATCCAGGAGGAGAGAAGACACCATAAAAATCTTTCAATGTAAAATTGCAATAAGAGGAACATAAAATTTCATCGGTTTTATCGTCACAGTCTATAGAACCATCACAGACTGAAAACAGGGGAATACAGCCTGAGCTGCAATGAAAGAAACCTGGTAGACAGGATGATGAGTCTGTAAGATAAGAAAGAAGAAAAACAGGTTACAATAAGCACTAAAATGAATCTTACCACAGCTGCAACTTAAAGGGGTATTCCCATGTACATAATCATATCTATATTTGTAGAGAATTAAAAGTTAAACATTTTTGCAAATATAAATAGTTCAAAATTTTGCAGAGTTTTAAAGATTTTCTCTAATCATCTTAGTGGTGACACTCTGTTGACTTGCTCTGTTGCCATTGGATATGACCTCAAATGCAGAAACTTTCTATGGTCCGGAACCCAGTCATGTCCCAACCATCTTATTGTATAGATGAGTTATCAGGCAGGGACACTACATGTATCAGAAGATATCCTGACCACAATAAGGAAATCATGGCTGATTTTCTGACTGTAGAAAGTTCCTGCATTCATGGTCGTATCCACTGGCAACCGATCAAGATCATAATTTGTGACCACAAGATATGCAGAGAAAATCTGTAAAACTCTGCAAAATGTTTCATTACTTATATTTGCAAAAATGTTTAACTTTTAATTATCTACAAATTTAAAAATTATTATGTTTGTGGGAATACCCCTTTAAGAAGGAGTGCCTGTGTAAGAAGTCTCACAGTTAACACAAAAGTCAATATTGACACCCAACACATGACACAAGGTATTTTATAATGCCTTTTTGGGCAAATTTACAAGTACAAGATTTGTTGCAGATATTTCTGAGATTGTCTCTGCATCTGAATGGGAATTGCAGAGCCATGTGCTTGCTGCTAAAAAAAAAATAAAAAAAAAATATATAGATGAATAGATCAGATTTTCAGACACAATAATTTATGCAACAAATGCATATTTCTGCCACATGTAAATATACAGCTTTACTGTGGCTCTACTTCCATTGATATTGGCGAGTTTCACGAGCTGTGGGCAGTCTGAAAAAAAAAAAAAAAAAAAAAAAAAAAGCCCCATGACAAAGGGAATTTTAACTAGACCACACATGGGCATCTGCATTGGTATTTAAAAGGACTCACCCGAATCCAGGATATCAACCACACAGATAGATAGGTAGGGTCACCTGAATCAAAGATGTTTTGCCTTTATGAATTGATGTGTCTATTACCCAAATATTGCCATTTTCATCAATAATCAAATGTGCCCTTTGGAGCAATGGTAGTGCAGCCATTGCTCCAAAGAGGCAAGTGGCAATAACCTTATTGCTGCCAAGAAAGAGCTCATTTGAATATTGACAAAAATGGCTATATCTCAGCAACAGAGGTCACGGTGCCTAACCTACCTAAGACTCCTGATGCACTATCCCATGGACTATTAATGGATTAAATATTTACAATTATATAGTTGGTATAACAAAATATTATTTCAAATAAGATAAATAACATTACAATGTCTGTTATCTTTCTTTATCAATTTCAGTCTTACCATAAAAAGAATCTCCTTTGATAAATACTAGATGTCCTAAAAAACAAACAAAAACAGTTGATTACAATACAGAAAAAAAGTCATTCCAGGTTCAATACATACAAAGTAAATATGCAGATATCTAATTATACAATAATAAAAGCTGGAATCGATAATTTTTTTCTACCAAATCTGGTCTTGACTCACTACTCCATAGTGTGTAGCTTGTTCATGGATTTCCATGCCATTTCTATTTACATTAAAGAAACATTCTCTCCAAAACTAATCTTCCATTTATTCCATTATGTTCCTCCATGTGTCAGTATCTTAGCAGTTCTTTTCCTGCCACATTTGCTCTATATATCAGACTAGGGTTGCTGCTTAGCAAGTGTGAATTAGGCTTTAGTGACACACTTTCTCTACTTGAGTTTATGGAGAGAAATGTGTCACCCATTCTAAGCACATGAATTATTTCTATCCTCCCGCTTTCTCAAACATGAAGAAAATGGGAGTCCATCATCTTTGACCCACCTTGCACGGCCACTCTACCTGACCCATCTATTAAAGTTAATGGGCTACACTTACCCCAGTCCCACAAGTCTGCTGCCTCGAGATAACCTTTGGCTTGAAGGATAGGTCAGTCACACATCCAAACCCTCAACACCTCCAACTCCATAACATTCATCAAATTCGCTCCTTCTTCACCCCTCATCCTCCTCCAGTCCACCTTAAACTGTGCTGCTCACTTTTTCATTAGTCGCTCCCCTCTGCCAATCCCTTCACTGGCTATCCATTGCCCAGAGAATAGACGTACAAAATGTTAACTCTGACATACAAAGCCAACCACAACCTGACTCCTCCATATATCTCTGACCTAATCTCCCTCTACCTGCCCACACGTAACCTCCGATCCTCCAAAGACCTCCTACTCCGCTCTTCACACAACCGTCTCCAAGATTTCTCCCATGCATCTCCCATACTCTGGAATTCCTTACCAAGACGCATAAGGCCCCGTTCACACAGGGAGCGGATGGGCGGATTTTGGCACCGAGAGTGACGCGGTAAGCCGTGTCACTCTCAGGCCAAAATGAGTGTGCCACAAATGTCGCGGCTTCCGACAGTTGCAGCTTCCCCCTCCGGAGTAGGCCCTAACGTATGGGCCCACTCTGGAGGGTGCTGCCACGACACGAGGCGGACGCTGGGGCTGAATCAGCTGCGGAGTCTGCCTCAAGAAAGGGCATGTTGATTCTTTTTTTTGTGAACGGCATAGTAGCCTGGCGGTCTATATAGACCTCCATTGTGAGGGGGCAGATTACGACATGGACTCAGCGCCATAATCCACCCCCTCTTTGCCCGTGTGACCGAGCCCTAAGACTGACCCCCACAATCACAGGCTTCAAGAAGACCCTGAAGACTCACCTAGTCAGGAAGGCCTACAACCTCCGATAATGCTACTGTCATCACATCACCACATGAATAATCTCCCCCTCTCTTTCTGTCTCTATTCCTCTTCCCTCATAGATTGTAAGCCCTTGCGGGCAGGGCCCTCTACCCCACTGTGCCAGTCGGTCATTGTTAGTATTATATCTACCTGTATATTTTGTGTACTGCATGTAAACCCCTAAATGTAAAGCACCATTGAATTAATGGTGCTATATAAATAAATAATAATTATTATTATGTATTCTCTGAGAAATACAAAAGCTTACCAGCCACTGTGAGAATCAAGGTTAGTTTACATACAAGTTTCCAGGGGATGTATATTTTGAACAGGTGGACAGATTAAAAAAAAATTTAAGTTTTTCAGGGATGTACTGGCTTAGTGGCTATCAGATGATATATGGCATTTAGCATTTTTCATATGGCGATAGCTTCTCTGTAACATTTCAGCTTTCCATCATGGGTGCTGATATTTTGACATAGTACAATATACTCTATAGCCTTATTTTTCTGTCAAAAATACCAAAACTGTGATAAAAACCTAAGAGAAACATTACAACATAATAGAATCTGACAAGATCAATTCTGAAAAAGTAATTCAAAACTGTCATGACCCTTATGTACAGAAGCTGTAAAACAGGTATAACTGGAGCTTTAAGAAGCCTTATGTCTAATATTTTTTATAACAATTTTAGATTTCAAAGGAACTTAAAGAGGACTTTTCATTGATTTGGGCACAGACAGTTCTATATACTGCTGGAAAGCTGACAGTGCTCTGAATTCAGCACACTGTTGGCTTTCCCGATCTGTGCCACCGGTGAAGAGCTATTGGTGCCGATACCGTAGCTCTTTACAGTCAGAAGGGCGTTCCTGACAGTGTGTCAGGAACGTCCTTCTCCACAGCAGCGCCTATTACGCTGTACAGTGTGAGCGGAAAGGAACGCCCCCTCCCTCTGCTCACAGTGCTCGTCCATAGACGAGTATTATCAGGAGGGGAGGGGGCGTTCCTC
Organism: Leptodactylus fuscus; assembly: GCF_031893055.1. Classification (NCBI taxonomy): domain Eukaryota; kingdom Metazoa; phylum Chordata; class Amphibia; order Anura; family Leptodactylidae; genus Leptodactylus; species Leptodactylus fuscus. The sequence goes on from NC_134265.1 coordinate 134,366,395, forward strand.
CCCGCGCACACTGTACAGCGCTATAGGCACTGCTGTGGAGAAGGACGTACCTGACACACTGTGCAAACAATGGCCAGGACAGAACTGAAGTGGCTCGGGTATGGCTATATATTTCTCATTCCTTTTGCAGCCAGTCTTGGTTTTAGCTAAAAAAAACTGCAGCAAAATAAGTTGCGTTTCTGCAACATGGGGCCTCAGCCTAAGCCCCACATAGCAGGGTTCAACAAAAAAAGCACTGCAGGAAAAATTGTGGCGGCAACGTATTGCGGTTTTTCCCACAGCGCTTTCCACAGAAAGTCTGCAGAGATTTTCTCTGTGGATTTTCCGCTTACATTATAACTGTAGGGAAACGACCGCAACGGTTTTTGAAACTGTTGCAAATTTTTCCGCAATATGTGCATTTTTCTACAAATTACCATCCGCTTTGCGGTGACTGTAAAACACTGCAGTTTTAAGCGCAGTGTTTACGCCACATGAAAACGGGTTTTCACATCTCCAATGGGCCTTCTGTTTTTCATTTCATCATACCGTAGAAACAAAAAACAGAGCCGAAACTTAAAGAGAACCTTTTACCACCTCCAATTTTTAGCATCTGTTAATCGGTACCCTTATAACCACCACACATAGCATCGTGACCCACCGAAGTCACTGCCACACAACATTGTGCACCAATAGCAACCCCCCCACACAAGATTGTATTCCCTTAACACCCCCACAGAACTTAATGCCCCTTTAGTGCCACTACAAACTATGGTAGCACTAAGGGCTCCAAAAACTAATTCTAAAATAATAATACACAGTCTAGTTCCCATGGGGCTCTCCGCAGATCCTGACAAAGCCGTATGAAGCGGCAGGGAGTGTGAGGAGCTTTCTGCTTCACTGCTGGATGCAACTCTAGCTGAGGCCTGGGGATAAAGTTGAAAACGGGGCATGATTCTGGTTATACAAAACCCACCCACCTAATTAGAGTCTTGGGTTTAGAAAAAAAAAAAATTCCAGCCAATCTTGGCCACTGAAACTACCAGTCTCACCTATTAGTTGGCTCTGCTAGTATGGAATAAACTCAGGATCATACACCAGGCTGAGGGGAATCTGGATCCTGAGATCCAAAACTAGTGGGAGAAATGTGCAACATTTGCCACAGCAACCAATCAACTCACAGCTCTAATCTGTCAAGAGACTCTTCGCTAAATGAAAGCAGCGACCTGATTGGTTCCTATGAGCAGTTGTCGCGCGCTGACCTTAGCGTGTGGTCTGGACTTGTCCATGTATAGACCTATAGTATCAGCAGGACTGGCAGCCTGAGGACCGGCAGACACCACAGCGCCCCTGCACTACCCAATAACAAGGCTCAGGGTCGCGACAACACGCAGGGCGACAAGTATCCAAACAACACAGAGCACTGGCTGAGAGAGAGGCGAACTCTTACCATATAGAAGCAGTGTGAGGAGGAGAGACATGGTGCTGCTTCTCAGAGGGTCACTTCTTCGTGGTCTCGAGTCTGTCGAACCATTTAACAGCCTCCAGACTTCTTTAGTAACTTTTCCCCCAGTATTACGCGCTGTCTGCTGCTCTCTACACTCCCTCAGTCTCTTCCTGTTTCTTATTTTTCTCTCCACTTCCTCCTTCCAAAACACCAGTCTCTTCCGTCTCTCCGGCTCCCCCTGCCGGCGCTGCTGCTCCTCACACCTTCCAGCTGACTGCCTCGCATTTCCAGGCTTCCACCCAAACGTGCGTGTATGTCAATATCCTCGAATTGTTCTCATGCTATAATGGAAGTCAAGGGACACATAGCTACACAGAAAGCACTGCTAAGGAATATGCTGTAATAAAGCGGAGTCCCACCACAGACATTTGTGACAGGTTTACTCTGAAGACTTTCTGCTTCCATTATATCTATAGGGAGACCGCTGACGTTTAAATGGGTATAAGACCTGGTTGACATCTGCGTTGGTAATCCGTTCAGGGGAGTCTGCATGGAGACCTCCCCGAACATACTACCAAATGCAGTGGTAAGCAGTGTACAGTGAAAGCACACGGACCCCATAGACTATAATGGGGTCCGTGTGCTTTCGACATGGTGTCTGCATGAGTCATGCAGACAGGAAAGTAGATTGTGAACTACTTTTCTGTCCACATGTTCCATGCAGAAAGCACACGGACCCCATCATAGTGTATGGGGTCCGTGTGCTTTCACTGTACAATGCTTACCAATGTGTTCAGTAGTCCGTTCAGGGGGGTCCCCATGTGGACTCCCCGGAACAGATTACCGACGCAGATGTGAATGAGGCCTAAGCGACATACTGTGATTTTCCAAAATCATAACGGTTTTTGAAATTGCCATGGATGCTTCCGCAATGTATGGATGGGGTTCGCTATAATCCCATCCACTTTGCAGTGACTGTAAAACACTTCGGTTTTATGCCACATGGGGACCCAGCCTTAAAACAATGTTGGTGAACAAGACCATGAGAAAGGTCACACAGTTTGGATGAAACAAATATTCAGTAAATAGCCATCTCCAACAAATCCATATTGGTTCATCCACATGACATGAGGCTTAGGCTAGGTTCACACCAGTGCTTGAGGTCTGTTCATGGTTTCCATCCTTCAACCTGCTTAAAAATTGCAGACAGAAAAGTGCTGCATTATAATCTTTGGGGTCCACAGGTAACCGCTTTTTAAGCGGACCCAATGAACGGAAAGCTGAATGCTAGTGTGAACCTAGCATCAGTACACACAGTGCAGAAAACACAGGCTGAAAATGCTTGTTGTTTTTAGTCTGTGAGGTTTTACCATGGGGCAAGAAAACCACAACAGAAATAATATGTGGATGATGTTATAATTCACTTATCTGGGACAAGTTCATCATTCCCTCTACGGCAGAAAATGTTTAGTGCAAGGCCCTTTCTTGTGCCAATTGCACACCTCCGCCCACTACTTTATGTGAATGCAGGTGAGGGCCAGGGCGTCCAAACCTTGGTCTGACAGATGTATTACAACTTTTCTGACATGTTTTACAATGGAAAGCTACTTCAGTTGCTATTTGATGTAGATTTCTTTTCTGGCATAGGATGACAGATAGATTTATGAAGAGGTTTCTTCAGACTCGGACTGGGGCACTGGTGAATCCCTGATGGGCCCGGTACCTGAGTGCCCAAGTGGGTCCTGTGCCTTGCAGAGGCAGACTGTGCAATTGCCCAGGGTTCCCGTTCCTAATGGGATCCCCGAGATGTGGAGTCAGGTCCGGCCACATCGATAATGGAAAAGGGCCCAGCATCATGTGCCAAGGGGGCCTTTTCCAATAGAAGCTTGCCCAAAGGGCGTCTGTAAAAATAACAAACATTTTTACTCACCTTTCCTGGGGTCCGGCGATCTGGTTTCATCTTCTGGCCTGCAGCTGATGTCACCATTGAGGCCTGTGATTGGGCCTCAGTGGTTACATGGGGCACGGTGGCATTATAAGGTCAGTGTTCCCCACATGACCTATGAGGCCCAACATAGGCCTCAGCGATGACGACTGGAATGCGTGATGTCAGTCACAGACCTGAAGAAGAAGCCGGTGGAGACAGTGGAGCAATACAAGGATGCCCTAGAAAGGTAAGGTGAGTATAACTTGGGCCTTCAATTATTATACTCTGGGGTCTGAAGATACCCCAGAGTATAATGATAGTACTGAAACAAACAGGCAAACCTCACGAAAGTTCGTCAAAATGAACTTCGAGGGGTTTGCTTGAAGTGACTCCAGGACCTAGAGTGCGGCCACTGTGGACCATTATACTGGAGGGGGCCTGTTGGAGAGGATATTATCTTTTGTGGGGTCACTGTGGAGCTCTCTGGGGAGCATATTATTCTGTGTGGGGGCCACTGTGGAGCATATTATACTATGTGGGGCCTCTGGGGAGCATATTATACTGTATGGGGGCTATGTTGGAGCATTATGCTGTGGGGAGCATATTATACTTTGTGAGGCCACTGTGGGGAGCATATTATACTGAATAGGGCCACTATGGAGCATATTATATTATATGGGGCTATGGGGAGAAAATTATACTGTATTGGGGCCATTTTGGAATACTATACTGGGGAGCACTGTGGGGAGCAAATTATACTGTGTGGAGGACACTGTGGTGGGTGGAGCAGTCTGGGGAGCTTATTATTCTATGTAAAGCCACTGTGGGAAGCAAATTATACTGTGTGGGGCCACTGTGAAGCATTATACTGGTGGGCACTTGTGGAGAGCATATTATATTGTGTGAAGCATTATACTGTGTGGGGCTGCTGGAGAGCATATTATACTGTGTGGGGCTGTAAAATATTCTGTATTCTGGTGAGACTAATGACCACGTGTTATAGGCCTGATCATGATAGGAGGAGTCAGCTCGTTATGAAAACATGTAGAGTTTAATTAAAGTCTTGATGGAAAACACAGGAATAGGGAAAACGTCCAAAATTACAGAAATATCAGTCAATGTCTCAATAGCTTACATCTGCAGAGAAGTTAGATTTCTTCATCTGGATATCCTGTAGTTACAGCTTGGTTCATGCTTGTCATCTGGTTGATGGACTTGGGCTGGTCACAACGTCCTACATGAATGACCACCTGCCAGGACCACTCACCCTGGTCTTCCCAAAGAGACCCAGACGTGTATTTCTTACTCATTTATATTCATGAGAGGGGGTGTTACCCTCCATCTTGTTGCTATGTAAGGAGATTTCTAAACTAGTATACTCTAACCGCACCCATGTACCCACAATATAGAAGTGTTATGTCAGTAGAGTTTAATAGAGATGAGCGAACACTGTTCCGAACAGCTGTTCCGAATAGCATGCTCACAGCACGCTCCCATAGAAATGAATGAAAGCGGCCGGCACGCGGGGGGTTAAGTGGCCGGCCGCCGGGAAAGTCTGCGTGCCAGGTGCTTCCATTCATTTCTATGGGAGTGTGCTGTTCGGATCGGCTGATCCGAACAGTGTTCGCTCATCTCTAGAGTTTAACCCTTTGTGTGCTAGAGAATATTGTAAATTTCATAATATTTAATAGGGGCCACTAAGGAGTATTATACAGTATGGGTGCTCTGAGGAACATTATACTGTGTGAAGCATTACCATGTTTCTCTCAAAAAAAGGGCTAGGACTTACGAATCAGAATCTTTTCTGAATCGTTCTGGACGAATCTTGTAAAATGGTTAGAGTTAAGCTGGTTGCACATAACTGTGTACTAACTGGTTGCCGTGAATAAATGGCACGGGCGACACACAGATGTCACCCATGTGCCACCCGTACACCAGCCATGCTTCTGAGGCTCCTTTTATTCAATGACTAGGAGCCAAAGAAACAGGGCCGCAAAATGGGACAGGAATAGGACTTGTTTCATATTTTGTGGCCTGGACTGTCGGCCCACACATGTGACCGTGTCAGTCATGGTCATGTGTATGGGCCCATGGAAATGAATGGGTCAGTGTGCTATCTGGGAAAAACCTGGATAGCACACTGACCAGACATACGGTGGTCTGCAAGGGGGCTTAGGGTTAGTAACGCTAACTCTAACTTACATTCTCAATTAATGGTGCAGCGTCAGAGGGTCTTGAACAAACATACTGGCACTCTCTCTCTAAACACTTTTTGTGGCACTAGCAGGGCGCCTTCTGTATCTCTTTATGCTCTCCTTTATGCTAAGGGGGAAGTAATTAGTGGAATGTCTGTGTCTGTGGGAGCGAGCAGAGGTGGCACCTTACGTCTGGTCACGTAGGTAGCCAAGCCCACAGCATAGTAGCGGCCAGGAGGCGAGTCCCAGGAGTCTGGAGCGGGATTTGGGAGAGCATGAGCAGATTTTGCCCTGTCGTAGCGGAAGGTAGTGGGGCACTTGTCCTGGACAATTGGGATATGCCTATTCTCTGTCTCTGTGATGTCACGTTATATAAGCTTGTGTTGGAGGCACTGACTGTAATTAACTAGGGCTTATTTTTGGAGTAGAGCTTATATTTCACGCCTACTCCAAAAACCCTGCAAAATCGAACCAGGGCTTATTTTTGGAGAAACAGGATATATACCAGTTAGAGCATTATACTTTGGGGGAGGGGCTCATAATTCCTGTTGGCAGACCTGTGTACTATGTCTGCATCACTATAATCTTGCACATACGTGTAGTGCTCCATGGCTGTGTCATTCCCCATACAGTACTGTGCATGAACCAGCCATGGAGCAATTGGGGCTTGCACAGTGCTGTAGGGGATGACAATTCTTGGAATATACTCGATAGCACCAGATACTCAGCACTTATGTAAGATTTCAGTAAAGTAGCCATAGTGTAGGCTATTAGCAGGAAGCTGTTGGGTGGGCCTCCAGAGCAAACGTTCTTTGGTGGGCCCTAGGCTTTTCAGTCCGACACTGGGCTTTTTTTTTTTTTTTTTTTATAAATCTCTTGGTCCCTGCACCAGTTGGACCTTTTATTAATGGGGATGTACTAAACACCCCCCACCACCCCCACCACTCTTCTAAATGACTTAGTTTACCAAAAATCTATAATTACTTGTCTTCCAGTCTGCATCTTCTGGGCATGAGATACCACTTCTTCTGGCCAGTCGGCATCTCCCCTTCTTCACGTCTGCCGGTCACCCACGCCTGTGCCCGCTCTTCTCAATGGCTGAATCTGGTCTGAGTAAGCATTCCATATTCTATTTTTTCACAGATCTCTGGTGCCACTTGGACAATTTACTCATTGCGTAACTTCAACCTTTTCTCCCCTTATAGTTAGGGTGCAGGACTTTACTAGCTGCACAAAGGACATTAATTAGGCCAGGTTGACACGATGTCTTTTGGCACGTAATGTGCCACGTAGACGCCGCGGGAGCTTTTGCGGGCCGTATACGCTCCCATTTTGCGGCCGTGATTCTGCAGCGGCCGCAAAATAGCGCCGCGTATACGGTACCGGCCTCTGATTGAAAACAAGGCCACATGTTACAGAAACTAAACGTTCTTAGCTGTTGCAGACACGCAGGTCATCCACATATTGCGGGGGGGGGGGGGGGGGGGCCACAGAAATGCTGTGTCTTTGCAGCATATTAATTTTTGCTGCAGAATCACAAATGTTTTCCTAATAGATTTAATAATGGAATAAAAAAATTCAGAGGAAAACACATCAAAAACTCACGCATGAAATCTCATGTACACACCCTGCTATAGCAACACCTTGCCACTGGATGTCAGTGCAGAATATGATTTCGCCTGTTAGCTGCTCATTGAGTCTCAAGGTGAAGGAGGCAAAATAAGTTCTTTGTTTGACTTGTTCTTATGAGTTAATAAAACCACATGATTTTATTTAGTTTTTGTTACTCTTATAACGAGATTTGTCTCCACAATAAATAAATAAAATAAAAAAAAATCACCCATGTAGGCTGAATTCTTGACGTGGCAAAATCTGTAATCCAGGATGACCTGAACTACTTCATACCCTCAAACTCCACTTGGTCATCTGTGGTCCTGATAACAGGATTTTTAACGTTTTCCAGCTTGGTATTTTTTTTTGTTTATACAGCGTTTTATTTGTTTTTTTTTTCCAGGCTTTCTTTTTTTTCTGACAATGAAATCAATAAGAAAACTTTAAAAATAAATAAGTAAATTGTTAAATAAATAACAGAATTTAAAGCATGCTGCATTAAACATCATGAAATGGAAAAAAAAAGAAAAGAACATATTATGTATGTGTTGTTATTAATAATTTTTAACTACTTTTTTTGCAGTAAAAAAATAATAAAAAATGCAGTTAAAGGGAGTCTGTCACCTGAACCCAGTATATCAACCCAGCTAAGCAGTTAGATTGGAAAGACTCATCTGAATCAAAGGTTTTTACCCTTATAAATTGCTGTGTCCATTGCCAAGATATCACTGTTTTGTCAATATGCATACTGTATGAGCTCTTGGGAGAAACTAGAGCTTTGCTTCTTAGGCCTGATACACAGCTTCATTTGGTATTCCGTTCAGGGAGTCTGTTTGGGGACCCCCCAAACGGAATACCGAACACATTAAAAAGTGGTGAGCAACAAAAGTACATGGACGCCATAGACTATAATGGGGTCCGTGTGTTTTCTGCGCGGGTATCCACACGAATCATACAGAGGAAAGTAGTTCTTAAAGTACTTTTCTCTCCACATGACTCATTCGGACACCATGTAAAAATCAAACAGACCCCATTATAGTCTATGGGGTCTATGTGCTTTCATTGCTCACCACTTTTTATTGTGTTTGGTATTCCATTGGGGGTCCCCAAACAGACTTCCCGAACGGAATACCAAACACAGATGTGAACCAGGAGTTCACCTGGCAACACCCTCATTGGTCCAAAGAGCTAATTTGAAAATTGACAAAAACAGCGATATCTCGACAATGGAGACACTGATTCATAAGCAGAAAACACAGTTTGATACGGGTTACTGGGTTACCTAGCCTATGTGGGGCTGGGTTGATATACTGGATTTTGCTGACAGACTCCACTTAGAAGTGCTAAAAACACTTGTGTTAAATTAGTCTAAAGGTTGGCTTCTCATGGATGTATTCAAGCCATGAAATATGAACCAGATGTCAGCCATATTACCAAGGCTGAAAACTGAGCCAGGACTGAATTTCAAGCATCATAGTCATCTATGTTGCTAGGTGTCCTTGCCATCCCATGGGAATTCTGACCAATAATGTAAACTTTTTTTTTTTCAGTACAGGACAATAATCTCATGGGGAGACAGAGACTCTTAGTGCATTATAGCTCAGTGTTCAGTCCTGGAAATACTGCTAACTGCTGGTCCATATCTCACGGACTGTATATCCCTGGTGAAGCTGGCCTACTAGAGAGTAACAACAACAGACCAACTGCTCATGGAATAGTGCATCTTCTATTTCAAATAAGGACAGAAAAAAACAATGTAAGGCTAAGGTACTACGCGTCATCCCGCAGCCAAAAAGCGCTATGCGAAAAGCCACGGTGGCAACTCATCATGGTTCTTCTCGCAGCGCTTTGCACAGAAAGTTCGCAGAGGATTCCTCTGCAGACTTTCTGCTTCTATTATATCTATAGGGACACCACCAGCATTTCCGTAGATATAATTCACTTGCTGCGATTTCCAAAACCACAATGGAAATCACAGCGTGTCCACACCGTGGATTTTCCCGCAATGTGGGGATGAGATCTGCTAGAATCCTATCAACTTTGCTGTGACTGTAAAACATAGAGCCCCAGCCTAAGGGGCGAGCACTTGCCCTGTTGAGTTGTCAAAATCCAGTAGACTAAGCTCCGCATTTCAGTCCCTGAAAGTGTATTTAGAATCATTCAAATGTAAAGTTAATTTAGACCAAAGAGATATGGAGGATTCATTTACAAAGAAGTGACAAAGCAATACAATAGATATCCTGATGCCAAAGGAAAGTATGTAAAACTCACATGTCAAAGCAGGGAACCAAAGGGAGTCTGTCCCCAGAACCCAGCATAGCAACCCTGCCCTGCAGCAGATAGATCGGTTATGGTCTCCTGAATCAAACAGTGTTTTCCCCTTTTGAGTTGGTGCCTCCATTGCTGAGATAGCAGTTTTGTTAATATGAAGATGAGCTATTTGGGAGCGTTACCATTTCTCCAGAGAAGTAAGTGACAACGGCATCATTGCTCCAAAGAGCTAATTTGCATTGACAAAACCAGTGATATTTTGACAATGAGGCCACCAGTTCACAAGGGGAAAAACTGTTTGATTCAAGTAACCCTAACCTATCTATCTGCCGGGCTGGGTTGATATACTGGGTTCTATTGACAGATTTCTTTTAAAGGGAGTCTATCATTTGAAATGTAATTTTTTAAGTAAACATACATTGGAATAGTCTTCAGAAAGGATCGTGGCCCAAACCCAAGCGTACAGTGCATGCGCGGGATTTGGATTTCGCTAAAGACAGTGACAACTGCTTATGCAGCAAAGAGGATGAAGCAGACAAGTAATCTACATGAAGGGGGTGTGAAGGAAAGGGCCAAGAGGCGGCATTCACGGTATGGCACTGCTGTGCTCGGAGCACAAGGGGGAACGTCCTCTGTGCTCCCTGAGCTGCTTTACATATCTGCAAAAAAACAATATATTTTATAAATGGCTATGAGCATAAAAACAGCAGAGGAAGGACTAGAAAAACCTTTCTAAACGCTATTTCAATAGGTGTTTATGTCAAAAACTAAATTTCAAATGACAGACTCCCTTTAATGAAAATGTCTATACTAAAATGTTTCTATGAATATAAATTATATGTTTTTAACCAGATCCCAGTTGGCTTCTTTGCTCACTGTTCTCAGGTTTCTCATTTTATAGCATACTATTAGGATTATATATTAGAAGGATTTCATTTTGCTTCTTGTGAGATGAAAATCTTGATCCAGAAAGCTCACTGCATAACATCTCTCCGGCAGGAATCTATATTATAATCACTTTTTATTAGTACTTCTTGTTTTACTCCACAGCATTATTGCTAAAAAACAGCAAGCTCTCCCATAATTTTTTGGGCCATCTGGACACCAGAAACCTTTGGTCATAACCTTCTAGTCAGAATGAGATAGAAGCTACAGATGTGTCAGTATTGTACGTAGCCACCTGACTCCTTTCACATAACTTCAGTCGCTCATAGTAGTGTTTTTATGATTAACTTAGAGTCCTGAAGTTTGAGTGAATCACTATTCCTTGGAAACTTCTTATTTCTCTAAGACTAGTGATACTTTGACCCAATTCACAAGTGCTATGCCGGCAGAGGCCTATAGCCTTCTGAATAACAGGAGCTTCTGTATATCATAGCAAGCGGCGAGGTCAGGACAGATAAAACACATGCCGATGCCTTTGTATTAGAGGTGGGTGGATATGAGCTGTTTCTCATATGCTGGCCATCGCCTGTTTGTACTTAGTAGCGTTGCAAACATTTACAGTCATAGAAGGACTAAAAAATTTTCTTTTCTTTGAACTACTATATGAGGCAGATTTACAATTGTGACTGCAACTTGTCCATAGGGTAAAATGCATCAAAAACCACGGCAGTTTGGTGCCCTTTTGACATATGTAGTTTAAGACTAAATTTTCCTAATATGGTTTCCCAGATCAGTTTTCTGCTCACAAAAAAAAATGTAAAAGTTCCTGTGCGTAAAATAGAAGTGTCTTACCCATAGGACTTTAGTATACCGACTTTCTTGTGATTTTGTAACAGCTTGTCTGGTCACATGGGTTGCCTTCCTGAAAACCGCATCCACTTCGATGGCCCATGAGGTGGGACTAACTATATGAGGGAAAGCTAGTAGGAGATTAATAGGAATATTTATGAAGGCATATGATCTGTTGTGAGAGGACAGGGTTACATGACAACCCTTTTTTAAGTAAAATTCTGCCCCAAAGTAAATCAATTAACAGGTATAACCGTATAACCATTAGTTAATATGGACTTATGTTTTGTGACTTTTCTCTGTAATGAGCCAGTTGTATATAACTGTGTGCTAACTGACTGCCATGAATGAATGGCACAGGCGGCACACAGGGGACACATGGATGTCATCCATGTGCCGCAGTGTACCGGCCATGCTTCCGTGGCCTCACTCATTCATGCAATGAATAGGAGTTGTAAAAACAGGGCCGCAAAATCGGACAGGAATAGGACCTATTCCATATTTTGCAGCCTGGACTGTGGAGCAATGAATGGGTTATTGTGCTATCTGGGAAAAACTCAGATAGTACACTGACCATTGATACGGTCGTCTGCAAGGGGGATAACTCCTAGAAATGAATGAATAAATTCACAGCTGAGCATTAATATTCTCCTTATTAAAGTGATGTGTGCGGACAGTGTTAGTGTCAGCCATAAAGCTGCAAAAGAAAGATGTTATGCTCATGTTATGCATGGAGTATGGGGTATGGAGTCACTTGACCACTTTATAAATCATTGGTGCAGCCTCAACTGGATTATGCAGTTTAGATCTTGGCACCAGTTTATAGAAATAATGTTCTAGAATTAGAAAAAGTTCAATAGAACAAAGCTGATAAGAGGCATGGAGGACCTCAGTTATGAGGAGAGACTAATGCAGTGAAATTTGTTTAGTCTTGAGAAGAGGCGTTTAAGGGGAGATATGATAAACCTGTATAAATATATAAACAACCCATACAATGTATATGAGGAAAAGCTATTAGATGTAAAATCCTATTAAAAGACAAAGGAACACTCCTTGTATCTGGAGATAAAAAGGTTTAATCTTCAGAGGCAACAAGAGTTCTTTTCTTTAAGGACTGTGAATCTGTGGAATAGCCTACCCCTCTGCCAATCCCTCTACTGGCAACCCATTGCTTAATGAATAGAATTTAAAATGTTAATGTTACCTCATGTACCTCCCTATTTCCTGATAGATTGTAAGCTCTTGCAAGCAAAGCCGTCACTCCTGTTGTTTTATATGTTATTTTCTTTGTCACATTGTAATTCCTATAATGTATAGCACCATGGAATAAATATACTGTACAACACCATGGAAATAATGGTGCTCTAAAAATAAATAATAGTAACTGGTCACAGCAACAACAGCTTCAAAATTGGCTGAGATGTCTTTTTACAGGAAAACATCATTGCCACTTAAGGAAAGGTATAGAATGTTTATTTCCTTCATTTCCTTCCTTGGTTGAACTTGATGGTCATGAGTTTTTATTTAAAGAGGACCTTTCACCACTTTTGGGCACATGCAGTGTTATATACTGCCAGAAAGCCGACAGTGCGCTGAATTCAGCGCACTGTCGGCTTTCCCGATCTGTGCCCGGTGTAAAGAGCCTACGGTGCCGGTAACGTAGTGCTCTATGGTCAGAAGGGCGTTTCTGACAATTAGCCAGAGACGTCCTTCTGCCTTGCGGCGCCAATCGCGCTGTGCTGTGGAGCGGGGAGGAACGTCCCCTCCCTCTGCTCGCAGTACTCGTCCATAGACGAGCATTAACAGGAGCGGGAGGGGGGAGTTCCTCCCCGCTCCACAGCACAGCGCGATTCGCGCCGCGAGGCAGAAGGACGTCTCTGGCTAATGGTCAGAAACGCCCTTCTGACCATAGAGCACTATGGTACCGGCACCGTAGGCTCTTTACACCGGGCACAGATCGGGAAAGCCGACAGTGCGCTGAAATCAGCGCACTGTCGGCTTTCTGGCAGTATATAACACTGCATGTGCCCAAAAGTGGTGAAAGGTCCTCTTTAACTGTACTATGTAACACAGGGCATTGTAGGGGATATTATGCTAAACACCCCCATGCTTTTAGGTAGTTCAGTAGATACTTTATTTCCTTATTTCCCCAAAAATGGGGTTTGCCAGAGACTCCAAGGACTCTGTTTTCAGGTTTACTAATTTGTAAAACCCTTGAAAGCTAAGGCCCTACATGAGTCCCGCAGCATTTTGCAGTTTTTCTCGCAGCGCTTTTCACAGAAAGTTCAGAGTGGTTTACTCCACTGACTTTCTGCTTAAATTATACCTACAGGGAACATTTCCATATGTATAATTGACATGCTGCGATCTCCAAAACCGCAAAGATTTTGAAACTTCCAGTGTGTCTGCTGCCTGCATTTCACCGCAAAGTGGGAATGGGATTTGCTAGAATCCCATTCACTTTGCAGTGACTGTAAAATGCAGCATTTTTTTGCCGCGACCTAATACAGATTACTTCAACTCTCGCACATATTGCAAAAATAACGTAGTTTTACAATGTGCTACACACCCGACTACTTGTACATTCCTTTTATACTCACTTTTGTATCAGAGAAGTAAATCCATATGTAAAAATGTGTATCCACCTTTGCAAAAGCTGTTGGGCCCCTTGGAGACAATGGGAATCAACATGTGTCTTCGAGATCTTCCCTAGGTAGTTACTGTGTAGGTCATTAGACGAGTCAACACTGTTATGTTGTTTGAGATCAACTCCACCATAACAGATACACGGACACATTTCGACAAGGTGTGGTCCCCTTGGATCAATAGGTTGCATAATCCTAACCGGTCATACCGTTTATGCTAGGTTCACACCTGCGTTCAGCCTTCCGTTCTGTGCTTTCTGTCTTCTGCATGCTAGAAGACGCAAAGCACAGACCGGGTCCGGCCGTGAGCGGCGGTGAGCATTTTATGCTCTCTGCCGCGAAACCGGATTTTTTAATCTGGACACAGAGTACTGCATGTCCGACTCTGTGTCCGGATTATAAAACCCGGTTTCGCGGCGGAGAGCGCAAAACTCTCACCGCCGCTCACGGCCGGACATCTTTCTCACCCATTCAAATGAATGGGTGAGAGAGATTCCTGCAGGATTCCGTCTCCTGCTCTGTTTTATGCAGGAAACGGAAACCTGCACAACGGAGAAGACAACGCAGATGTGAACGAGCCCTTACAGTTATAACCCCAGATTGAGTAATCCAAATTTTATATTCCACCCCTTATGGTGTGACCCCTACTGTTGGAAGAAGTGCTTTCTTTATTTCCTCTGTTTTCCTATTCTACTACTATTTTAATTGTGTTTCTAAATTTTTTGTTTACTCTTTATCGTACTTGTATATATGATCTGTATCATCTCCTTAGTCTATATATACGTTAGATTAACTGATAGTGTTGATACGTATGCTAGCATTCATACCAGAATACAAGGACTGATCTTACATTGTTCTTACACCAATTTTTTCTTGTATTTGTATGTAGTATTTTGTAATACGTTATTTTACTGACATATGTTACATTTTGAAACTAAAAAAGGTAATTGTGCCATGAAAGTCTCTTCTCTGCCCGCACCTCAACTTATCCATATCTGTTTGTAACAGTATACAGTCATGATTTGTGTTACTTACTTTACACAGTATAGAATCATTTTCAAAAATTGATATTTCACTGCACAAACCTTCGAGAATGTTATTGTAGACACTTATAAAGCTTTTTTCTTTTTTTTATAAAATACTGTATTACATTAAAGTTTTCAGGCTTTCAGACTTTTCAATATCATGCTTCTTCCAGGTTTTGACTCCACTCCTCTCTCCCCAGGCCAGCTTTGCCACCACATGACATGGTGGTTGTAGTGAGGTGGTCTTCTGCTGTTTTCTCTTGTGACAGAGGGACCATTCAGCTTATGTGCAACTGCAACAATCAACTGAGCCAAACATGTAGTTCAGCAAACAGAGAAGGATTTGGACTGTAAGGGTCTTAAGGCAATGGATGTAAGTAAGAAAGTTTTATATCCCCTGACCGCAAACCAATATCTTGAAAATATATGTGTATTAAAGCTGCAGCAGTTCTTAATATATAGAGATTAAAGGGGCTGTCGGGATCACTAAAATGAAATGCATGAAGCAAGAAGCTCTAAGAAGTGAAAACGAAAGATTATGAAGATAATCTGTTTTCCCTTAGCCCAAACAGCGGCACAACATGGGGTATTCCTGCCCCTGTGTACTGTTTAGGACAGGTGGAATAAGTTTAATTAACTAACAAAATAACCTCCCCCTCCCCTATATTAGGTCAGAGAGACCTCTCCCCACCCCGTGTTAGTCACAAGAATAATCCATCTTCCTTACAGACAGTAAATCTGAAATAAAAGGGAGGGAGACTTGTGCCGCTGTTTGGGCTAAGGGAAAACAGATTATCTTCATAATCTTTCGTTCCCCCTATGCCAAACAGCGGCACAACATGGGGATCTAGCAAGAAAGTACCCCACTAGGGAGGGTGACTCTGGCAGGCCGTAGCTAAAACGGTACGACCAAAGGCCACTGCATCGGAGGTGCGCCAGCCAAGCCTATAATGCTTAGCAAACGTCAGGTGAGAGCTCCAGGAAGCTGCACTACATATTTGGTCTACCGAGAAGGAATGCCTTTCTGCGCAGGAGGCAGATACGGCCCTGGTAGTGTGGGCCCGCAGACACTCTGGAACGGGCAGGTCTTGAGCTTGTAAGGACCCAATAATGGCCTCCTTTATCCACTTGGACAAGGTAACTTTGGAGGCCTTGTTACCCTTGTTGTGACCAAATATGTTTATGAGTAAATTTTCCGACTTACGAAAGGGGTTTGTCCGCTCCAAATATATGCGCAAGGCCCTCACCAGGTCCAAGCTATGCAACTTCTCCTCCTGTTCTGAGGTAGGGGAAGGAAAAAAGGAGGGTAGGGATATCACCTGGTTAATATTGCCAGGAGTGGGTACCTTGGGTAGGAAACCAAGGACAAACCGCAGTTAAACCCTGTCGGGAAAAAATTGAATATAAGGCTCTGAAGCTGATAGAGCCTGTAACTCTCCAACCCTTTTGGCGGATGTTATAGCCAATAAAAATGTTACCTTAAGTGTGAGGTATCTTAAGTCTACCTCAGACAAGGGTTCGAAGGGTGGTTCACACAGTCCCTGAAGCACCGAGGCTAAGTCCCACTGCGGGACTGGTGGTTGCACTGGAGGGCAGAGCCTAGAGGCCCCTTTCAAAAATTGTTTAACCAGAGGATTTTGAGACAACCGAGTCCCTAAGTGAGCAGACAGTGCTGAGACATGCACCTTTAAGGTGGCCGGAGTTAATCCCTTGTCCAGGCCACCCTGCAGAAACTCCAGAACTGTTTCAATAGCCGAATTGTCGGCCTGACTCTCTATGCACCACTCCTGGTAAATCCGTGCAATTCTCTGGTAGCTGCGGTTGGTAGAGTCTGCTCTTGAACTGGCCAGTGTCCTCAGGACGGCCTGGGATAATCCTCTGTCTCCACAAACGGTGCGGTTAACCTCCAGGCAGTGAGGTTGAACCTGTCCAGGTCCTGGCAGAGCTGACCGTTTAGAGTTACCAGGTTGTGGACTCGTGGAAGCCTCCAGTAGGTCCCTCGACTCATTGACATGAGGTGGGTAAACCATGCCCTTTTTGGCCAGAATGGCATGATCACAATTGCCGATGTCTGGTCCTGCCTGAGCTTCGCCAATACCTTCGGAATCATTGGAATTGGAGGAAAAACGTAAACTAGTTTGAACCTCCATGGTATCGACAGGGCATCCATTGCCAAGGGATTGTCCTCCCGGTAGAGGGAGCAAAATACCTCTACCTTGGCATTGTATTGGGTGGCCATCAGGTCCACCTCGGGGAGACCCCATTTCTGTGTAAGATGATGAAATATGCCTGGATCCAGCGACCATTCGCCTCTCGTCGCTAGGCCTCTGCTCAGTTGATCCGCTAGGATGTTGAGCTGTCCTCTGATGTGCACCGCTGACAATTGGGATATGTTGTCTTCTGCCCAGGTGAAAATGCGGTCTGTCACCTCCATGAGTGAGGGGGATCTGGTTCCCCCTTGTTTGTTGACATAATGAACCACTGTCAGGTTATCTGATCTTACTCTCACCGCTGCTCCCTTTAGATAAGGGGCAAAGGCCAGGAGGGCGCGGTATATTGCCATCAGCTCGCGCCAGTTGGAGGAACGAGTCCTCTCCAGTTGATTCCAGGTACCTTGGGCTAGGGTCTCCCCCAGATGCGCTCCCCAGCCCGAGAGGGAGGCATCCGTGGTCAACAGGGTCCAGGAAGTCTGGGCCGTGGACCTCCCGTCTTTGAGCTGGGACCACCATTTCAGTGATCGACGGGCCCTGATGGTTAACTGGATAGGCTTCTGCAGTCCTCTGGGACTGTGGTTCCATTCTCTCAGGATCTCGGCTTGAAGAGGGCGCATATACCATAATGCCCAGGGAACTGCCTCAATGGTCACGGACATTAGCCCTAGGACCTTCATTGCTGTCCTTATCGTAACCTTCCGGGTGCGGGAAAGGTGTAGTACCGCTTGACCAATCTTCTCCTTGCGTGGAGAGGGCAGGGAGATCATCATGCTGAGAGAATCCAGATTGAAACCCAGGAATTGCACCTGGGTGGAAGGAACCAATACTGACTTCTGCCAGTTCACCAGCCAGCCCAGCTCGGTTAGGAAAGCCACGGTGATACTCAACTGTGTGGCGAGGGTCTCCTTTGACTGGGCTTTTAGGAGCCAGTCGTCCAGATAAGGGTCAATAAATATCCCTTGGAGACGCAGGGCGGCTACGACCAGGGCCACCACCTTGGTGAAGGTGTGGGGGGCCGATGATATACCGAATGGGAGAGCTTTGAACTGGAAATGGCAAAGTTTCCCACCTAGGCGGACGGCAATCCTTAGGTACCTTCTGTGTAGGGCAAATATAGGTACATGGAGATAAGCGTCCCTTAGATCTAGGGTGACGAAAAAATCTCCTGGCTGCAGAAAGGGAAGGACCGACTTGATGGTTTCCATACGGAACCGGACTCTGCAAATATACCGATTTAGGTATCTGAGATCTATGATCATGCGCCAACCTCCGGACGCTTTTGGGACTAGGAATACTGGGGAGTAGACTCCTAGACCCCGTTCCTCCATAGGTACCGGTTCCAACGCAGCCTTGTCCACATACTCTTGTATGGATTCCTCCAGATGAAGTTGTTTGGTGCCCTGAAGAGGGCGGGTCCTGACGTACTTGTCTGGAGGTGGAGAAGCGAAGCTGATCTTGTAGCCGCTGTGTATAATATCGAGGACCCATGGGTCCCTGATATGTCGGGACCACTCTGAGGCGAAAGCGGAAAGGCGACCCCCTACTGTCGCGGGAGCGCGGTGCGGAGGGCCGAGATAGTCATATGCCTCTCTTCGCCTCCTGGGAGGCGCCCCGACCGCCTCCTCTGGATTGACCTCCTGAGCGCCTTTGGAAGTGACCTCTTGATGTTCCTCTTGAAGGGCGGTAGGTCCGAAAGGAGCGCTGGCCTCTTCCGAAAGACTGTGGGAGGCACTTGCCTTTGGAATCTGCCAACCCTTCCATTATCTTATCCAACTCCCTTCCAAACAATTTTCCGGCCTCAAAGGGGAGACTGCAGAGGGTAAATTTAGAGGCGTTGTCCGCCCGCCATGGTTTAAGCCATAGAGGCCGTCTCGCGGCCGTAGATAATGCCATGGCTCTAGAGGCCAATTTAGACTGATAGAAAACGGCCTCGGCAAGATAATCCACCATAAGATTAATGTCCGCTATGGACTCCAGCAGTTCGTCCCTGTGGATTCCTGCATCTGTGTCCCTTTGCAGGGCAACCAAATCAGAATGAAACTTGGTCACCACCTCTCCTGCCATGATGCTCACGGAGGCCTGAGCCGAAGAGGCGGCATAAATTCTCCTTAGGGATCCCTCCGTCCTCCGGTCCATGGGGTCCTGGAGATTGGAACCGTCCTCCGCAGGGAGGACCGTACGTTTAGACAGTTTAGCGACCGCCATGACTACTTTAGGTGGTGGTCCCCAAGAGCTCAGCTGGTCTTCAGCAATGGGAAACAGGGTTCTGAATCTCCTGGACGCATTAAATGCTCTTTCAGGCTTCTTCCATTCAGCCTCCATCCTCTTTACCACCTCAGGGGACGCCTTGAAGGACCTGAGAGATCCGGAAGGGCCCTCGCCAGATTCAGCTTCTGGGTCCTTAGCCCTGACAACCTTCAGCAGCTTAGGAATCTTCTCTAGTGGAAATGAAGCCTTTACAGGTTCCTCAGGATCCTCCCCAGAGGACACCTGATCCACTATTTGTAAGCCCTCCAAAGACGGCAGGGACAGCTGCGGAGATTCCAGCCGTGGTCTCTTGCCTAGCTGGGAAATAGAGGTCTCCAGCTTCTTCATAGATTCTCCAACAAACTCCTTCACCCATCCCACGACATCACGCAGTCTCCTCCGAAGGGGAACCTCTGCACCCACGGCAGTACTGGTAGGCATACCCATCAGGCAGCGGAATACTGCATTTTAAGCATGCCAGGTGCCGGCGCTTTGAAGCGGACTTTCTCGGCGGGATATCCCGGGTAGAGGAAGAGGAAGACATCTAGCAAGGCAAGAGACAAGGGTTAAAAACATGCGCTGGAAAATCACTCCCCCCCCCCCCAGCCCCAGAAAATCCCGACCTTTCAGTAGTAGGGAACTGAATCCTAATATCACACAAGGATACAGGGTGTTCCAGCTTGAGTGCATGCAGTCAGGCACTCAGTAGCAGGAGCAAGGGGCTTATAAAGGCAGGAGGGAAGGGGAGGAGGAGGGAGGAGGAGGGAGAGGAGGGGAAAGGGGCGGGGACAACTACAGGTCCCACCCACCCCCTAAAAAACCCAAAAACACCCCAAAAACACCCCAAAGGGGGAAGACAGGGGATAAACCAGGAGGGGAGGGGAGACTCCCACTCCCCTATTCCAAATAGAGCCGCAAATGCCGGCTCTCTCACTACGAGAGGCTGGGCTGCGGCGCGAGGAACCTCTGCGCATGCGCGGCGGCCCAGCCGAGTGCGCCACTTACTCCGTCCGCCGGGAACTATCCTCCGACAGGAAGTTCCCCCAGCCGGAAGGTCCTAGGCGCCGAGAGGCTGCAGCGCTGCTGCAGCCGACACCAGAGACGGACCCCCGCGGCTTCAACGGGACGATGGGAGGATCCGAGGCCCCCCCCCCCTGAAAAAAGAAAAAGGTAATTTCCCAGGGGAGGGAGAGAGGATCTCTCCCCCCCGTCCACCTGTCTCTGTCCACAGGACAGAAAAAAACACGGGGGGGAGAGAGATCTCTCTGACCTAATATAGGGGAGGGGGAGGTTATTTTGTTAGTTAATTAAACTTATTCCACCTGTCCTAAACAGTACACAGGGGCAGGAATACCCCATGTTGTGCCGCTGTTTGGCGTAGGGGGAAAGCTCGAATATTTAACCACATTCTCCACTACTTTCATGCGCCTGTTCTTAGTTGCAATGGCGATGATGACTAGCCCAGAAAATGAACAGACTGAAGGATGCAGGTAAGTATCTGTGCATTTTTGTTTTTTAGCCCTTGCTGCATGCATTTAACTTTAAAAGCGTTGTCCCAACTGAATGATCTGTTTTAGTCAGGTGTTGAGCAGAAGAACAGTGTCAAACCTCGAAGTCTGCTGTAGATGTTAGCAGGAAACCTTGTGCATGTAACGTGTTCTGGGTAGGACACAACCAGGTTGCTACATACAGTATATTTACTAAAGTATCTTATTGTGGGGAGCAAATTAAGCATTTGTATCAGTAGATTAACATTTTCATAGCCCTGCCATATGAATAAGCTCTTGCTTCTGTTGATGAAATGTTTTTCTGCTGTCTAGTTACCTTGGATAAAACCATAACCTTTTTATTAAACCTATCAATGGTTCCTTTCATCTGTGGTCTGTGACAACATCAGCCATTATCCCTCTCATCAAGTCAATTTCCTTTCCAGATAAATCTCTGCTGGACAGATTCTAGCCTCCTGTCCCACTCCAACTACACCAACAACTCCCAAGAACTCAGCTAAGAAGATGGGTGCTCTGACTGTCTGACCCTATCTCCAGCCTGTCATTAACTTCCCTAGTCTGGTAATTCTCACCATGATGCTGGGTGCGCTGCCACTAGGCCTCTTCTAGGGGGAACTGTTAGGGATAACAAGGGGTTCCCTCCAAGTATGTTGTAGAGTTCCAAATTGAAAGTCAAAGATCATGCATGGAGAAGTCTCTCTCTCTCACACACACACACACACACACACACACACAGCTGACAGGGCATCAAGTGAGTTCTAATTTAATAGCGATCGGGAAAAGGGTAGATTAAGTACAGTACAGACAAAGAACAGGTTGGACTAGTATAATTAGCACAACATGATTGATTGTAAAGTTGTAAAATAATTCTGGCAAATGGCTATTGGATAAGGCATAATAGAAGTTACATCTCATTATAGCTTTCAGGAGGGGATTCAGCTCTCTCATAAGACTAATATAATATATACAGTACAGACCAAAAGTTTGGACACACCTTCTCATTCAAAGATTTTTGTGTTATTTTCATGACTATGAACATTGTAGATTCACACTGAAGGCATCAAAACTATGAATTAACACATGTGGAATTATATACTTTAACAAAAAAGTGTGAAACAACTGAAAATATGTCTTATATTCTAGGTTCTTCAAAGGAGCCACCTTTTGCTTTGATTACTGCTTTGCACATTCTTGGCATTCTCTTTATGAGCTTCAAGAGGTAGTCACCGGAAATAGTTTTCACTTCACAGGTGTGCCCTGTCAGGTTTAATAAGTGGGATTTCTTTATAAATGGGGTTGGGACCTTCAGTTGTGTTGTGCAGAAGTTAGGTGGATACACAGCTGATAGTCCTACTGTACAGACTGTTAGAATTTGTATTATGGCAAGAAAAAAGCAGCTAAGTAAAGAAAAAAGGCCATCATTACTTTAAGAAATGAAAGTCAGTCAGTCCGAAAAATTGGGAAAACTTTGAAAGTGTCCCCAAGTGCAGTTGCAAAAACCATCAAGCGCTACAAAGAAACTGGCTCACATGAGGACTGCCCCAGGAAAGGAAGACCAAGAGTCACCTCTGCTGCGGAGGATAAGTTCATCTGAGTCACCAACCTCAGAAATCGCAGGTTAACAACAGCTCAGATTAGAGACCAGGTCAATGCCACACAGAGTTCTAGCAGCAGACACATCTCTACAACAACTGTTAAGAGGAGACTTTGTGCAGCGGGCCTTCATGGTAAAATAGCTGCTAGAAAACCACTGCTAAGGACAGGCAACAAGCAGAGGAGACTTGTTTGGGCTAAAGAACACAAGGAATGGACATTAGACCAGTGGAAATCTGTGCTTTGGTCTGATGAGTTCAAATTTGAGATCTTTGGTTCCAACCACCGTGTCTTTGTGCGATGCAGAAAAGGTGAACGGATGGACTGTACATGCCTGGTTCAAACTGTGAAGCATGGAGGAGGAGGTGTGATGGTGTGGGGTGCCAAGCTGGTGACACTGTTGGGGATTTATTCAAAATTGAAGGCATACTGAACCAGCATGGCTACCATACCATCTTGCAGCGGTTTGCATGGCTACCATAGCATCTTGCAGCGGTTTGCGTTTAGTTGGACCATCATTTATTTTTCAACAGGACAATGACCCCAAACACATCTCCAGGCTGTGTAAGGGCTATTTGACCAAGAAGGAGAGTGGTGGGGTGCTACGCCAGATCACCTGGCCTCCACAGTCATCAGACCTGAACCCAATACAGATGGTTTGGGGTGAGCTGGACCGCAGAGTGAAGGCAAAAGGGCCAACAAGTGCTAAGCATCTCTGGGAACTCCTTCAAGACTGTTGGAAGACCATTTCAGGTGACTACCTCTTGAAACTCATCAAGAGAATGCCAAGAGTGTGCAAAGCAGGAATCAAAGCAAAAGGTGGCTACTTTGCAGAACCTGTAATATAAGACAGATTTTCAGTTGTTTCACACTTTTTTGTCATGTAGATAATTCCACATGTGTTAATTCATAGTTTTGATGCCTTCAGTGTGAATCTACAATTTTCATAGTCATGAAAATACAGAAAACTCTTTGAATGAGAAGGTGTGTCCAAACTTTTGGTCTGTACTGTATATACAGTATATGTATATATGAGAGATAAGGAGACATGTTAGGTGCCAGACAACTCCCAGATGGAGCTTACAGACATGTCCATGTCTACATCATTTCACACTCAGAGTGACCTCACCTTGTAGCATATATATAATTGTGGACACGTCGCGGTTTTGGAAATCGCAGAATGTCCCTACGGTAAAACCGCAATGCTTTGCTGCCAAGGCTTTTCCCGCAGTGCTATTACATGGGGCCTTAGCCTTATACTCACCTTCCGCTACCTCTTCTGTGCCTAGTTGACGGCATGACATGCCCATGTTAATCCTGAGGCCCAATCATAGGCCTCAGTGGTGTTTCAGGGCGCATAGGGTCACAGAAGAGCACCCGGAGGAGGCAGACAGACAGGGCATTTTAGTTAGTATGAGATTAATCTCAAATTTGGTTAAAAAACTAACAATTTGGAATATTTGGGTTGACTCATGTTTGTTGTGAACCAATTCGCTCAACACTAGTGCAGAGCAAACACACATACAAGAGGGTGCTTTAAAAAAACAGGAACAGAGGTTGTAGCTTTAAAAATTACATATTTAACTCTTGCAGCTGCGTCACTCACTTTCAGGGTCCAACTTGTCTCTCTCTCTCTGGGTTTAAAGGGGTTTTCCAGGATTTTTTAATTGATGACGTTTCCTTAAGATCAGTGGCGTAACTACCGTGGTAGCAGCAGTAGCAGCTGCCACAGGGCCCGGGCCATTAGGGGGCCCGGTGACAGCCGCTACCGCTGCGTTTTTTTTTTCAATAGGCAGTTACGGGCCCTATTCACTTGCCGATCCTGGCTGGGCCGGGATCGGCAAGTGACACTGCGGGCCCCACAAAGGCTATCATTATACTCGAAGGTCTTTGCAGACCCTCGAGTATAATGACCGGCGGATCGGAAGAGGTAAAGGAACATAAAAAACTGTTACTTACCTCTCCGCGATCCTGCCAGGCCTCCGTCCTACTGTTGTCTGACGTCTCTGACGTCACATGAACCCGGCATGCTTCCCGGGTCATGTGACGTCCGACGTCATTAAAGAAGGATGCGAGCGATGGTCAGCACAGGAGGACAGCACAGCACAGGAGCCGGGGAACAGGTAAGAAGCAACAGTGTTTTTTTTTTTTTATGTTTTTGTTCCCCGGGTCTCCGATTATTATACTCTGGGGTCTGAAAAGACCCCAGAGTATAATAATTGTTTATGGGTGTCCACAGAGGGACATAATACTGTGTGCAGGGGCCACTATTGGGGTTAATACTGTGTGCAGGGGCCACTATTGGGGTTAATACTGTGTGCAGGGGCCACTATTGCGGTTAATACTGTGTGCAGGGGCCACTATTGGGGTTAATACTGTGTGCAGGGGACACTATTGGGGTTAATACTGTGTGCAGGGGACACTATTGGGGTTAATACTGTGTGCAGGGGCCACTATTGGGGTTAATACTGTGTGCAGGGGCCACTATTGGGGTTAATACTGTGTGCAGGGACCACTATTGGGGTTAATACTGTGTGCAGGGGCCACTATTGCGGTTAATACTGTGTGCAGGGGCCACTATTGGGGTTAATACTGTGTGCAGGGGACACTATTGGGGTTAATACTGTGTGCAGGGGCCACTATTGGGGTTAATACTGTGTGCAGGGGACACTATTGGGGTTAATACTGTATGCAGGGGACACTATTGGGGTTAATAGTGTGTGCAAGGGACACTATTGGGGTTAATACTGTGTGCAGGGGACACTATTGGGGTTAATACTGTGTGCAAGGGACACTATTGGGGTTAATACTGTGTGCAGGGGCCACTATTGGGGTTAATACTGTGTGCAGGGGACACTATTGGGGTTAATACTGTGTGCAGGGGACACTATTGGGGTTAATACTGTGTGCAGGGGACACTATTGGGGTTAATACTGTGTGCAGGAGACACTATTGGGGTTAATACTGTGTGCAGGGGACACTATTGGGGTTAATACTGTGTGCAGGGGACACTTGGGGTTAATACTGTGTGCAGGGGCCACTATTGGGGTTAATACTGTGTGCAGGGGCCACTATTGGGGTTAATACTGTGTGCAGGGGCCACTATTGGGGTTAATACTGTGTGCAGGGGACACTATTGGGGTTAATACTGTGTGCAGGGGCCACTATTGCGGTTAATACTGTGTGCAGGGGCCACTATTGGGGTTAATACTGTGTGCAGGGGACACTATTGGGGTTAATACTGTGTGCAGGGGCCACTATTGGGGTTAATACTGTGTGCAGGGGCCACTATTGGGGTTAATACTGTGTGCAGGGGACACTATTGGGGTTAATACTGTGTGCAGGGGACACTATTGGGGTTAATACTGTGTGCAGGGGACACTATTGGGGTTAATAGTGTGTGCAAGGGACACTATTGGAGTTAATACTGTGTGCAGGGGACACTATTGGGGTTAATACTGTGTGCAGGGGACACTATTGGGATTAATACTGTGTGCAGGGGACACTATTGGGGTTAATACTGTGTGCAGGGGACACTATTGGGGTTAATACTGTGTGCAGGAGACACTATTGGGGTTAATACTGTGTGCAGGAGATGCTATTGGGGTTAATACTGTGTGCAGGGGACACTATTGGGGTTAATACTGTGTGCAGGGGACACTATTGGGGTTAATACTGTGTGCAGGAGACACTATTGGGGTTAATACTGTGTGCAGGAGACACTATTGGGGTTAATACTGTGTGCAGGAGACACTATTGGGGTTAATACTGTGTGCAGGGGACACTATTGGGGTTAATACTGTGTGCAGGGGACACTATTGGGGTTAATACTGTGTGCAGGGGACACTATTGGGGTTAATACTGTGTGCAGGGGACACTATTGGGGTTAATAGTGTGTGCAAGGGACACTATTGGGGTTAATACTGTGTGCAGGGGACACTATTGGGGTTAATACTGTGTGCAGGGGACACTATTGGGGTTAATACTGTGTGCAGGAGACACTATTGGGGTTAATACTGTGTGCAGGGGACACTATTGGGGTTAATACTGTGTGCAGGGACCACTATTGGGATTAATACTGTGTGCAGGGGCCACTATTGGGGTTAATACTGTGTGCAGGGGACACTATTGGGGTTAATACTGTGTGCAGGGGACACTATTGGGGTTAATACTGTGTGCAGGTGCCACTATTGGGGTTAATACTGTGTGCAGGGGCCACTATTGGGGTTAATACTGTGTGCAGGGGCCACTATTGCGGTTAATACTGTGTGCAGGGGCCACTATTGGGGTTAATACTGTGTGCAGGGGACACTATTGGGGTTAATACTGTGTGCAGGGGCCACTATTGGGGTTAATACTGTGTGCAGGGGACACTATTGGGGTTAATACTGTATGCAGGGGACACTATTGGGGTTAATAGTGTGTGCAAGAGACACTATTGGGGTTAATACTGTGTGCAGGGGACACTATTGGGGTTAATACTGTGTGCAAGGGACACTATTGGGGTTAATACTGTGTGCAGGGGCCACTATTGGGGTTAATACTGTGTGCAGGGGACACTATTGGGGTTAATACTGTGTGCAGGGGACACTATTGGGGTTAATACTGTGTGCAGGGGCCACTATTGGGGTTAATACTGTGTGCAGGAGACACTATTGGGGTTAATACTGTGTGCAGGGGACACTATTGGGGTTAATACTGTGTGCAGGGGACACTATTGGGGTTAATACTGTGTGCAGGGGCCACTATTGGGGTTAATACTGTGTGCAGGGGCCACTATTGGGGTTAATACTGTGTGCAGGGGCCACTATTGGGGTTAATACTGTGTGCAGGGGCCACTATTGCGGTTAATACTGTGTGCAGGGGCCACTATTGGGGTTAATACTGTGTGCAGGGGACACTATTGGGGTTAATACTGTGTGCAGGAGCCACTATTGGGGTTAATACTGTGTGCAGGGGCCACTATTGGGGTTAATACTGTGTGCAGGGGCCACTATTGGGGTTAATACTGTGTGCAGGGGACACTATTGGGGTTAATACTGTGTGCAGGGGACACTATTGGGGTTAATAGTGTGTGCAAGGGACACTATTGGGGTTAATACTGTGTGCAAGGGACACTATTGGGGTTAATACTGTGTGCAGGGACCACTATTGGGATTAATACTGTGTGCAGGGGACACTATTGGGGTTAATACTGTGTGCAGGGGACACTATTGGGGTTAATACTGTGTGCAGGAGACACTACTGGGGTTAATACTGTGTGCAGGAGACACTATTGGGGTTAATACTGTGTGCAGGGGACACTATTGGGGTTAATACTGTGTGCAGGGGACACTATTGGGGTTAATACTGTGTGCAGGGGACACTATTGGGGTTAATATTGTGTGCAGGGGACACTATTGGGGTTAATATTGTGTGCAGGGGACACTATTGGGGTTAATACTGTGTGCAGGGGCCACTATTGGGGTTAATACTGTGTGCAGGGGCCACTATTGGGGTTAATACTGTGTGCAGGGGCCACTATTGCGGTTAATACTGTGTGCAGGGGCCACTATTGGGGTTAATACTGTGTGCAGGGGACACTATTGGGGTTAATACTGTGTGCAGGGGCCACTATTGGGGTTAATACTGTGTGCAGGGGACACTATTGGGGTTAATACTGTATGCAGGGGACACTATTGGGGTTAATAGTGTGTGCAAGGGACACTATTGGGGTTAATACTGTGTGCAGGGGACACTATTGGGGTTAATACTGTGTGCAAGGGACACTATTGGGGTTAATACTGTGTGCAGGGGCCACTATTGGGGTTAATACTGTGTGCAGGGGACACTATTGGGGTTAATACTGTGTGCAGGGGACACTATTGGGGTTAATACTGTGTGCAGGGGACACTATTGGGGTTAATACTGTGTGCAGGAGACACTATTGGGGTTAATACTGTGTGCAGGGGACACTATTGGGGTTAATACTGTGTGCAGGGGACACTATTGGGGTTAATACTGTGTGCAGGGGACACTATTGGGGTTAATACTGTGTGCAGGGGCCACTATTGGGGTTAATACTGTGTGCAGGGGCCACTATTGGGGTTAATACTGTGTGCAGGGGCCACTATTGGGGTTAATACTGTGTGCAGGGGACACTATTGGGGTTAATACTGTGTGCAGGGGCCACTATTGGGGTTAATACTGTGTGCAGGGGACACTATTGGGGTTAATACTGTGTGCAGGGGACACTATTGGGGTTAATAGTGTGTGCAAGGGACACTATTGGGGTTAATACTGTGTGCAGGGACCACTATTGGGATTAATACTGTGTGCAGGGGACACTATTGGGGTTAATACTGTGTGCAGGGGACACTATTGGGGTTAATACTGTGTGCAGGAGACACTATTGGGGTTAATACTGTGTGCAGGAGACACTATTGGGGTTAATACTGTGTGCAGGAGACACTATTGGGGTTAATACTGTGTGCAGGGGACACTATTGGGGTTAATACTGTGTGCAGGTGACACTATTGGGGTTAATACTGTGTGCAGGGGACACTATTGGGGTTAATAGTGTGTGCAAGGGACACTATTGGGGTTAATACTGTGTGCAGGGGACACTATTGGGGTTAATACTGTGTGCAGGGGACACTATTGGGGTTAATACTGTGTGCAGGAGACACTATTGGGGTTAATACTGTGTGCAGGGGACACTATTGGGGTTAATACTGTGTGCAGGGACCACTATTGGGATTAATACTGTGTGCAGGGGCCACTATTGGGGTTAATACTGTGTGCAGGGGCCACTATTGGGGTTAATACTGTGTGCAGGGGACACTATTGGGGTTAATACTGTGTGCAAGGGACACTATTGGGGTTAATACTGTGTGCAGGTGCCACTATTGGGGTTAATACTGTGTGCAGGGGCCACTATTGGGGTAATACTGTGTGCAGGGACCACTATTGGGGTTAATACTGTGTGCAGGGGCCATTATTGCGGTTAATACTGTGTGCAGGGGCCACTATTGGGGTTAATACTGTGTGCAGGGGACACTATTGGGGTTAATACTGTGTGCAGGGGCCACTATTGGGGTTAATACTGTGTGCAGGGGACACTATTGGGGTTAATACTGTATGCAGGGGACACTATTGGGGTTAATAGTGAGTGCAAGGGACACTATTGGGGTTAATACTGTGTGCAGGGGACACTATTGGGGTTAATACTGTGTGCAAGGGACACTATTGGGGTTAATACTGTGTGCAGGGGCCACTATTGGGGTTAATACTGTGTGCAGGGGACAGTATTGGGGTTAATACTGTGTGCAGGGGACACTATTGGGGTTAATACTGTGTGCAGGGGACACTATTGGGGTTAATACTGTGTGCAGGAGACACTATTGGGGTTAATACTGTGTGCAGGGGACACTATTGGGGTTAATACTGTGTGCAGGGGACACTATTGGGGTTAATACTGTGTGCAGGGGCCACTATTGGGGTTAATACTGTGTGCAGGGGCCACTATTGGGGTTAATACTGTGTGCAGGGGCCACTATTGGGGTTAATACTGTGTGCAGGAGCCACTATTGCGGTTAATACTGTGTGCAGGGGCCACTATTGGGGTTAATACTGTGTGCAGGGGACACTATTGGGGTTAATACTGTGTGCAGGAGCCACTATTGGGGTTAATACTGTGTGCAGGGGCCACTATTGGGGTTAATACTGTGTGCAGGGGCCACTATTGGGGTTAATACTGTGTGCAGGGGCCACTATTGGGGTTAATACTGTGTGCAGGGGACACTATTGGGGTTAATAGTGTGTGCAAGGGACACTATTGGGGTTAATACTGTGTGCAAGGGACACTATTGGGGTTAATACTGTGTGCAGGGACCACTATTGGGATTAATACTGTGTGCAGGGGACACTATTGGGGTTAATACTGTGTGCAGGGACCACTATTGGGGTTAATACTGTGTGCAGGAGACACTACTGGGGTTAATACTGTGTGCAGGAGACACTATTGGGGTTAATACTGTGTGCAGGGGACACTATTGGGGTTAATACTGTGTGCAGGGGACACTATTGGGGTTAATACTGTGTGCAGGGGACACTATTGGGGTTAATATTGTGTGCAGGGGACACTATTGGGGTTAATATTGTGTGCAGGGGACACTATTGGGGTTAATACTGTGTGCAGGGGCCACTATTGGGGTTAATACTGTGTGCAGGGGCCACTATTGGGGTTAATACTGTGTGCAGGGACCACTATTGGGGTTAATACTGTGTGCAGGGGCCACTATTGCGGTTAATACTGTGTGCAGGGGCCACTATTGGGGTTAATACTGTGTGCAGGGGACACTATTGGGGTTAATACTGTGTGCAGGGGCCACTATTGGGGTTAATACTGTGTGCAGGGGACACTATTGGGGTTAATACTGTATGCAGGGGACACTATTGGGGTTAATAGTGTGTGCAAGGGACACTATTGGGGTTAATACTGTGTGCAGGGGACACTATTGGGGTTAATACTGTGTGCAAGGGACACTATTGGGGTTAATACTGTGTGCAGGGGCCACTATTGGGGTTAATACTGTGTGCAGGGGACACTATTGGGGTTAATACTGTGTGCAGGGGACACTATTGGGGTTAATACTGTGTGCAGGGGACACTATTGGGGTTAATACTGTGTGCAGGAGACACTATTGGGGTTAATACTGTGTGCAGGGGACACTATTGGGGTTAATACTGTGTGCAGGGGCCACTATTGGGGTTAATACTGTGTGCAGGGGCCACTATTGGGGTTAATACTGTGTGCAGGGGCCACTATTGGGGTTAATACTGTGTGCAGGGGCCACTATTGGTGTTAATACTGTGTGCAGGGGCCACTATTGCGGTTAATACTGTGTGCAGGGGCCACTATTGGGGTTAATACTGTGTGCAGGGGACACTATTGGGGTTAATACTGTGTGCAGGAGCCACTATTGGGGTTAATACTGTGTGCAGGGGCCACTATTGGGGTTAATACTGTGTGCAGGGGCCACTATTGGGGTTAATACTGTGTGCAGGGGACACTATTGGGGTTAATACTGTGTGCAGGGGACACTATTGGGGTTAATAGTGTGTGCAAGGGACACTATTGGGGTTAATACTGTGTGCAGGGGCCACTATTGGGGTTAATACTGTGTGCAAGGGACACTATTGGGGTTAATACTGTGTGCAGGGACCACTATTGGGATTAATACTGTGTGCCGGGGACACTATTGGGGTTAATACTGTGTGCAGGGGACACTATTGGGGTTAATACTGTGTGCAGGAGACACTATTGGGGTTAATACTGTGTGCAGGAGACACTATTGGGGTTAATACTGTGTGCAGGGGACACTATTGGGGTTAATACTGTGTGCAGGGGACACTATTGGGGTTAATACTGTGTGCAGGGGACACTATTGGGGTTAATACTGTGTGCAGGGGACACTATTGGGGTTAATATTGTGTGCAGGGGACACTATTGGGGTTAATATTGTGTGCAGGGGACACTATTGGGGTTAATACTGTGTGCAGGGGCCACTATTGGGGTTAATACTGTGTGCAGGGGCAAGTAAGGGACATAGTAGAGTGCGGAGGAGGGGGTCGGTCGAGGTCTTCGGCGTCAGTTGGGATGGGGGGGGGGCCCCATGTCAAAAGTTCGCCACGGGGCCCCGCCATTTCTAGTTACGCCACTGCTTAAGATGAATTATCAAGTGAAGAACCTTGGGGGTCAAACACCTGGGACCACTGTGAATCAGCTATTCGATAAGTTGAACCATGCTTAGTCTTATTCCAATGTATAGCAATGTGTTTGGTATATACTTAAGAGGCTGCACTGCTTACCCTAATGCTGTAGCTTTAAGCAGCTGATCTGCTGGGGGCACGGGTGTCAGGCCTCTGCCAATATTTAATTGTTGACCTGTCCTAAAGATAGGATGTCCGTTATAAAGCCTGGAAAAACCCTTTTACTTGCCTTCCTCTAGGCTGATCTGCCCTCTAGCCCTGCAGTGACCCGAGGCTGACAGTGTCAGGAACCACAATGCTTCATCACAACTGTCTCAAGCATGGAGAAGCCTGCCTTATCTCTTTTACAATCCCTGCCTATGTGGGTGATATGGCCCAATGCCCTGTATTCCGACAAAAGCACAGGCTTTGCCAATTACACCTCTGTGGGTAACACTGTATCTAGCACTCCTGCATCCCTACATGAATGTGGCGGACCTACCATCTCGGCCCAGTCCTAGTGGTACTCATCTACCTTATGGCTCCTGCGGTCAAACTTTGCAATTTAAAGGTACAGTATTAAAAAAACATTATTAAAGGTACGTAGTGCAACATGTTTTAAAGTCACAATATGCATGAAAGCAATAGGCCTTTACATATCATTGCAGCAGGGCAGAGTACCCCGTCATGTTCCTTAGTATGGAGAACTTGGGTCACTTTAAAATAAGCAAGAAAACTTGCAGTATTAGTAGATAGAACCTCCATTACACAGCAGAAGGACAGGAAGAGATCTGGGACTTGCACATGAACAGAAGACAAAGAAAACCTTGTAGTCCTATAAAACCTTTATACCAATGCAGATATAAAAACTGCCATTCACTTTGCGGTGAGAGACTAAAGCTTTAGAAGGAGCAATGTAACATGCAGAATTGTAGAATGTCTTCAGGGTTAACGTCACAGATCCCTTTACAAGGCGGCTGGTATTTGGGGAAAGAGGTGGATCCATTATGCTCCTTTTACCCCAGAGACAAAAGCAGATGCATGACAGAATGCCTAGTCACATGAGCGCTCCGCCTCGCCTCCCTATATCATAATTAGAACTTCCCTTTATTACATGACCTCATGTTTGTGTCCTGACCAGAAAGGAGGAGATAGCTTCCTCTCACGTTACAAGATCCTAATCAGGTGACTGACAGTAATGAGTGGGATCTAGCAGAGATAATCTACGTTGTAGGTTCCTTTCTATACAGGGAGCGTATCTGTTGCATCTCCTTCATGAGATCATGCTAGTTAGCGCCAGCAGAGGTGAGCAGGCCAGAGGAGGGTTGCCATGGAGAGCGACCACCAGACTGACCACATCCACAGGATGCCAGCCCACACAGGCCGGGGCAGGATAATTTAACTCTTCTTTCCATGAATCTAATTATACAAGGAACGTGTTCTCGGCCCCGTCTCAGTCAGTATATATACACAATACATTAATATCCAAACTCCCCTCTGCTGCCATACGTCCATTAACATAGTACAGATTGTTATTTACAGCAGCTTGTAATCTGTCTAAAGAGCCGCAAATCTGCCACAAAATAGTCTCTGTTATTGATGAGTTGCATAGAAAGCCTTGATCTATATCAGCGGAGTATATTTGCTAAGTACCAAGACAAGCAGTGTGGAGATGATGCCAGAGAGGAGGCCATACAGAGGGCATACATGTAACATGGCATACAGGGCATAAGAAATCTACTCCAATATCTTTAAGGGCCCCTTCACACGGAGGATACTCTGGCTGATTCAGAATGTGTAAATGTTCCGAATCAGCAGCGTTTAAAGCAGGTCCCATTGCTTTCTATGGGAGCCAGCATACGCACGCTCCCCATAGAAATAAATGGGAAAAAGCAGCCCATTCATTTCTATGGGGAGCGCACGTATGCCGGCTCCCATAGAAAGCAATGGGACCTGCTTTAAACGCTGCTGATTCGGAACGTTTACACGTTCCGAATCAGCCAGAGTATCCTCCGTGTGAAGGGGTCCCAAGAAAGTAGTATCCACACTTCTGGGCACTCTACGAACATGAACGGAAGTGGCATCTGCTCTTCACTCCCTCCACTAGTCCTCATCCTGTTAAACTGTGGTGAATATGGGGTGAACCCTGAGGCTTCTGTTTCAGCCACTAGTGGGGAATGGTAGGGCACGTTTCAGCCATGGACACCAGGCTTCCTTACTGATATGTTTCTGCAAGCAATGGGGTCCAGTGGTGTGGGACAGCCTATCTTGGCATAACTATCACTGACTAAACTAGAGAGGTGTTCTCTCAAACATATCTGTCCCTGTCTGCAACTAACTCATACCTGAACTGAAACAGGCCCAAACCTAGCTAAAGGTGTTGGTAGGTAAGCTATGGCTAACTCCCCCACATTCTACAAATATAAGCAAATGCTACTCTATACATCAGCATGGTTATGGCTGGTAAACTCCTCAGAAGATAGATTTCAATGGGACAGCAATGCAATACCTACACTTGGTGTTCCAGTGGATACTGTATATGAGCAGCGCGGCTCGCAGTATGTAGACAATACCAAGAGCCATGCTGTCTGGGTGTCGGACCCCTGCAGATCTAATATCCTACAGATAGTCCATCAATGTTAGAAACCAGATAACCCCTTTAATATAACAATTAAAGGGACATTTTCACTTAAAAACTGCAGCCCAATATGTAGGATCCCTTTAAATACAACAATTGGCTACAAGCAGTGTCATTGGGGGACACTGCATATTCCTATATTGCTGTTCTTGCAAATCCCAAATATAGATGGAAAGTTGGAAGCTTTTATGACTAGTTTATTGCTTTGCTCCATAGAAGGACACATATCAGTGCACAGCATGTCACTAACAGGATATGGTATGGTGCACATGCATTCATATTTATATACATTGTTCTATGCTGTAGAAGGAGCTTCCTCTCTATTTCCTCATGGTCATAACACTGGCGCCTGAGGGTACTTCCCGTGATGTAATTTCCTATTGCTTTATGTTTTCCCTGTTACCACCTGTCTGCCCCCAAGGGATTTCTGTTTTATTTTTTTTATTTTTTTTTAACCAAACAGTGGTCCATAGCAGGGAGTAAAGAATATGTGCAATTTACAATAATGTGCAAATTGTATTACCACCACACTTTTTACTGCATATAACAACAGCATTAATTGTATGTAGCGTATGTCTGTAAATGATATCAGAGAGCACAGAGTAAAGATAGCCATACGCATAAAATAGATAGCCAGCATGACACAGAAACTGTAATCCAACAGTTGACTGTATTAATATGTAGCATGACCAAAATAATGCTCACACCATGATGTGGTTACATGCTGTGCAACACATCCTAACTGTGCCACTGTGGATCTCTAAGAGGGTACTTGTTACCACAGCCTGCCCTGCCAATGTGGCAGGTTTGGGATTGTACCAGCTACCTAGTAGGGAAATTGGTCTGTTCCGAGGTAGACTCATACGCCACTATGACACCACCTTTGACAGATTCTGATCTTCCTGAACTACAAGCATGCAAAGTGTCTCCATAAAACTCTACACCCCACTAGGAGGGTGAAGCCTAAGACAAATGGTAGCAGATGTAGTTCTAATCCAAGCCAAAAGACAACAGTGCATACCCAATTGGACAGCGGTGACAGACTCTGCAGCGTCATGGACAGGTGCGTATGATTTATTTTTTTTAAGTTACACCCTCCCAGCCCTCCTCTGGGATTTGTCTAGTTCTTGGACAACCATTTAATTTTCTTACAATCACCTCTCTCAACTCACCAGCTCACCTAATGCAAACTGTAAGGGCTCGTTCACACGTGAACAAAGGGGTAGATTTTGACAGCGGATTTCGCTTCAAAATCCGCCCCTTTACAATGGTGGTCTATGCAGACCGCCGGGCTTCTTTTTTCCGCTAGCGGCAGGCTGCTGCTAGCGGAGAAAAGAAGCGGCATGTCTTATCTTCAGGCGGAAACCACGGCGCGCTGGACCGCAGCTTCCGCCTAGCGGCAGCACCCTCCTATTTCGACTCATTCATTTGAGCCGACATAGGAGGGGAAAGCCGCGACCGCGATGGTGAGTATGATTTACAATCATACAATTTTAAGTATAAGGAAAATGTTTGTTCCTGTACTGTGTTAGCCAGTGGGTAGGAAATATAAAAAAACAAAAAACTTGATAGTCTTCAGTAGTTGATGCCTTTTTAATGGCTAACTAATAATGATGACAGCTTACAACATTTTGGAACTCTAAGCTCCTTTCTAGAGTTCTGAAACGTTGTAATCTGTCAACATTATTAGTTAGTCATTAAAAAGGTATCAACTACTGAAGACTATCAAGTTTTTTGTTTTTTTTATATTTTTCAGTAAGGAGAGAGAATAAACTGCTATCCAATATCA
This sequence comes from Leptodactylus fuscus, assembly GCF_031893055.1. Taxonomy (NCBI): domain Eukaryota; kingdom Metazoa; phylum Chordata; class Amphibia; order Anura; family Leptodactylidae; genus Leptodactylus; species Leptodactylus fuscus. The sequence goes on from NC_134265.1 coordinate 134,402,949, forward strand.
GTGACAGTGATGAAGAAAAGTTCAAAGAGTATAATCCTGCTGACATGTTAGGGCAAACAAGGATGAGTGTAGCAGTCCTACATGTTTCAGACAGATTGCCGCAACTCGAATGGAGGGAACTGTGGAGTAGTAGTGACTATGGTGATGTCCAGGGAAGGCTGAGTTTACTCCACCAAACTCCTCCAGCCCACCAGACAAAGACAAGGGGGGCCTGTGTGGTACCTGATGGTGGTGGAAATTGGAGATGTGGTGGTTGCCCAAGGCACTTCAAGTTGGAGAGGGGTCCTCCCTTACCCTGAGCCGTGATAGTGTTCGGAAGGGCCATGATGGTGAATGCAGGACTCAACGAGGCAGGACTCGGAAGGTAGTAGTGCAGTTGAAACAGAGTGAGCTTTACTGTAGTAACTCTGCAACCATGAAAATATGCAGCTTCCCAAGGGGATAGAAGTCTCTCATCTGTTGGGTTTACCCAGGTTTGAGGATGAGGGATGCCCAGACCGTAACAGTAGTGCCTTGTACTCCACTCCAACAAATCAGTAGCTAACTTAGCTTCAGCCAGTAGATGGTTTTGGGGGATGGTTATAAGGAAGTCCTCTGCAAACAGATACCTTTTACTAGGCGGGGCCTGGAATACAGCAGTACTCCTTCTCTCCTCTTTGGCACACCATTTGGTCATAGAGCAGACTGTTCTTCCCTGTCTCAGGGCTGTCTTTGTGCCGATTTGGGCAGGTAATCCTTTCCCTTAGGGGCTGACAGAAAGACAGTTGAGCACAGGTCTCTCAGTGCCAACACTCATTGCAGAACTACTGAACCCTAACTTCTACAGAACCCCACCCAGTGGCCCATAATTAGCCAGGACTGTACCAAGCTTTGAAAAGGTATAGAGGTGAGCAACCAATGGGGGATAAACCATTAGGGGAAAAAGACTACGGAAGCTATAAAGCAAAAAATACATAAAATACACAATACCAAGAAAATATATACAACCAGAGGCACATAAAATAAAGACGTTATAAGCAGTGTCACTCTGGGATGCTGCAAGATCACCTGTCCTTATTAGATAGAGGAGTGTTATGAAGCCTCCATACAGTAGTATCACTAAACCTGGGCAGGTTCTATGTTATTTACCTCCCTCCCCAAGGTGTCCTGGTCAGTGATCACTTCTGTCAGTTGAACTTGATTAAAATCTAGCAGGATATGCAGAAACAACCATCAAGTCATGGCTCCTGACCCAATCCCAACTTTCCCCTTCCCGCTTCTAAATAACTGATATTGGTACTTCATCAGAAACACAGACTGAATATAAATAAAAAAACAAGCATTTGTGGCCAGCAAATAGAGTATCATAACTATTATGAGGGCATAATGACTTTTATGGAAGGTGGTTTTGGGGGCATTGGGACTAGTATGGGAGCATTTAGGCTGTCAAGGAGCGATTGTGACTGGCATAGGAGAATTGTTTCTGGCTTATGGGAAATTGAATCGGTAATGGGGTCATTTGGTTTCATGAGGGATATTGTGAGCTGCTTTTGAAACAGGGACTTGTGAATGGTGATTATCTTTGTACAAGTACTGCTGAATATGTCAAAAGTATATAAAGTACAATACATACAGAAATAACCCTGTATTTGTATTGACTTCCCTGTAAACATGCATAAGCATATCAGCTGACTGTAAGCATATCAGTGAATGTTTTTTGAGATGGATAAGGATAATAAACTGCTGCCAATAAACCAATCAGCAATTTTGAAATACAACATGAAAAATACATCAACAGGAGGGTGCAACATATTGCATTTTATAGGCAGGCAGTGGTTTGCTGCCACTGCTGAACTGTGCCTCATGGTAGGCAGTCCTTGTGCCATAGAATGGAAAGAGGGGCATTAATGCCAGCAGGGGATGGGAGTCACCTCTCTCATTAGGTATGGACACATTTGGAAGCTTTCTTGGAGTACATGTGGGGCAAAAACATGAAGTAAACGCAGTCCTAAGTTCTCCACCAACACTGTTGAAATTAGGAAGGTTGGTGATTTTATGTGTTGTAGATGACAATCTTTAATAATATTGAATGAAGAACTACATGATATGATAAATAACTAAACACATATTCAGCAACCACTCCCTACTCATTGTTCATCATCTCTCATATGACACCATAGACCACCAACTTTTCATCACTATACTATAGATTGGCCTTAAAGACACTGCTCTCTTGGTTTCTTCCTGTCTTTCTGACCATTTGTTTAGTGTGTAATCTGCTAATGGTGCTACTTCTTTTCCTGTTCTCCATGTTGTTGGGGTACCTCAGTGCTCAGTCCTAGGTCCCTTACTCTTCTACCTCTACACAACCTCTATTGGACAAAGCATCGCCACATTTTAAGTCTTTAGGCTGATGAAACATAATGATATACCTCACCCCATGACATCACCCCTGCACTAATACAGAAAACCAATGATTGTCTCTCTGCTGTCTCTAACATCATGTCTTCTTTCTATCTGAAAGTTGATCTTTCAAAAATGGAACTTCTTTTATTTCCACCATCTATTAACCTATCCAGACTCAATATCTTTATCTCAGTTTGTGATCTAAACATAACTCCTAGGCAGCATGCTTGCTGTTTTAAAGTTATATTTGTCTTTCACCCCACAAATTGTATCACTTGCAGGCTCACCTCACCTGATTCTCCGGAATCTGCCCTTTTCCCACTGTGGAATTCTCAAGAACCCTAAATGTCCCCTCTACAGTCTGTCCTGCAGAAGCCTGACTCATTTGTCTTTCCATCCGCTACATGGATGCAGCCCTTTGTGCCATCTCCTCCATCATATCTGTCTATCACCCTAAATGTGCTAGTCTTATCTAATAAATAAAAAGAAATAAAGAAATTCTTATTGTTTAGGATCTGTAGAAGTTCTTAACTACTACTAGAGTACGGAGTCCTGCCCACACTCAGTGTTTCTTCACTTTAACAACACATGCCAGTGAATAAAAATAACATGTTGCAATAGGTTTTCTTCGAAATTACCTCATGATGTGGTTCACGTGACAAAGAGGGATTCGGTAAGTTAAATCATTCATTGTTATTTCCTCATAAATGATAACATGTGAAAGCTTTGTTCTTAGAGCAAAATTCACTACTGGTTTCTAGTAACCATTGCCTCCTTCCAGCTACTGGTCATGCCATTGACATCATAAAGCTAAAAACCTTAAGGGAGTTGTCTCCATAAGACATCTACTCTTGTCCTGCTTGCAGGACTTTTCTTTCTTTTCTTTCATGTGGAAACCGAGTGGAAACCACATGGACCCCATTATAGTCTAAATGGTCCACAGGTAAGGGGGCAACACGGTGGCTCAGTGGTTAGCGCTGCAGCCTTGCAACACTTGTGTCCTGGGTTCGAATCCCACCAGGAGCAACATCTGCAGGGAGCTTGTATGTTTTCCCTGTGTTTGCATGGATTTCCTCCCATTCTACAAAGAGATACTTAAATGAGAAAAAAAATGTACATTGTGATCCCTATATGGGGCTCACAATCTACATAAAGAAAAAAGAAAATAAAGGGTCCATGGGTTTCCTTATTTTATGCGCATAGGTTTCCATTCGGGGGGGGGGGGGGGGGTTCGAATGGAAACCCGAATGCAGATGTGAACCGGACCTTAGTAATCTGAACTGAACAACGTCCTCTCAGAATGATGCTAGATGGACAAATAGAGTTCAGGTCCTGCCTCTTTAATCCCGGTCAGTATAACCTACCCCCCCTTCCCCCCCCCCCCCCCCCGACCCCAGAAATCTCTAACTTACTCTGCAACGGCTGCAGCAGGTAAAATGTACCTCTGCTCAGCACCTGTTGAAATATATGGCCAACCACCATCTACTATCCAAGTCTATTCTTTCAGGCAGTACTTTACTATGGTTTATAGAAGTGGGTCCCAAGCAGAAGAGCAATCTATGATGTTGAAGTGAGACCACCCCTTTAATCACTTTATGACTTTCCCAGGGGAAGAGATATCGGTGCAATTACCGATAGCTCTTCACTGTCAGAAGGGCGTTCCTGACAGTCTAGCTGGGAACACCCCTCCTGACAGTACTGTCCATAGTGCTATACTGTCAGAGGGGGCATTGTTTGTCGCCCAGCCATGACGCTGAGTGGTGAGGAACGTCACCCCCCCTCTACTGACAGTCGTCGTCCATAGACTAGTACTGGTGTGGGCGTTCTTCACTGCTCAACGTCATCGCTGGGTGATACGTAATGCCCCTCTGACAGTATAGCGCTACACACAGGACTCTCAAGAGGAGCGTTCCTAGCTAGACTGTCAGGAATGCCGTTCTGACAGTGAAGAGCTATCGGTAATTGCACCGATATCTCTTCCTCGGGGCACTTAATGGGAAAGCAGACAGTGCGGTATATAAAACCGCATGTGCCTGAGGACATGAAAGGTCCTCTTTAAATAGCTTATCTTGGTAGAATTAAGGTTTCCTGATTGCCCAGGGATCTCAATAAAATGAGAAAGCAGCTAAACTCACCCCTTTTTGCTAATCTGTTACAGAGCAGCAAATCTGCTTTTCTCCATCCCTGTTGCTGGTGCTGTAGGATTGTGTCGCTGACTAAAACTTCAGCCAGTTTTAGGGAGCCTTCACACGGAGTTACGCTCCGCTCATTCTGAACGTAAGCTTGTTCAGAATGAGCGGCGTTAAAACAGATCCCATTAATTTCTAAAGGATGCCGGCATACGCGCGCTACCCATTGAAATCAATGGGAGGCTTTTTTACCTATTGCTTTCAATGTGATACGCGCGTATGCTGGCACCCATAGAAATCAATGGGATCTGTTTTAACGCCGCTCATTCTGAATGAGTTTTACGTTCAGAATGAGCGGAGCGTTTACTCTGCGTGAAGGCTCCCTAAGGCCTTAGTCGCTGGCTAAAATTTTAGTCAGTAACATAATCCTTTAGAATTTAGATTTCACAAAGGGATTTTTTGTAGTCTGTAACCATGGAGACAAGTTGGTCTGCATAGGAGCTGTTGACACAAAGCAAAATGAGGATATACTTAAATAGATTGCAACAGAACTGCTCTCTTGCAGAAAGAGCTCCTCACTTACTTCACCATTGTTTGTGATATTGTGAGCTCGGCTGCATTGAGGTGAATGGGACTGAGCTGCAATACCACACACATCTTTTGGTGGCATGTGTAGAATTGTATTTGGGAAAAAAAAATCAGCCATGTTATATATAAGATATATATATCTTTCACTAGATTTGCTTTCACAGACTTTCCAGGGCTCGCCCTCTATTACCTGTTGTATACATTCCACTTCATCTTCTATTTCGGGTTCATTGTCACTCTCTGCTTTTTTTCCTGTTGTGTGTTTTTGCTCATTTCCTTTGCCTGACGTGACCTGCTCTACTTTGCAATCTTTCTCCATCTGGACACTGTTTTGTTCAATCTAAATTAGTTTCTGGCTTTACACATGTTTTTGTTTTTTTTTACTTATTGTATTTCTTTTATTCATTTGTTTCTAATTTCCATTGAATATTTCAACATCTTCTATTGTGTGACATATATAGAGTCAAAGTTTCTATTGCTTTACTACACAATTACGTTAATACATTTTATTGCATTTTTTTCATTAGCATTGTCAGACTGGGATACTTGATTTCCTCACTGCCTTGGAGACCCTCATTTCGAATCCTGGCCCTATTCCAGCACCACAAGTCCCTATATTAAATTCCTGAATTAGGTTTTCTTTGATTTGCAAAAGATCAGCAAGGGAGACCTTAGAGTCCCTGTGGTGGCTATATGTCTTGGAAGGTGGACTGATCACTGAGAAGGGTCTTGGCTCTGTAGGGGGCAGCCATGTCTAGTCACATTTCCTGGATGTGGTTTTGTATGTTTCATGTAGAAATGATGATGAACCAGCTGAAAAAAGTCCCAAGAAAGAAGGAAGTGGGGAGGAAAATTGTCTGCTCATGACAGTGATGTATTTATTTTTGGAATAAGAATACTAAGTAAAAACTATGTTTGTTTCACAATCTGACCTAACGTGGGGGAAAATAACATGTTTTGTCTATTCGTGTAACACAACAAAACACTAAAAAGTGAATAAATTGTAACTTTAAAGGGATTATCCAGGGAACGATAACTTCTATTGTTGTATTCACTGCAGCAGAAGGTGCCTTTAGTAATATATGTGCTGCATCCTCATCGCACCAATTCTGAACTTTTCAATCTATTACCTGCAAGCTGGAAGTCTTAGGGTCCATTCACACTGAGTTTTTTGGCGCTGATTTTGACGCTGAATCCGTGTCAGAATCCACATGGAAAAAAAGCCTCCCATTCAGTTCAATGGGTTGCGTACTTTTTTTCTGGCGTGGATTCCATGTCAGAATCCGCGCCAGAAAACTCCGTGTAAATGGACCCTTATGGTTCGGCCTTACATCCTCACACACCAAATCCATGGAATAGTTCTGCCAGACCAATAAATTCTTATTGGGTTCAAATAAATTATTTAGTTATGAAAAAAATATGGAATGTCTTCGGCTATATTTGGTGTTCATGTGTCTAATTCCCTTATAAACTTAATGAACTTAATGCACTATATAAATAAATTCACAATATAATTGGGCCTGTGAGGTTTTTAGGTCTGGCGGAGATTGTGTTTGTGATTGTAATTGATATGATCTTACAGATCACAATAAATATTGCTTATGTGTTCATATCATTTTCTTTATTGTTCATTTTTCATTTTCCCATTTGTCAATGGGTTGTCCGTGATTTTTGGTAGTCCATATCCAGGTCATCATGACTTCTTACCCTTCCTTGTGATAACTTTTTACGGCAGCTATGCTCTGTAATCATTTTGCTCCTTATGCTTTTCACATCTGTAATTATAAATTCACATATACGCCTTAAAGACTTTCTCATGTTGTTCCAGAAGGTTCCATGCCTTGAGGATTACTTAACCTCTGTCCTCTGGACTCTCCCAAAGTTACAAGTGACAATCCTATTCTGTATGCTGACTTCAGTTTGTGAAGGTCCTCACCCTGTAGTATATCTCTGCATTTAATCAATCTTTAATAAATCACTGTGAGAGTCCTGATCCAGGAGGCTGTCTGCGTATCATTATCTGAATCATGATGTTGTGTGCGTAATTGAGGTTACATCAGAATTCCGCAGCAGTGCAATAAGATGCTGGCTAATCTTCACAACCCCAAACAGAGATTAACAGCAACCATTTCATATCTGCTTATTTATATAGATATAGACTCGATTCCTCCCCAAAAATACACGTTCTTAGAGGGCAAATAAGAGCCTCTACTCTCTACTACTTTTATGTAGGATTCTACAATATAATACATTTGGAGAATCAAAATCTGCCTTCGTGTCCCTCTCGTATCCAATGCTTTTTTCCTATCCAAGTATTGCAGTTATACCCTCCCTTTTCTTCCTCTGTACTTGGTTCTCCCCTTTCTATATATGCCTGTGCCTCAACCCCCCTTCCCTCTTTTTATCCCTGTCGTTCTCTTTGTTTTGTAATGTTGGAATCACGAGTTTGGATAGTTCTGTTTCCATTTTCTGTGGAATGTTGGCAGCTTTTGTGATCACAGGACCCAGACCCCTGGCCAGGAAGAGGAGATGAGGGGAGGGGAAGAGTAGTGCTAGCAGAGGAGGAAGGCTGATGGGAGAAAGAAAGACAGGAAGAAATCAATGAGGGAATAAAGCAAGGCAGACATTTGTAGAAAAAGGAAACAATAACACAGCTGAATAAATGTCCTTGGTCTCCAAGCATGTGTTCTACATTTTTTTTAGTTATGATAAGTTACTCTAATTCTCATGGATACGCATAGAAAAACAACCTCCTGATTAGAAAATAAAGCATCATTGTGATCAGCACTGTTAAAACTCATATGGTTATAATAGCTGTATATCTGAAACTAGTGCAGAAATTGTTTGTAAGCTCTACAACAATTCAAGGAGATTCATACAACATAGTGCAATTTTAAGTTGAAGTTCTTTTCCATTCTGTACAATACAAATTTATTGTTAAGTAACCTCAACAGTGGCACCTCACAGTTTAATGGCCCCTTGGAGTGGCCCCATGCAGTTTAATATTCCCCAGTAGTGGCCCTTCACACATTAATTCCCCCAGCAGTGGCTCCTCACCATTTAATGTCCCCCAGCAGTGGCCCCACATAGTTTAATGTCTGCCACCATTGGCCCCATATAGTTTAACCCCAACCCCCCTCCCCCCGTGAGTGGCTCCACATAATTTTACATTCCCCTAGAAGTAGCCCCATATAGTTTAATTTCCCCACCAGCAGTGGCCCCACACAGTTTAATGCCATCCCATTAGTGGCCCCACACAGTTTAATTCCATCCCATTAGTGGCATTAGTAAGTATCAGGTTTACAGTCTACAAACTCAGGTTGGGGGTTCTTTTTTCCAATATTTTGCTTATCCAACTGAATTGGCAGAACTGGGAAGAAGGCTGTGAGCCGCAGATTTCAGTCTGAGGCCACATGAAACCTGACGTAGGGCTAGCTCATACAGGAATTCCACATGTGCACTTTCTGTCATGGCATTCTGCTCCGTATTAGGCCCAAATGAATGGGCCTAGTCCAGAGGGTGCTGTCGCGAGGCGGACACCTCAAGAAAGGGCAGCTCGCTTCTTTTTTCCGCTAATGGGAACAAACCGCTAGTGGAAAAAAGAATGCTAGCGGTCTACATAGACCTCTATTGTGAGGGGGCAGATTTTGAGGAGGATTCCGCGCCCAAATCTGCTCCCTCTTTAATGTGTTTAATGTGCCCCCTTTAACTGCCCGATAGTGTCATGTCCCCCTCCAGTTGCACCCACAATATTATGTCTCTATCCCCCTGCTGCTCTGCTTTCAGAGGCTTTAGGTAGGTGCATTCACGATATCAGTGACATCAGCACATTGCGGCTACAGCTCCTAGAGCATACAGGGGGAATTGGTGAAACACCAGTGTATTCAACTCATATGTGTCCTTCGCATGCAGATGTTTGGGGCCAGGACATACCTCCCACCGGCCAGTAAAGAACCTAGGACAATTGGGAGGTATGCATTACTTTTATTTTACTTCTTTAAATCTTTGCTTATTCTAAGCTTAGGAGTCCAGTGGGCGGTACTACTTGGTGAGACCGCCTCCCCTGTATGGCTGTGCATAGCTGTTAATTACTGAGTAGCACTTTTCAGAACGAGCAATGATTTACGTTAGTAAAACACAAGTCACTGAATCATTACCCAGTAAACTATATATCAGTCTGCTCAGCTAATCCTGCTTTACGACATGCTGCCCATGGATCAGACGTGTTCATGTGACAGGTCGAAAACATTAGAAAAGGGGGAAATGTAATAAAATAATAACATAAAATACTCAGCAATTATATTCCCTTGCCAGTTACAATGCCTCATGTCATAAAGTGGGGTTTGATATTCAATAACTAAGAAGGGCCTGCAGAACTGCTTGAAATGTGATCGCTTCAAAGTTAATCCTACTCAGCAGTGCTCTCGGCCACCCGCTGTGTAGGGAATTGTAGTCAGTCCTATTACTTGGAATGGAAAGATGCAGAAATTACCTGCACAGCAGGTGACCAGGTAAGCAGGTATGCAATAAAAAAAGGACCTGAATTCAGCCCATTGGCAGCTTTGCCAGTGTACGCCAGGGTGCCAGAGATATCGCTGCTTTTAGTTTCGACACAGATGTCTCTTCACTATCACTATAGCTTAGCGTCTTCCATAGCCTTGTACGCTGGGCTGTGATGAACTCTCCCCCAACAGTTCAGTGTTGTGCTGTGACCCCCCTACATCATAACCCTTCACCCTGTAAATAGAAACAGGGATCATGCACTAGGTTATTCTTGGTAACCCCTGTTCCTTGCCCTACCTTGCTTTCACTTGCTTCATAACAGCCTATTCTTCCACTATTCCACCTTCTATAATCTTTTAAAGAGACCTTTCATCACTTGGGGCACATGCGGTTTTATATACCGCTAGAAAGCCGACAGTGCGCTGAATTCAGCACACTGTCGGCTTTCACGCTCTGTGCCCCAGGTGAAGAGCTATCAGTCCCACTACCGTAGCTCTTCACCGTCAGAAGGGCGTTCCTGACAGTCAGTCAGGAATGGCCTTCCTCACAGCAGAGCCTATAGCGCTGTACACTGTGAGCGAGGAGGAACGCCCCCTCCCCTCCTGGTAGTACTCATCCATAGATGAGTACTGGGGTAGCGTTCCTCCCCGCTCACACTATACAGCGCTATAGGCACTGCTGTGAGGAAGGGCATTCCTGACTGACTGTCAGGAACGCCCTTCTGACGGTGAAGAGCTACGGTAGTGGGACTGATAGCTCTTCACTTGGGGCAAAGACCATGACAGCCGCTGAATTCAGTCCACTGTCAGCTTTCTAGCGGTATATAAAACCGCATGTGCCCCAAGTGATGAAAAGTCCTTTATAAACAGTACTCTCAAGACAGTCCAGCACCACTGGCCATGTGGCCAACAACATTGTATATATGTTTTTCCAGGTTAAATCACAATTATGTTGAGCTTAGACTGTAACGTTTTGTGTATTCTTATGAACCACTGAATTCTGAAGTCTTAGCTTGTCATTTAGAGTAAAGGCACTGTTTGATACTGTCTTTCAATGTCTCGCAACAGATGTGGACACTGTGAATGCGTGTAGGTTTAAGGATAATTGAAGGAGTAGCAGGCAACACCAACTTTGCAGAACGTGAGGATGAGAATCTTCACCCAGGGAAAATAGATAGTCCCTGTTCCAGTGGATTTTCCAGAAATGAATATTTCATGCGATTATTAGCAACCTTGTAGTACTGTACAACTTATCAGAGCAGCTAGTATGGCAGCTAGTCTCCACCCAACAGCTTACAGAGAACTAGTTTTGATAACAGTCTCTTAAAACTATATATGAAAACCTGTTGGCTGTGGTGAAGTTTCCTTGTCTTAGCCTTGAATTTATCTGAGGACTGTGGGACCCTGATATTGGTGTATGGGAACTTTGGGTACCACAGGCATACATCCAATACTTGGCACCAAACATTTACTAATATACCAATATTTTTCTAAAGTGTTCCAGGAGATATTTTTCAACAGGACTATGTCAGGCCACACAATGTTTGTGCTACTTTGAGCATCTTAGGCGACTTAAATATGTTACCATGGCCTGCAGCGCTTGCAGACTTGTAGCCAATTTGAGGATCTGCATGCCATCACCATGCATAATGTCTCTCAGACAACCATTAATAACCACAATGATAGCATACCAAGGTGTGTGAGTGTAACTCTCCCAAACAATATGCCAGTAATCTGCTCCATTGTCTTTATCCATAACATGGTTTTCTCCTGTAGCAATGCTGAATTGAAGAGGCATTAGATCCACAAGCAACACAATGTTAGGGGAGTGTTCACCTTGCTATAGGGAACAACATCTTTGGTTGGGTTAGACCAGGGGTAGGGAACCTTCGGCTCTCCAGCTGCTGTGAAACTACAACTCCCAAAATGCTCAATTCATGTCAATGGGAGTTCCAAGAACAGCAGAGCAAGTAAGCATGCTGGGAGTTGTAGTTTTGCAACAGCTGGAGAGCCGTACGTTCCCTACCCCTGGGTTAGACGCTTGGTCTCCTGTGTGGTGAAAGATTTGCGATTTTGTATTAAAGGATTGTAACTGGAGGTGCATAGGTGTACATTATACAGGGTACTGTCAGGTGAAATTCCATGTACATGCTTCACACAAACGCCTATACTGGATTGATGTAGCTGTAAGTTTTTTCTTGCATGCTGATTCTTTATTTTTGTATCTGGTGATTTTTCTTTTTATGGAATATGTTTATTGTCATTAAAAGTTGTTTTATTTTTATTACGACCTTATTGAGCTGATTTTTTATGCAATACTGGATTTGCATTTCACCTGAGCCAGACAGGTTTTTTCGTGCACATATGGTCATGCTGGTTCATTATATTAGTGAGCTGTGGACGATGTTTTATTGTTTTTGTAATTCATGCTACCATATTCACAGGCTGAACAATAAAAGGAGTAAAACATTAGATGTTTGAGGGAGCCTCAGGGCTCGTTCACATCAGCGTTCGGGTCTCCGTAGTTCAGGTTTCCGTTTCCTGCCTAAAACAGAGGCAGGAGACGGAAACCTGCAGGAGTCTCTCTCACCCGTTCATTTGAATGGGTGAGAGAGATGTCCGGCCGTGAGCGGCGGTGAGCGTTTTAGGCTCTCCGCCGCGAAACCGGGTTTTATAATCCGGACACAGAGTCGGACATGCAGTACTCTGTGTCCGGATAAAAAAATCCGGTTTCGCGGCGGAGAGCCTAAAACGCTCACTGCCGCTCACGGCCGGACCCGGTCTGAGCTTTCCGACTTCTGGCATGCAGAAGACGGAAAGCTCAGAACGGACAGGAGAATGCTAGTGTGAACCTAGCGTCATGAGATTTCAAGCTGCCTATGGTTGAAACAGAAGAAATCTAATGACAGATTTTCTTTCAAAATAATATGAAATTAATCATTAGTTTTACCCAACATTTTTAGTCATCTTTCCACAGTCAACTGCATTTTTTTAAATAGATTGTGAGCCCCCATATAGGAATCACAATGTACTTTTTTTTTTTTTTTCATTTAAGTAAATTTCCCCAAGGTGGGACTATTAAAGGATTATCTTATGTCTTTGTAGAATGGGAGGAAATCCACGCAAACAAGGGGAGAACATACAAACTCCTTGCAGATGTTGCTCCTGGGGGGATTCGAACCCAGGACTCCAGCACTGCAGTGCTAACTCCTGAGCCACCGAGTTGCCCCCTGTCAACTGCTTTCTTATAACCTACACTACTAGTGACTAAATGCTGGTTCAGTACATACTTGTATTCCCCATGCAATAGCAATGATTATTACAACTTAGAGCTCTTCATTGTATCTTTCTTTTTTTCTGTCTAGCTGCCTGCACTAGCTGCCTATACAATAGGCCCTAACTCGCACTGGTCGCCACCTACTCAGCTGTCCCAATTCCTTGTTGTTAGAAGGAACTGATATTGCTATTTGTTCAATGTCTGCGAGCATTCACAATGGACTTCAAGCTTGCAGAGTGTCATCATATAACTTGTGGCAGTTCATTGTGAATAAAGTGGAACTCCATTTTTTTTATGCTATTGCGTCGTGAGATGTTTGGTGAACAGTTTTGTAATATACTTTGTACCCTACCACATTGGTAAATGCTTCAGCTCTCTAAATACATTGAGTACAGGTATATAGACAGATTCCCCGGTAATGTTTATTTAGAGCTTTGCTAATGGGAACTTTATAACCAGTTTTCTATTAGAAGAAAGTTTGATAGATTAATCAAGTATATTACAAAAATATTCACTAACCCCATCCTCCTGACACAAAAGCAAAGAAATAAAATAGTAAATGAAATGGGAATTACACTTTAACAAGCATTGACCATTTTTTTTCAATATTGGTCATGGAAAGGGTGTGTACATGTATAAAGGGCTGGGAATAAACTCCCATGCTGAGTTATTCTTATGTGTAAAATATTTATCCTTGTAATCGCTGCATGAGGCTGCTCTTTCGCTTCTTTGACCACTGGGGATTGGTGGGTTGCATCTGTATCTGGATCCATAGGAGATTTTGGTGTGAATATGTGATGTAAATATGTAAGTATATGAGCGAGTGTTTGGGTGGAACTCCTGTGTCCTCGAAATCAAGTGAGTGTATGTGTGTGGGTAGTTAAGTGTTCAGGCTGCCAATTCTGAAATATCTGGGCAGTCCAGTGAAAGAGGTTGCCTTGCGTAAGTTCAAGACACCATTTGGTGCAAGTGTAAGCTGCTATGGACACACACCATGAAAAGCTGGCTATTTACCACGTCAGACCCTGTGATTTACCTTGGACAGGGTTGGGAAGAATTTAGCCAAAATTGAGCTGCACACTTAGTAATAGCGCTGACGCAGAATAAAGGAAGTGTAAAGCTGCAAATAGGTGCATCATAGTCACAATTATCTGCATATTATCTGATCTGCGTAAGTGTTCTGCATCCCCTTCAGGCGGGGGGGGGGGTTGGGGGAGAAATACAGGAAGTGAGAATCAGACAGTGCTAAGACATTGAGATGGGAGAACCCCTTTAATAGGTGCAGATCAGCAGTCAGCCTTTCTGTGGTTTCTGAAGATTGTATCTTGCGTTGGCTTCATGGAGGTAAAATTAAGTTGTGGCCATGAGTTGCATCACAGGAAAAGTTGTTTGCTACTACTACTGGTCTGACCTACTGATGTCAGGCAATGGCCAAGCTAACCAAGGTGAAGTCTTGGTATTTAAAGACCTGTTCTTGCACTTCGGAGAGGGAAATGGCTTGTAGATGGAGTGGAGAAGCAGGACGGTAGCTCACTGGAGGACAAATAGGCGAAGAGAAGGACACACCTGTACCTGTAAAACACCAGCAAGTTTGGAGAACCAGCACACCTCTAACAAGCACTTTTTACAGTAGTATGGGTTCTGTGGTGGCAAGTGCTATTCCTCTGCAACAGCAGAACCAGATTGTGACCTGCCCAGGGGATTTTACTATTCCACTTTACAACCTGCTACACTACTAACATCTGCTACAGTAAAGATCAAACCACAGTGAGAAACTACATATTAACAGTCTCCAGGTGATTTGTAGGGGATGGGGTATGGTCGGTTGGGAGGAGACAGGTCAAAAAGAGACACGTTTGATGCAAAACACAATGGCCATATTGTCACTGTCTTAGTGCTGTCAACTGTCCTACAGCACATGTTATAAAAAAGAGTAATTGGCAGGATCACCAAGGACATCGCAGGAAGAAGAGGCGTGGCTGAAGAAGACAGCGGACCCTGAATGCCCGCCCACCGTGCACAATGCGTAAGTAGATCACATTCTGTTTTAGGGTGTTATTTTAAAAGGGGGGTAGTTTAATATAACATTTACGGTGCCTGAATAGCCTTTTTAAAGGCTATTCATGCATATGTGGGGCTCTATCAGCATGATTTTGCTGATAGAGCCCCTTTAAAGGGAGTCTATCACTTCCCTCAGCTACTTTAAACTGATCCCATAGAACTGTAGATGCTGTTAGTGTAGCGCCCCACAGAGTGGGTCACTACAAATGTCATCTTATGTGATCTACACTGTGTACTGTGAAGGTATAGTGAGATCCAGTCAACCTGTTAGCATACACAAAGTTCCACAGACACTGCCCCTTTAGGAAGAGGGGAGGAGCTACAGACTGGAAGAGGGTCTCTCTCTTTCAGTTCCAGGTCAGAGTGTGCAGAAGAGAGGAGAGGTGTGTGGAGGTGCAGTGTGTGCTGCAAGCCACATGGTGTGCACGGCACAGGAGGCCGGAGACCTGCAGAGGTGAGATGAGACCTTGCAGGGACGGAGCTGCAGTCATAGGACCATCAATTCCTAACTAGTGTGAGAAACACTAAGAACATTGAGAGATTCACTGGACTTAGGCCTAGTGAATGCAGGATTCCTGGAGGCTCAGTAACATACAGAGTTGGGGTGAGTGTCTGCAAGCAGCATCCCAAAGAACTCGCGTTACCTGCTGTCCAGAAGGGGGATCTACCCAGTTGCAATTAACCTCTGAGCTCCTGGAACCCAGGACCAGAGGAAACCTATTAGAGAGTTTGAGCAGCAATGGAAGGCTGAATCATACTGGTGGTAAAAGGGAAGACTGGCATCTCACTATACTGGAGCAAGGTGAATCCTCCTGTAACATCTGTTATCTCCTGCTGACTACAGAAGTAAACTGTAAGTCTTTGGTTAACCCCTGTCTTTCATCGATCCTCTGTTACTCCTCTTGGAAATCATCCCTTCCTCACCTATATCATCTGGCCCTGGGACCTGCCCTGGTTGGGGAGGGTATAACATCTGGCACTGCATCACCACCTATTCCCAGAGGCCCTGCCTATAGTGCCCGGCTTCACCTCAAGCCGAAACCCCAACTGGCGTCACAACAAACTTTTATTTCTTTTTATTTTTCTTTAATCCATTTTTGCTTAAAACTCCCCTTTTTCAAGGTGCTGTCGGGCCTGCTCGCACCGTGAATCTACATCTCATCTCATAGATTGTAAGCCCTCGCGGGCAGGGTCCTCTACCCCACTGTGCCAGTCAGTCATTGTTAGTATTATATCTACCTGTACATTCTGTGTATTGTATGTAACCCCCAAATGTAAAGCACCATGGAATTAATGGTGCTATATAAATAAATAATAATAATACATAGGCCGAGCCGGGGCGACTCATTAGCAAAATAAAAACCATACCTTTCTTAAGTTTCAGAGCCCCAGGGATGTGTAGAAAAAACACTTTTATTCTTTATTCTTATGAGGATCTCGGATCACAGGGGGAGTTTTCTTCTATTACTGCGCACTTCTGCATCATCACTAAACACGCCCATCCTGCATTCAGCTCATCCCCCTGGGCAATGTGAGGATCAACTGACACAGGGAGGATCAACTCACACTGCCCAGGAATCGTTTATCATTATCAGGAGAAATCTTCTGATAATGCCTTTGTTTTGGATACCATAGGACAACTTCAGAAGAGATCTTGTATAGTCTGTGCCATACTGGGTCAGAGCTGTTTTGGAAGCATACACTATATCAGGCTCAGTGTGGTGTTAGGCCGGGTCCCCATGTGGCATAAACATTCTACAGTCATTGCAAAGCAAATCCCATCCACATATTGCAGAAAAATACGTGCAGTGGAAACAGTCACAGTTTTGTAAATCACAGCATGTTAATTATTAGAGATGAGCGAGTACTATTCAAAACTCCCTTTTTGAATAGCATGCACCCATAGGAATGAATGGACGCAGCCGTCACGCAGGGGGCTAAGCAGCCAGCCGCCGGCAAAGTCTGCGTCCCGGCCGCTTCCATTCATTCCTATGGGTGCGTGCTATTCGAAACAGCTGTTTCAAATAGTACTCGCTCATCTCTATTAATTATACCTACCAATACACCGGTGGTTTCTCTATAGGTACAATGTAAGCAGAGAGCTTGCAGAGGAAACCTTGCTGATGCTGCATTTTTCCCATAGTGCTTTTTTTGCTGCGGCCAGCTCTTTTCCTAGAAAAATCTCCTGTGTGAAGAGATCACTGCAAAAAACCTACTGTTTTCCAGTGCTAGTACTTGCTCACACACATACAGGCACAGTGTAATACAAGATCTAGATATGTCCTTGAAAACAATCATGACATCAAGCTGCAAGTAGCATGATGTCAGACGAAAGCACTTCATATCGTGACTATACCCATTTATTCCCAATTGCCCAATATAGAGTGTTCATTTTAACTGCATAAAGCAAGATATTTCTAAATCTGACCACATATGGTCGGTTTATTGCATAACTTAAGAAAAACTACCCATCTTGGGAGACTGACAGTGTAGGGATGGCAGTGCCATTTATCTGAGATAGTTTTAGCCACAACACGATTTCTTGCGATTACTCATGGATGAGGATTGCTTTGAACAGCTGAATCTACCTTGAACTGTCCACCTCACAATATGGTCAAATGATAACATCTGGGAACGTTTGCCTGAAATTGCTAGGCCTACCAGCCTAAAATATCTGCTATGTGAAATCTTTGGTGAATGAATGCTGGTGAAGCTCATCTGATCCTAGTGGTTGATGCATTTCTCCTGACAAAAAAGATCTTAAAGATCTTTTGCTTTTGCTACATAACAAGGGTTATTTATCATCTGCCCCTTTTTTGGCCATACTTTTCGCAGGTGCACCTTTTATTAGACTAGTTTTACTGTAGTGTTTATTTATGATGTCGGCGCACCTCCTTGTTAAATGTTGTGCCCATGTTACTGTAGGTGCACGTTTTTAAGGCCATGTGCCCCCCAAAAAGGTGCAATTGTTCACAGTCACTGTGTCTTCAAACTTGCTAGTTTACATGACATTCACCACTGGTCTCCTTACCCCATTTTTATAAAGTGTTAAGATTGCATTCTTTAAACAGTGTAGAGGCTGCTGTGTGGCACACAACTTTATTACCTACCAAATTCCCTCTACAGACAGTTTATAGAAAGGAAGTGAAAAGTTTCAGTAAGGTCCAGTTCACATCTGTGTTCGGTATTCCATTCGGGGAGTCTGCTTGGGGATCCCCAGAACGGAATACCGTAGCATTAAAAAGCAGTTAGCTAACAAACCACACGGTAGACTATGATGGGGTCCGTGTGGATTCCGCACGAATCATGCAGAGAGAAAAGTACTTCAGGCACCACACGGAAAACACATGGACCCCATTATAGTCTATGGGGTCTGTGTGGTCTCTTAGCTAACCGCTTTTTAATGCGTTCGGTATTCCATTTGGGAGGTTCCCATGTGGACTCCCCAAATGGAATACCGAACACAGATGTGAACCAGGCCTAAATCAAGCCCCCTTTCTACTTTGCATTCTCAAGTAAATCCAAAAACTGACATGTAGGCCATCTATTGTGTCTTTTTGCTACAGTGGAGGATAAGAAGTAAGGGTAAGTTCACACTGAGTTTTTTGGCAGCGGACTTTGACGCAGAATCCGCCTCCAAATCCGCTGCCAAAACCGGCTCCCATTGACTTCAATGGAAGAGTCTCACTTCTTTTTTCAGCTACCAAGTAGCGGAAAAATAAGCGACATGACCATTTTTGCCACGGATTCCTCGGCTGAATCCGCCACGGCGTCCGCGGCTTGACACTCCCCTTCCGACTAGGCCCATTCATTTGCAGTGCACCGGCATCCAGTCACAGCTAGCCATTTTTTGGACCGGATTCTGAGGCGGCCTCCATGTCAAAATCCGGTCCAAAAATCCCCTAATAATTCTACATACAGAGAGAATGCTATTATTTTATTTAGTTGTGGTGGCCATTTCTATGTTCAAGTCAAATAACCATGGACTCATGTGACACAGAGGTTTAGATAATCTATGAGATTATTTTCTTGTTTTATATCCTTTACAGAATTTGTAAGGGTAATAACTAGGTCTCCTAGTCTGAAAGCCCCAGCCACTCCTCTATGACAACTACATAGATTTATCCTGTACAGTATCTTAAAAAGGTTCAAGCTAAAGAACTCTTAAGTCCCATGTCTGTTTGGAATAGTGTAGAAGTGGCTGTGTAGATACATTTACTTGCTTTAGCTGCTTTAGTAGTCTGATCCCTCGTTGTGTCACATGATCAGTACGGACTTGTCGATTCCCACAGCATCTTATGAACAAAGCAGAAGTCCATTTCCCTCTTCGTTCCTAAATCAGTCTCAATGTCAGTCTCACAGGAATTAATAAATCAGGAAATGGGTTTCTGGTTCACACGTAAGATACAGTGTGACTAAACTGGAACTGGAGTCATGTGACACAGCCAGGGACCAGACTAGACCACTAAGGGCACGTTCACACTCTCAGCTATGGCTTTGCACGCTGGTAAGCCTCATATGCAATGGGGCTAATCATGTGTGCGTCCTCTCACCTCGCCACAGTTTCTGTAATCGGAAACCGCAGCAAAGACGAACGGGATGCTTTTTTCAGAGAGCTGAAAAAAGAAGTGTGTGCCAATGCCTCAAAACAATGGGAGGCTGAGGGCCCACGTTGCGGAAAAGCTGCTTTTTTATTGCAGATTTTACTGTGGTTTTATGAGCCAAAATCAAGAGTGGCTTGAAAAGGAATGGGAAATATAAAGGAAGAACTTAGACATTTCCCTTCTATTAAATCCACTCCAGACTTTGGCTCAAAAAATGCAGCAAAATCTGCAACAAAATAAGCAGCATTTCCACAATGTGGAGCCTCAGTCGGAAGCAGATTTTAGATGCTATTCCTCCGTGTGAACATACCGTAAAGTAGTCGAAGCAAATAAAATCTAAACGTTTTATCCACAGCACAAGAACTGCACTATTAGGGGCCCTTCACACTACTGATACGCTGCTTGATTCTGAACGTTAAAACACGGTCAGAATCAGCGGCGTATAAAGCAGATCCCATTCATTTCAATGGGGAGCCGGCATACGAGCGCTCCCCATTGAAATGAATGGGCTGCTTTTTACTCTACGAGCGCTCCCATTGAAGTGAATGGAAAGCGTTCACGTGTACGGCTCACCGTGTGAAGGGGCCTGGCGCTCGGCTCAGTCCGAGCCGTACACGTGAGCGCTTCCCATTCACTTCAACGGGAGCGCTCGTAGAGTAAAAAGCAGCCCATTCATTTTAATGGGGAGAGCTCGTATGCCGGCTCCCCATTGAAATGAATGGGATCTGCTTTATACGCGCTGATTCTGAACGTGTTTTAACATTCAGAATCAGGCAGCGTATCAGTAGTGTGAAGGGGTCCTTAGGCCGGGTTCACACAATGTCTTTTGGCACGTAATGTGCCACGTAGACGCCGCGGGAGCTTTTGCGGGCCGTATACGCTCCCATTGTTTTCAATGGGAGCCGATACGTATACGCGGCGCTATTGTGCCGCGGTGTCTACGTGGCACATTACGTGCCAAAAGACATCGTGTGAACCCGGACTAAGGCTGAGACCCAGCTTCTTGTATTGCAGATTTTGCTGCGTTTTTTTGAGCCAAAGCCAAAAATCGCTACAGAAGGAATGGAGAATATAAAGGAAGTTCTTATACTTCTCCCTTTTGCTGAATTCACTTCTGGCTTTGGGTGAAAAAAACGCAACGAAATCTACAACAAAAGAAGCTGCGTTTTCGTAACGTGGAATCTTCGCCTTAAGAACAAAATGGAGGCACAAAAGGGAGAGTGGGGGACTTAAAAAAAGCTTTGAAATTCTTCTTTAATTTGTTGAATATCAAAGTAGCAAGACGCTTGGCATAATTTATTAACTGATGTATGTAAGTTTTTAGCCTCTTTTCTCATCAGTCTTTCTAGATTCCTCCACTGTGTTTACTATATCAATGTATGGCAACATTTCTTGCTTGAAATCATAAGAAATGTACGAAATTAATGTACAAATAAAATGAATACAGATGGTTATTTTTTGCATTTTTATATTTCTAATGTTACAAAACCATTGGTTCATAACAAATAGCTTTTAGGTGATTTTATAAAAGACGGTAAAAAAAACATAAAAAACACAAACTTTGTCCACAAAAAAGATGCTTTAATTTGACTGAAAAGGTGGGCCCCAATCCCCTCCATAAATTAGGGTAAACCATGAAGTGATACGCATGTCAGCACCATATAGGGCCGTAATTGAGGTTACTCAATGATATAAGGCACTTGGAGTTAGGTTAGAAAGGGCATACGCTTCTCTCCAACCCCCAATAGTGTGCAAGCTCTGACCCCCATTCTCTATGCTTGAGGGGAGGAGGGGTGAAGGAGTCGCCATCTCATTGCAGGAGGGATCAGTGGAGCATAATCTAGACATGGTTTCTATTGATCCACTGGCCCCTCTGGCAGTGGACAGGTGGGAAATGCAAAGCGGCCTGACCTGCAGGAGCTGCCTTAATATCAAATAATAATTATTATAATAATCAAAATATAAACCAAAGTTACAGAGAAAGACAGGAAACAAGCAAATGTGACCCCCCCACCCCCTGACCGTACCATGTGATCTGCCCTTCTTAACCTCATCCAGTCAGAAACCCCCACCCCGCAGAGCTGTGATTAACCCCTTCTCTGCCGAGGACACTTGCAGAGCAATGATTTTTTTTTTCTCCCTTTCCAGCTAAAGGGGTGTTAGGAACCATGATTTACTCCATCACAGCCAGAGACCTCCAAACAGGCATTAACCCCCTCAGAAGACAGAGACTTGGGAGACAGCCGAAAATCTGTCTCTGCCAGATACCTGCAAAGAATCTTTCAGAGCAGTGATTACCCCTTCCATCACAGAAAACCACCATAATACTATGTCTGCCAGGACCTGTAAAACAGTAACTAATATCTGGTACAAAGTACAGATACCAGCAGATAACCCTGAGAGTTAAAGCTTTCCAAATAATATTCAGCAGAATACAGGGGTGGTGGAGGGCAGAGAAGGCATTGGAGAAACACAATGTATGGGCACTTTTCGGGTAGTTAGGGGGCTTACTGATACTGACCTTCCACTTGTCCCTTCTTTTCTCTTCAGAGATTCCTGCTCTGCACGACTTGCTAAACTATCTCCACTTTCTCTAGGTCACATATCATCGACAGTACTTTATATTCAACAAGACTAAGAATCAATGTCCTCAGTACACACAGTATAAGATTCATTCTTTATGGAAATACTTTGGTCCCAAATTATACCAAAAGTTTGTTGTGACTAAAGTCTGTTCTCTGAGAGGAGATCTATCGGTCACAACACAGCTGTGAAGAAAACAGTCTCCTCATTCATTTACTATTATAGTCCATCTTTTGGCTATTCATAAATCTAATTGTGCTATTGGCATTATGACACAGAAGCCACAACCCTTTGGCATGTAGACATAAGCTCACATGGTCAGACAGGTTGCTCTCCCCCCACTCGCATTGTACTTTCCTGTACCCATCCAAAAGCAAAGCAGCTGATCATAAATATTCCCTCTTGTAAGATAAACCTATACATCTACCATGGGGTGCTGGTGGTGTTTGGAAGGGTAAAAAAAACACAATCTGTCAGAAAGTTGTAGTTGTATGTGTGTTTTCTGACTTTTGGAGGGTGTCCATCTCTGCTCTGAATTTTGCAAGTGGTAGCTGTACCGAGAGCACTGCCTGACCAATAGCCAATCAAATCTGATATATGTACCCCTGCAATAACCGTTATGGAAGACATAGCTCCAATCTGGCAGTGAAAGGGTTAAACATAGCAATGTCCACCGCACAAAAGCGGCAAAGTTGGTGTAAACTGGTTCTCTCCCTTCCTCCTGTCCCAGGATACTGATACTGCTCCCCATGATATCTGTGTGTGATGGATGTGTGGGAGGGCAGGAGAGAATGTGATGGGGGCAGGGTCCAGATCCATGAGGTCTCACACTTTGTCCAGTAAGGAACGCTGCCAATATAGAAGCCTCTTGGGGGTGCCATATTGCCGGAAGATCAAGACAGCCAGTCCAAGGAACACGACACAAAGCAATAGGAGGACGGGAACGACAACAGCTGCAGTGTTCACTCCTCCATTGGCTTCATCAACTTCAATGATTACCACTTCTCTTTCGTCATCTTGGTCATCAGGTTGACGGAAAGTGCTGCAGCCCATCCAGTCCTGCAGGACAGACTTTGGAAATCCTGATTCTGTCTTTAGTTGTTGGTTATTAAACTTCCAATACTTATTACCCTTATAGAAATATGTAAAAGCTGAAAAAGAGAAAAAATAGGAAATATTAAAGCAAGCACAATAAGTACACACGCCGTTATTAAAGCACATGGATGGCGGGCATGTACATGTAGCCTAAAGCAGGGAGGATATAGTTTCCATTTTAGTATATAATGGGTATAGTCAGCGTCATTCCTCCCAGACTGATCGTACAGACACCAGATTTGCTAATGACTTAATAATGTGTATGATAGCATCTTGACAGTTCCCCAGACAGTTATATTTCTTTGTCTTCCCTACCTCCATCACTTCCCATAAATGCTCCTCGAATAGAGTCAGGGATTCCTTCCCACACCTTGATAGGTTTTGGGTAATCGGCATCTACCTCTCTCATCTCTTCATTAAATCGATAATACCTAAATTAAAGAGAGAAATTGTGTGAAAATACATTGGTCACGGAATTTATTAAGATTGGCGGTTCCTGTGCCAGTCTTATAAAGTCTCTGACTGGCATAAGGCACGCCTGAATGACTTAGATACTGCAGCCTCTTACTTGGTTCCTCTGAAGAAGTAGGTCTTTCCATTAGGCATCCAGTAAAGTGCAGCATCAATCCTATCACTTGGTAATCCTCGACCCATCTCTTTTAGTGACTTGGGATATCCAGGTTCAAGGATGGATTCATCAAACACCCAATACTTGTCCCCTAAATACACACAAACATACGCAAAAAGTTTTGAAATACTTTCAAAATAATTTTTTAGATTTTTTTAAATCATTTTCTACTCAGCTTTGAAGTATAAAGCAGGAAAGAAAGTTAGTCTTTGAACACTTACCCTTGAAAAAGACAAATTTTCCATCTTTTCTTTCATAAGCTGAGTTTATAGAACTTGGAAGTCCACGCCAGAATTGTCCAATGGGCAGTGGGTATCCATCCATTACGCGATTATTCCGTACACGCCAGAGCCAGCGCTCCTACAATGAAATAACTTAGTAAAATCACTGAGCCTGAATGAGCTTTACACCCCTATATTACTACGGAATATTTCACTGAACCAAAGGGGGGGAATACTGTATTTGGAAAATGTAAATCTTAAGGTGCGAAAATGTTAGCATTCAAGTGTGTGGGAAAAAGGGGCAGATTTCTCATGAGGTAACTTGAGGATATGGCCAGATGGTCAGCAGCTACTTATTATGTTATTGCAATAAGCAGCTACCGAATTTTTACTTACCTGTCTACACTCCTGTCCTGGCCACCCTCCACTGCTGCCTTTAGGCGGCTCTACACTTAAGTCAAAATGCTGAACATGCAGCATCCCTGCGTTCTTCAGCGTTGGCAACAGTGCCCCCTGGAGGTGGCAGCGGAGGGTGGGCAGGACTGGAGCATGGACAGGTGAGTCATCTGTTACTCTTTGTTGGGGTTGGGGGGAGGAAGTGGAATGGAAAGGGAACACATGGTGGGCTTTAAAAATGGGATCATAAGCTGTGTGGGGGCCACAAATAGGGGTCAGATACTGTGTGGAGACCATAAAAAGGGGTCAGATACTGTGTGTGGGCAAAAAAGGGGTAATATATTGTGGGGGGCATACGAAAGGGGTGTTATACTGTGGGGAAGCTAAAATGGGGTCATATAACATATGGGGGCTAAAAGAAAGAGGGATATATATCATATAATAGGCGTAAAAAAGGGGTGTAATACAGTGTTGGAGGCCAGAAAAAGGGGGTCATATACCGTGTGGAGACAAAAAAAGAGGGTCATATACCATGTTATGGTCCAGAAAAAGGGGGTCATATTTTCTGTGGGGGCAAAACAAAGAGGGTCATATACCATGTGATGGTCTAGAAAAAGGGGTTCATATACTGCATGGTGGGCCACAAAAAGGGGTTCATATACCGGGTGGTGGGACAGAAAAACTAGACTCATAGACTCATAGAAATCAAGACTCAACTAGACTCATTGAAATAGATATCATCACAACTGACCTTAAAGACAAACATCTCTCCCCTCAACACAGCAATGGTGTCAAAGTTGCCTTGACAAATATCTGGTCCATAAGGCACATTGGGATTATCAGGAACATATGGATGGCGTGGAGTAGGTGCCCGTGTGGGACGAGGTGCACGTGTTGGTGGACCTTCTCCATGACCTAGAAAAGGTTTTAAAATTATACTCCTACAATCTCAACTTTCTTTAAAAGACATATTACTAACACTTTATGTCATTCTTTAGGTAGGCCTTAATTTTATATTCATCAACCAGGCTTTCATGTTTTTCCTCCAGACTTATACTCACCACTTCCATAGAGCTGCTGGATACCTCTGCGGTCATCATCTGGCAACTGAAAGTTCTGAGTGTCCATCCATTGATAGAATGGGGCCATAATGGCTGATGGGTCATTAGAATGTTCTAGACCCAATGCATGTCCTAGCTCATGGACGGCCACAAGAAACAAGTCATTCTCTATTAGAAAAGAAAGCATAATAATGGCTCATCAAATCATTTCTTATATCCTATTTGTTTTTTTTACATTTTTCTTGTTAATGTATATATTCTTTTTCTTACTATCTAGCTCGTCATTCCTGGATGTCCAAGGCTCTGCAGAATCAAAATGAGTGTCTCCACCAATGCCAGGCCCAGGAAAGTATGCATGTGCCAAAAAGCCACCTTCTCCATCAAAGGGGGTACTATCCCCATGGAACCCCTCAGCAAAGAACAGCATTATGTCAGCATGCTTGGCATGACCGTCCTGTATGTCCACATATCGAACCTCTCGGAAACGCAGTGGGGTTACACTCTGCCATACTGCAAATGCTCTCCGGATAGCTTCATATGTCTCATATTCACCCGCTTTTGGAGTATAGTTCTGTATGCTAGGAATAAACAGCCATCGTCAATTAAAAGTGGCAGAACACCAGAATGCTAAGTAAATATGTTAGTGTGTATTGTCACATACCAGAAAGTGATGTCCCGATGCTGCCACTTCAGACCCTGAATAGCGTATCTTTTTCGCCTTACATTTGCTTTAATTTCAGCGCCAAATTTATCTGGTACACCACAACGTGGCTTCTTCATTGCCCTAAACACAGAGATGAGTAAGTCATTGCTATCAGAACATGGAAGAGCTATATTTTGGTTGTATCTATACAATACTTAGTAACATGTAATCATGGATACCCCATGGGCAGCAGTGAGTACAAGATAGAGTAAGGACTGTATTACAAATCCCGATCCTGGCCAGGACCAGTGCTGAACAACAAAGAGTGTCTATTACTCAGATTGTGACTATGATTGATGATAAACAGAGGTCAGTGTGAATGGTCTGAGACACCATCATCCTAATCCTGCTCCAGGTCTGCTAAGTGCTCTGAATTCCTTCAAGCTTCATCACTACCCTTATCCTCCATTCTCCTACATATCTTTATCTTCCTGCCTGTCATACCCTTTTCTAGCATTCTAGTAATTCCTCACTGTTCCTTATTTCCAAGGCCCCCATAACAAGACATGCAGACTCCCCCAGTTGCCGAGCAGCTGCAATGTTACCACCTTAGTAGATATCTTGTGTTCTTGTGGTCTACATCAGACCAAGCGAAGAGAGAGAGCTAAATGATCCTGAAGTCTTCTTTCTTTCTTTTCTTCCTTAGCTACTATTGAATCCTAGTATAGTATTTTTCTCAGTTTATGTGTGTCTCCTGCTGTAATATATTACTGTTTATTATCCGTTATCTGTATTATCATGCTGCTGTAACACACTGAAATTTCCCCATGGTGGGAATATTAAAGGATTATCTTATCTTCTTAAAGATATGTATAAACTAGAGAAGTTGCTTTTGTAACAATACAAATTCCAAAGTTATAACCACAAGTACAACATGCTCAGCTCACACTCAAGTACTATTAGCTGCCATACCTTTCTGTGCTACTGTCCAGCTTGCCAGTCACTGTCAGTCCATAGAACCTCTGCATAGCAGCAATAGCTTCACTCATTGACTGTGGAGAGCGTAATGTATGTGTACGAAGGTCTCCTGGAGGCAAATATCCATATTGTTGTAGCCAGGCCTGAGGACAGAGGAGAACGTAAAGGTTAGACTAAGGTCTATAATATGATAACATTAAATCTTCAAATAGACAAAGGCAGACAAGAAAGCAAATAAGATGTTTTTTAATATTGTACTCAAGATGGCAGGCCTCAGAAATTGATGAACTACTTTCATATCCAAGTTCCTTTCCTCTGATGGTGTCTGATAGCGGTCACAAATATGAAATTGTTTCTATTCACCAGTTACCGTATGTTTTTTGTTGGAAGGTGTGAAATTGTTGGGACCACCAGTGATCCAATATTATTATTATTATTGTTTATTTATATAGCACCATTAATTCCATAGTGCTTTACATTTGGGGGTTTACATACAGTACACAGAATATACAGGTAGATATAATACTAACAATGACCGACTGGCACAGTGGGGTAGAGGGCCCTGCCCGCAAGGGCTTACAATCTATGAGGGAAGGAGGGTAGAGACAGAAGGAGAGGGGGAGACAGTTCAGTTGGTGGTGTGGTGATAGTGTTATTGGAGGTTGTAGGCCTTCCTGAATAGGTGAGTCTTCAGGGCCTTCTTGAAGCCTGTGATTGTGGGGGTCAGTCTTATGTGTCTTGGTAAGGAGTTCCAGAGTATGGAGGATGCACAGGAGAAATCTTGGAGACAGTTGTGTGAGGAGCGGATGAGAGCAGAGCGGAGTAGGAGGTCATTGGCGGATCTGAGGTTACGTGTGGGCAGGTAGCGGGAGATGAGGTCAGAGATATATGGAGGGGACAGGTTGTGGATGGCTTTGTATGTTAATGTTAGTAGCTTGAACTCAATTCGCTGGGCTATGGGTAGCCAGTGGAGGGACTGGCAGAGGGGAGCAGCTGATGAAGATCGGGGCGTGAGGTGAATTAAGCAGGCAGCGCAGTTTAAGGTGGACTGGAGGGGGGCGAGGGTGTTAGCTGGGATTCCATGGAGAAGGGTGTTGCAGTAATCTAGGCGGGAGATTATGAGGGGCTGGATGAGCGTCTTAGTCATTTCAGGGGTGAGGAAGGAGCGGATTCGGTGGATGTTCTTGACTTGGAGGCGGCAGGAAGTGTTGAGGGTTTGAACGTGTGACTTGAAGGATAGGTCGGGGTCCAGTGTTACTCCAAGGCATCGGGCATGTGGGACAGGGGTAAGTGTGGTTCAGTTGACTTTGATAGATGGGTCACGTGGAGGGGCCATACGGGGTGGGGTAAAGAGGATGAACTCAGTTTTCTCCATATTGAGTTTGAGAAAGCGGGAGGAGAGGAAGGAGGCTACAGCCATTAAGCAATCTGGAACTCTGGCCAGCAGAGAGGTAATGTCTGGTCCACAGATGAATATTTGGGTGTTATCAGAATAGCAATGGTACTGAAAACCATGAGATTCTATGAGTTGGCCCAGGGTAAGGGTGTAGATGGAGAACAGGAGGGGTCCTAGGATGGAGCCTTGGGTGACACCGACAAAGAGAGGGTGTGGTGAGGAGGTGGTGTGCGAGTGGGAGATGCTGAATGTGCGGTTGGTGAGGTCTGAGGAGATCCAAGAGAGGGCCAGGTCTGAGATACCAAGGGATGAGAGAATTTCTAACAGGAGGGAGTGGTCAAATGTGTTAAAGGCAGAGGAGAGGTCAAGGAGGAGGAGGACAGAGTAATGGCGCTTGGCTTTGGCAGTTAGCAGGTCATTAGTGACTTTTGTTAGGGCAGTTTCAGTGGAGTGATGGGGTCGGAAGCCTGACTGTAGTCTGTCAAAGAGCAGGTTGGACGAGAGATAGGAGGAGAGTTCGGAGTGGATGTGTTGCTCAAGCAGTTTTGAGGTGTACAGGAGCAGTGAGATGGGCGATAGTTGGCTGGAGAGGACGGGTCGAGAGACGATTTCTTAAGTATGGGTGTGACTGTGGCGTGTTTGAAGGTGGAGGGGAAGGATCCATTGGCTAGGGATAGGTTAATCTGTGCTATAGCAGGGGAAGCATTACACAGTCTCCATGACATCAATGAGCTCTTTACGTATAGCAGCAACATGCCGCAAAAGATTGTATCGCTTCAGGTAATAGATGAGTCTGTTGTCAATGCCTGTGGCCTGGTTTTGGATGTATTCACATGGATGGGTACTGCACCGCACAGTCAAATACCAGACAGAAAATTCTAAATGTTCTTTTACAAAGCAAATGCTTTCTTGTGAGATTACACTGTTAGGCTGAGCCCTCGTATAGCAAAACGCTGCGGAAAGAAAGGTGGCGAAAATGCATCTTGTTTTTTTCCACAGAACTTTTCATTACATTTTTTTTTGTGATTTCACAGCTAAAATGTCTATACTGCATTTTTCCACAACTCTTTTTTCCATAATGTGTGGATGGGATTAATGACCTCTCATCCAAATAAGCAATGAAAAAATCATGGCGATACTGGTGTTTTTAGGCCGGGGCCCCACGGATTGGAAATGCCGAGGGAAAAATCATGGCATTTTACAGTACTTGCAAAGTGGAGGGGATTCATGCAAATCCCATGCCCACTTTGCGGAAAAAATCGTAGCGCGGACATGCTGCGATTTCCAAAACCGTTGCAGTTTTGAAAATCACAGCATGTCAATTATATCTACAGAAACGCTGATGGCTTCCCCATAGATATAATTGTAACAGAAAGTCCGCGGAGGAAAACTCTGTGAACTTTCTGTTGAAAGCACTGTGGGAAGAACCGCAATATGTTCACGCCGTGGTTGTTCCGGTCCGTGGGGCCTTAGCCTTATGGTGTTTTTTTTTTTTCTTCAAGAGTAAATATGTAGTAAAATATTAATGGTACCGCAGTCTCTGGAGAGGTGGTGCTAATATGGGAGGGTTCTCCAACCCAATGCAACAAGTTGCTTTTTTCCTACAACCAGATTTTGCTCCTCAAAGGTCATATTTGCATCGAAACGTTGCATATTGATCTGGATATCATATGGTGAACAGCAGCTATGCTAATATCCTATGGAACATTATAGTATATTTGCCTTACACAATATATGTGATTTGTCTATTAAATCGTACCGATCATTCGCTTCACTAAAGAATATGTGCTGTCTTGATGGAAACACTATGTGTGATGGTTGTGTATAAGCAAATCCAGCCAATTCTCATGGGGTCTGAGAGCACTCTGTTCGCAGTTCATTATAAAGATGAGATTGCAATAATCCGTATTTACTATAGCTACTTTGTGTCAGATTATTCTGCATGGCTGTACACAGATTGAGATCACAATAGCTTATAAATGGAGGTGCATTTTAATGGGACTTCATATGAAAAACTTTTGTGGGGTACTTATGGGAGTTAGATCCCACAGATGTAAATGGAATGGTATATCTAGTCACTCCGCATCAGTATCCTATATAAAAAAGGGATGGATTTCATTGTTTTTTTTTTAAGCAACCCACTGATCCATTTTTAACAGAAGTAACTAGGGCTATGGAGTCAGCAGGCAATTCACTAACTCTGACTCCTTCATAAATGACCAACAGCCTTGGTCAGACAGAAGCAGTAAAGCCAAAACCCTACTTGGCACTGATGAGAGGCAAAACCCCCAAGATGGGAACCTCTTCCTTTAGGAGGAGTTATACCGGTTTGGCCATTGTGTCAAAATGATGCCCGTAGGTTTCTTTGAAAACCAGATATAAATCTATAGGGTGCTACCTTCCAGCCAAAGTTTGTAACTATTTTTCAGACTCTGACCCAAAATTGGTCCCAACTCCGACTCCACAGTTCTAACAGTCTGTTTTTACATCCATTGATTTTTATTAGGTCCGTATGTCATTGTTTTAAAAGGTGAACATAGAATATGTCAGTTTTTCAACAGACCATTTTTTGTCTGTCCATAAAAATCGACATGAGTGGCTTTGTTAGAAAAACACCCATCACACATCCATTTTTCAATGTTGTGTAAAAAGGCCCTAAAGGTCTCTCATGGGAAAACCCTTTAAAGAAAATGTAGATGAGCTGTGTCTGGTATACACACTTACAATATTAAAGGGGTCTCCACTTTGGGTCTTCTTTCTGACCCAAGAGAAAAGCAGCAACATGATAGTTTTATGAAGGTTTATAATCCTTAAGTGCATGTCTTCAGTGGTATGACAATGTTCAGGTTTGGTAAAATATACTGCTATAATACGATGCACGACAAACCAAGCAGAGCACAAAGAGTTACTGCTTGCATTATAGTGAGAGATGCATTTGTGGAAGAGAGGGAGATACATTAGTGTGGGATGGGGGATGTTCTGAGAAGGATAATGTATTTATCTCCCTTGAGACTCCATAAAATTGACACAGCTTCAAAGAGTGTGGGGGCAGGGAGCGGTATGGTGCTGTGGGTACAGGAAAACAGTTTAAAGTTACAGGAAAGCCTTTTACATATAGGGATGGGAGGGGGCAGAAGGAATTGTGAGAAGGGAGGGGAAAATGTTGTTGAAAAACTACAAGCCACCAAACATAGTCTCACGTGATGTTACGAAAACTGGAGGCTTTTCAAGACTATTTCAAAGTTTTACGCAACCAGAACTGACACAAAAATAACCCTGAGAAAGAACATCAGACTCATCCAAAAACACTTCCTCTTACTTGACATGTAACAGAACCATAAAGTCTCCTACGTACTCCATCTGCCCAGTTATTAGCAAAGATCAGTACAGCCAGATAGACTGGGCATGTCTGTGTATCCATATGTGTTATGTATACATATACAGTATATAACTATAGTACAATGTATACTATGTCACCAAGTGGAGTGACAGATGAGCATGTGTTGTTTATCTACCATATAACACATAGGATACCTGGCTGCTAACTGCTATATATCCCCATTCTCCCATAAACATATACAGTCAGCTCAGCCAAACGTTTATCTTTATTCAGTAAGGGCTAGAAAGATATCTGGCAGCGGATTACCTTGCGACAGAACAAGTATGTTTTCATAATATGTTGCTGCAAATTGTATATATATATATATAATAGTGGAGAAATATTCTTTTTACTAAATTAGGCCATTCACATAAGATCTTGATCGATCTCAAACTGAATGGTTGGTCATCCTTGAAATCATTCATACAAAGTATCCCACCAGCAAAATGGAAGACTACACTGACCACTGACAGTCCATACATTGGTCTACCTTTTCTGCTGTATAGAATAAAGCAGTCAACTATACTATTTCTTACAGAATATCCCCAAAAATGTATTTTGTGCAGTGTATTTTTTTTTGTTATACCGGAGCCTATGGGCATGTATGCCTCTGTAAACCTATATATTCAACCAGCAGCTATTTAAGCTGAATGTCTACCTTAAGACATGTTGCCACTAATATCCACAGTAAAAAATTCTCTAAAACTTACCGGTACATATACATTTTGAGCTGTGTTTCATGGTGTCATGGTTGTTGTGACAGGGAAAACAGAGTAATCTGTTATACTAATAAAAATAAATAAATACAGAAAAAACACCCAAAAATATGCTAGACCCATGATATGTCAATAGGATCTATCAGGATTTGTTTCACTGATCCACATGTAGCTGTCATATCCATCACAGAAGCCACTGTGAACCAAGCCTTAGGCAGTGTTACTGACAAGCAATTGTCATCAGTTTCAATTATTTTTGCTTACTGTCAACCACTGACTTCAGTAATAAGAAAAGAAACTTATCACAAGTTCACAACTAATCTGATCAAGACTATGGATAAGTTCAAATTTGCGTCATAGTCTCCATTGACGCAACAGTCATAGCAACCACCAGATATTGCCAGACAAAATGACTGCAAGTCTGACAATTTCGTCCGGCTTCAGTTTAAAAGAACAGACACCCAATGAACCCCACTATAGTCATTATGTCCACTGTTTCAGTGGTCCATGTGTCCATTGTTCTGTTCCCCCAAGGAACTAGAGCAACAGACAGAACAATGCAGATGTGAATATAACATAAACTGATGCATAACACATGGAAATGGAAATCGCAGCATTTCCACTGTGGATATTTTTCTGCAATATGACATGGGATTAGCCAGAATCCCATCCACTTGGCAGGTATTGTAATACAACACATTTTTTGCTGCTGCGTTTCCTCTGCAGCCAAATTGCATTATATTCGCAACGTGGGACCCTGACCTAATTCTTTATTTAGATTTAAGCTAAAAACTCTTCTATGAGCCTCCATTGCAGATTCCGTAAAGCATGATATATCATTTGTGACCATTGACAGAGCAGAACAAAGCAAACAACAACACTGATGTGAACAAAGCCTACAGTCGGGTACGCAACTGTACTGTGAATTTGTAATTGTATGTACCAATGCAAATATGGACATATTTTAGCTGCTCAAGTCACCCTGTCTTTTCCATCATGTTTCTGCTGCTCTGGAATGGCCACTGAGTAGTCCAGGATGCTGCACTATTCTTCCTAGTAAAATAAACTGAAACCTATTGTACCTATTGTAAGTTAGTTGGATCCGGCAAGCTCGCCCATAACACCAATGTAAACAGGAAGACAGAGGGTCAGATATTACGGTTGTTGTTACACCACATTACTTAAATCAGTTTAACATATGTATCAGGAAAGTTCCTGAAGATGCTTTAAACTGGTGGAAAAACACATGACACCAAGAGACATCTTCCCCCTTAGGTACCCATGTTAAAAAATGTATACAACATGGTATTATTTCTAACTGGATGTCTACTGTGCCATTTAATGTGGGTGAAAATGCAAATATCTCTGGATTCCACCCTGAGGATAGTCTCATGCATCAGGGGTTTTTTTTATTTTTTTTAGACACAATTTTTATAGCTAAAGACAATATCTCTCTACGACAGTTTTCTGGCACGGAAAGGCGATCTTGCTGCTAATATCTAACTCAAGGCCCTTTTGTGCGTCAAAATCCCTCATCAGCTGCTCGCTGTTCATATTGTAAATATTTATAATGTAAATCTATGCCAGTTCCTAACAGTCAGGCCTTAAAGGGGTCCTTTCACCACCTTTACCAATTCAAGTTCGTAGCCTCTGACCTTCACCTCCACCAATACAAGTTCCTAGCACCTATTAATAGGTGCCGCTTCACTGATTCCATCACAGTTAGAATTTTTTTCACCCACCATTCCTGGGCAAGAAGCGCAGTTAGTTTTGGTGCCTGATGTATTATTTAAGCTCATGTTGGTAGGGCAGTCTCATGCAGTGTGGGCGTAATTGAGAGTCTGCCAGTTTCAGAGCTCAGAATCACAATCTTTGCCTGCTCCTGCCTGACCCCGCCCTCCTGACAGTACAGAGACTAAATAGTATATCATGCACCAAAACTAACAGCATTGATTGCTTGGGAAATGGTGGGGGCTAGAGAAAAAATTCCAACTGGGCCAGAATCAATGGAGCAGTGCGTAATAATTGATGTAAAAAGCTGGAATTGTTCGATGTGCACCGGCATCCAGTTGCAGATACCCATATTTTGGTATTTCGGAGGCCACCTCAGGTTCCGAAGCAAAAAACCCTGTGTGAACTTACCCTAATAGAGACTTTTTAGCCTCCGTTGGATGAATGGGGGTCTATATATCCTTTTACCAAATGTGCTGGAAGCTTTATTGGCGCATACAGTAAACTGCTTGAAATACTGCGGTGTGAAAGCAGACTAATTATAAACTAAAGAATATGACTGCCTGTCCAGAAGTCTTTTTTCCTAGTCATGTCTAGCAATGGCTTGACTTTCAACATTTCTAAAACTGACAAAGAGAACTGACTGTTACTGTAAGAAGATCTAATTTAAGTCTTAATCCCAATTATATACATAGACATTAAAACACATAAGCAGACGTCCAGACATAAACTTACTTAGCTTATTATGGACAGCCACAATGATCTGATGAACAGGCTAAATCATTTGCCATTGTGTTGTATAGTAAGGCTATGTCCCTTTCTTTCTTAATATTTGATTTGTGAAGAAAACATGATATGCGCTTACACAAGAAAGTCAATAGAGTAGGTTACAGGAACATCAAAACGAAAAAAATGCTCAATAAAATAAGCCTGCTCTTCCTAACTCCATCTCTCCACTTCCCTTGTTCCATATTGAAATAAAAAGTGAAAAATACATATAGAAATCTCTTTGCGTCCCAGTAGTTCAGCCATGATCGTATTTTTCTTACCGCCCTTTCTATGGTAGTAAAACAACTGGCTGGAACAGGAGCCCCCCTGTGTAGAACAGGAGATTGTTAATTGCTGCCCCCTTGGTAGGTCCTTCCTACTTACCTTCCTCAAGCCAGCTACCAGATGGAGCTAATCGACTGAAGATCAACCCTGGTGTTCACACTCCCTCTTCCAGACTAGGCCCATTCATTGGGCCGAATCTGGAGCAGAGTGCGTGGCTTTCAGTCTTGGCTACCTGGTTCTTGGATCGGAACCAGAGGTGGCCTCCGCCTCAGGTTCTGATTAAAAAAAAACGTGTGTGAATTAACCCTTAGGGTGCATGCACACTACGTAACGCCGGGCGTGTATGAGAGCCGTACACGCCGGCATTACAGCAGACTGCCGAACACTTCCCATTCACTTCAATGGGAGCGCTCGTAACAGCGGCGTTTACGAGCGCTCCCATTGAAGTGAATGGGAAGTGCTCGGCAGCCCTGCTGTAACGCCGGCGTGTACGGCTCTCATACACGCCCGGCGTTACGTAGTCTGCATGCACCCTTACACTTGTTTTGAAATGACTGAATCATTACAGCTGGGCAGAGTAATTTCAGGCCATTATTGGTAATGTTTAGTGTAAATGCATTCGTAGCTTTGAGGCTAAGGTCATAAGTTGCAGAAATGCAGTGTTTTTGGCTGCTGTGAAATGCAGCAGGAAAAAAAAATGCTGTGTTTTATATTACCAGCAAAGTGAATGAGATTTTGGGCAATCTCATACACTCATTACGATAAAAAACAAACAAAAAAACTGTGAAATTGTGCCGGCGGAGGGAAAAAGCTTATCTCCTCCACAAATAACTGCACTGGGCAACTGAAATATAACTGTCTGATCCCCAGTATTCCTGAGATCTGGGATGGGGGAGAGTCAGGAGACCCCATACACATTAGATTGCCATTTGGTCCTGTCAACATTGGAGGTTTCGGATGATATACATATAAGTAGAAATGTTATTTAATGAGGGTAAAGTTTAGGTTTCATATATGAGTGGTAGGTGGACAGCTATTTTATGACTATAAATAGTAATAATCAGGTATTACGTATTTGTATTCATGTTTGCAAAAATGTTGGTCTGTTTTTAGTCATTTTTGTTTATTTTACATGAGCATGTACAGGTCCTTGGCATCAGTCTACGATGCTATATATTGACACCTTAGACATAACATATTGATTCTACACACAATTAAAGTTTTACAGTTATGGAGTGGACTAAGTGGAGTAATAGCATACGCATGGTGAATCCACTGTTATATATACTTGTAACTAATAGTTTAAGTTTTTAAATTTGGAAATTATGAAGGACTTGGCTAGGGGCGTAACTTGAGGGGGTGCAGAGGGTGCAGTCGCATTGGGGACCAGAAGTCTTAGGGGGCCCATAAGCACTGGCACCAGTATTGAGATTGCAGCTTCCATCTGGCCCATAAACCAAGGAGACCTACAGATTAGCATCCGTAACCATCACTATCGAGAATTCACTGTAGGGATGAGGTAGGGGGCCCCGGACAAAAGATTGCAGTGGGGTCTACACCACTGTACTTGGCCATATAACGTCTTTAAAGGCTAGCTGTGTTCACATTGTATTTTAAGATAGTTTACAGGTTCTGAACTATTTCATATAGCCTTGGACCTCACAGCTTTTAACCTTGTGTCACATGATGCTTTTAAAGATAGGTGGGGTGTATGAGTAACCCCTCTTGCCCTTGCTTCATCATGTGTATCATTATATAAAGAAACCACAATGCAAATGTGAACAGAGCTTTACAGGCATAGACTTGCAGGCACTGGAATAATAATCACAGGCAGAGAATGATTAAGTGGCAGAAACTACACTAGAAACAGTTTATTCTCTGTTAACCCTCAACTATTTGTCTTCTCAGGCCTTGTATGCAGCTGGCCATAGACATGAGGTAACTGGTAGCCTAGAGGTATTAACCATCACTGAAATCCCCCCATCCCCCATTAACACATATTTGACTCAGCAGAATGTGCGTGTTCACTCCAGAGAGGACTGCTGCACACCTCAGAAGTCATTTTTAGGCTATGGCCCCACATATTGAGTTGCAGATAAAAAGCGATGCATTTCCGCCGTGGTCTTTTCTGCAGCGTTTTTCACAGTAAGTGCATAGAGTTTTCCTCCGTGGACTTTCAGTTCCTATGATAATTACGTATGTATAATGGGTGATGTCATCGCATTGGGAGGATTAACAGGGGGTAGTAGGGGTCTGAGTAGCTAGAGCAGTACCCAAGGGAACTGAAGGCCCGCCTCCAGTGCACCAACTGCCTCCAGTGAGCCAACTGCCCTCAGTGCACCAACTGCCTCCAGTGCTCATACATTGTGGTATAATATTTATATTGCTGGGTTGGTATATTTGGATACTTTTGACATAAGCTGTTTACATGGATGCTATTTTTTTTTATACTTCTCTTGGGGTCAATTTGTCTGGTCTCTTTTTTTTACATCTTGCTGACCTGGAATGTACTTTGTACAGTCATATTCCTTTTTGATATTTTATGTAAATTTGTGTATTTGTGCTGATTAATAAAAATATTTTTGTATTTCATGGTATGTTGAGTGTTTTCTTCCTTGCTTAATATTTTCTTGTACTGTTAATATTGTGTTCTGCTTATTATAATCTGTATAATGTGTTATAAAACATATATCATCATAATATTATTGTTCTAAGTGCCAAAAAGCCCTACAAGGTATAAGGTTACAGGCATGACAATCCTCTGCTGGGAATGTCTCCAGGGAAAATACTCACCAGCCTTTGAATGGGAGTAGAAATGACTCACTTTTGTTAAAACAAAGGAAAAAAAGGGAACACAAAAACATACACGTTCAATGCCTTGGACTTATATATATTGTCCTAAAGTTAGACAGAATCTAACTAAACCGGACAGTCAAAAATCAAGTTCCAATTCAATTCAATGCAATTATTATTTTTCTCAATTGCAAAATATGGACTCATAGACAACAAAATAGGATGCAACATGAAAGCTATATCAGCTATGTAACTAGTACAGTAACTACCTAGTAGGATAGCACTATAAATCCTTTCATGAAATGGGGGCTACTCACACCGTAAGAATCTATGGATGACGCGGCAGAATAAGATGACTTTATATGGTATATCTACTTCCTCAACAAGCTTTGCTAAAACATAGACTGCTTAAACTTTCCATACCAAGTAACTCATTTCACAGAATATAATCCACATAGTTCATGTAAAGGTTTTGGCATGTGACCCTCAAAATCCACATTTCCTGACATCATGGGAATATAAAACCTAAACATTATTTGCCTTTTTCAACCACAAAATAAATCTGATGTTTGCACTGGCTCAGTTTTTCGAATTTGGCCTTTCTATGTATCGGAACTCATTATTTTTTGCCCTCATGTATTTCAAGGTATATTGTAACCAACATTATCAGTACAATCTGGGCATTTAAGTCCTGCCTCTCCTGACTGCCCAAGCTCAGACAGGAATGCCTGTTTTGGGGTGGGATTTGTAAGGGCTAGTTCACACGGGCCAAGAGGGGGCGGATTTTGAGGCGGGATCCACCTCAAAATCCACCCCCTCACAATAGAGGTCTATGTAGACTGCTAACATTCTTTTTTTCTGATTTCGGTATGTTCGTGCTAGCAGAAAAAAGAAGTGAGCTGCCCTTTCTTCAGGCGGATTCTGCGGCTGATTCAACCTTGCAACAGCACCCTCCAAACTAGGCCCATTCATTTGGGCCTAATCCGGAGCGGAAAGCTGCGACGGGATGTGTTCACGCAGAACCCCATGTGAACTAGCCCTATGGATGTAGTTTATGGCCATGTTTATTTTGCTAGGAGAATGTTTTGAAAATATGGGACAGTCCAGCCACATTGAGGGTAACTGGCAAGTCTGCAAGCTGTTGTAACCGTAAAGAGCTGTTGTAACCGTAGATGCAGTACACTGTCATACATAGTGTCCCCACCCATGACAGGTTAGCATCTCCTGTGTTTATTTGAGGTTGTGTATGATTGTTATCTGGAAGTGCCATATAAGTGTTGGTGATGCAATGTGTATAATGTTGGATTTCCTTTGCTGGTGCAATATGTGGGCAGAGCGTTAGGTGCAACTGAGTGTTGTACCTTGAGAGGAGTTGTTTGACTAGCTGCGGTGTAGCATTTGGGTTATCCACGGGTGAAGGCGTGCTGTATAACAGCATCCTTTGTGCCTTTCTGGGGCAGTCTGTCAATGTGCAGTGTCCTTGGGGAAAACTGCTGTATCACTAAAAACCAGAGGCTTAATCCTTGAATGTGGCAGGGAGCGTCGCCTGAGGGAACCCAGAGTGATGCCTACCAGTTCATGTGTGTAAGCTCAATGTGTGCATTATTCTGTGTGTGCTTGTCTTGTTAACTACAATTAAAATCAGTAAAGCTTCAGTTCTGGTATTAGCATGCGGTATTATTGTTAAGAGCATGGGGCGGGTTTTCCTTCTGACACAACTACACCACACCACTTGGTTTGTATAGGGGTTCTGATCAGCCGTCCTATAGCTGGCTAGGATATTGCAGTGTTACATACCTAATGGATATCACATAATAACTAGAGATGAGCGAACAGTGTTCTATCGAACACATGTTCGATCGGATATCAGGGTGTTCGCCATGTTCGAATCGAATCGAACACCACGTGGTAAAGTGCGCCAAAATTCGATTCCCCTCCCACCTTCCCTGGCGCCTTTTTTGCACCAATAACAGCGCAGGGGAGGTGGGACAGGAACTACGACACCGGGGGCATTGAAAAAAATTGGAAAAAGTCATTGGCTGCCGAAAACAGGTGACCTCCATTTTAGACGAATAGTGGATTTCAAATCCGGGTCATATGAGAATGTGAACTTTGTGACTATGAGACAGGGATAGCTGTACAGGCAGGGATAGCTAGGGATAACCTTTATTTAGGGGGGAATGTTATTAAAAATAACTTTTTGGGGCTCTATCGGGTGTGTAATTGTGATTTTTGTGAGATAAACTTTTTCCCATAGGGATGCATTGGCCAGCGCTGATTGGCCGAATTCCGTACTCTGGCCAATCAGTGCTGGCCAATGCATTCTATTAGCTTGATGAAGCAGAGTGTGCACAAGGGTTCAAGCGCACCCTCGGCTCTGATGTAGCAGAGCCGAGGCTGCACAAGGGTTCAAGCGCACCCTCGGCTCTGATGTAGGAGAGCCGAGGGTGCACTTGAACCCTTGTGCACCCTCAGCTCTGCTACATCAGAGCCGAGGGTGCGCTTGAACCCTTGTGCACACTCTGCTTCATCAAGCTAATAGAATGCATTGGCCAGCGCTGATTGGCCAATGTATTCTATTAGCCTGATGAAGTAGAGCTGAATGTGTGTGCTAAGCACACACATTCAGCTCTACTTCATCGGGCTAATAGAATGCATTGGCCAGCGCTGATTGGCCAGAGTACGGAACTCGACCAATCAGCGCTGGCTCTGCTGGAGGAGGCGGAGTCTAAGATCGCTCCACACCAGTCTCCATTCAGGTCCGACGTTAGACTCCGCCTCCTCCGGCAGAGCCAGCGCTGATTGGCCGAAGGCTGGCCAATGCATTCCTATGCGAATGCAGAGACTTAGCAGTGCTGAGTCAGTTTTGCTCAACTACACATCTGATGCACACTCGGCACTGCTACATCAGATGTAGCAATCTGATGTAGAAGAGCCGAGGGTGCACTAGAACCCCTGTGCAAACTCAGTTCACGCTAATAGAATGCATTGGCCAGCGCTGATTGGCCAATGCATTCTATTAGCCCGATGAAGTAGAGCTGAATGTGTGTGCTAAGCACACACATTCAGCACTGCTTCATCACGCCAATACAATGCATTAGCCAGTGCTGATTGGCCAGAGTACGGAATTCGGCCAATCAGCGCTGGCTCTGCTGGAGGAGGCGGAGTCTAAGATCGCTCCACACCAGTCTCCATTCAGGTCCGACCTTAGACTCCGCCTCCTCCAGCAGAGCCAGCGCTGATTGGCCGAATTCCGTACTCTGGCCAATCAGCACTGGCTAATGCATTGTATTGGCGTGATGAAGCAGTGCTGAATGTGTGTGCTTAGCACACACATTCAGCTCTACTTCATCGGGCTAATAGAATGCATTGGCC
The DNA here is from genome assembly GCF_031893055.1 of Leptodactylus fuscus. Lineage (NCBI taxonomy): Eukaryota > Metazoa > Chordata > Amphibia > Anura > Leptodactylidae > Leptodactylus > Leptodactylus fuscus. The sequence goes on from NC_134265.1 coordinate 134,444,543, forward strand.
AATCAGCGCTGGCCAATGCATTCTATTAGCGTGAACTGAGTTTGCACAGGGGTTCTAGTGCACCCTCGGCTCTGCTACATCAGATTGCTACATCTGATGTAGCAGTGCCGAGTGTGCATCAGATGTGTAGTTGAGCAAAACTGACTCAGCACTGCTAAGTCTGCATTCGCATAGGAATGCATTGGCCAGCCTTCGGCCAATCAGCGCTGGCTCTGCCGGAGGAGGCGGAGTCTAAGGTCGGACCTGAATGGAGACTGGTGTGGAGCGATCTTAGACTCCGCCTCCTCCAGCAGAGCCAGCGCTGATTGGTCGAGTTCCGTACTCTGGCCAATCAGCACTGGCCAATGCATTTCTATGGGGAAAAGTTAGCTTGCGAAAATCGCAAACTGACAGGGATTTCCATGAAATAAAGTGACTTTTATGCCCCCAGACATTCTTCCCCTGCTGTCCCAGTGTCATTCCAGGGTGTTGGTATCATTTCCTGGGGTGTCATAGTGGACTTGGTGACCCTCCAGACACGAATTTGGGTTTCCCCCTTAACGAGTTTATGTTCCCCATAGACTATAATGGGGTTCGAAACCCATTCGAACACTCGAACAGTGAGCGGCTGTTCGAATCGAATTTCGAACCTCGAACATTTTAGTGTTCGCTCATCTCTAATAATAACATTAAAGCTGATGTATCAGTCAATTGGAGAAGATTGTGCCTAAATCCATCAGACTTCTTGTTTTAGTCATGTGTCTAGAGTAGGGGATTGGTGGATGATGGAACCCACACTCATCTAGCATTTATCTCCTATCCAGTGGATAGCTGGAAGACCCCATTAATAGAGATGAGCGAACACTAAAATGTTCGAGGTTCGAAATTCGATTCGAACAGCCGCTCACTGTTCGAGTGTTCGAATGGGTTTCGAACCCCATTATAGTCTATGGGGAACATAAACTCGTTAAGGGGGAAACCCAAATTCGTGTCTGGAGGGTCACCAAGTCCACTATGACACCCCAGGAAATGATACCAACACCCTGGAATGACACTGGGACAGCAGGGGAAGAATGTCTGGGGGCATAAAAGTCACTTTATTTCATGGAAATCCCTGTCAGTTTGCGATTTTCGCAAGCTAACTTTTCCCCATAGAAATGCATTGGCCAGTGCTGATTGGCCAGAGTACGGAACTCGACCAATCAGCGCTGGCTCTGCTGGAGGAGGCGGAGTCTAAGATCGCTCCACACCAGTCTCCATTCAGGTCCGACCTTAGACTCCGCCTCCTCCGGCAGAGCCAGCGCTGATTGGCCGAAGGCTGGCCAATGCATTCCTATGCAAATGCAGACTTAGCAGTGCTGAGTCAGTTTTGCTCAACTACACATCTGATGCACACTCGGCACTGCTACATCAGATGTAGCAATCTGATGTAGCAGAGCCGAGGGTGCACTAGAACCCCTGTGCAAACTCAGTTCACGCTAATAGAATGCATTGGCCAGCGCTGATTGGCCAATGCATTCTATTAGCCCGATGAAGTAGAGCTGAATGTGTGTGCTAAGCACACTCATTCAGCACTGCTTCATCACGCCAATACAATGCATTAGCCAGTGCTGATTGGCCAGAGTACGGAATTCGGCCAATCAGCGCTGGCTCTGCTGGAGGAGGCGGAGTCTAAGGTCGGACCTGAATGGAGACTGGTGTGGAGCGATCTTAGACTCCGCCTCCTCCAGCAGAGCCAGCGCTGATTGGCCGAATTCCGTACTCTGGCCAATCAGCACTGGCTAATGCATTGTATTGGCGTGATGAAGCAGTGCTGAATGTGTGTGCTTAGCACACACATTCAGCTCTACTTCATTGGGCTAATAGAATGCATTGGCCAGCGCTGATTGGCCGAATTCCGTACTCTGGCCAATCAGCACTGGCTAATGCATTGTATTGGCGTGATGAAGCAGTGCTGAATGTGTGTGCTTAGCACACACATTCAGCTCTACTTCATCGGGCTAATAGAATGCATTGGCCAATCAGCGCTGGCCAATGCATTCTATTAGCGTGAACTGAGTTTGCACAGGGGTTCTAGTGCACCCTCGGCTCTGCTACATCAGATTGCTACATCTGATGTAGCAGTGCCGAGTGTGCATCAGATGTGTAGTTGAGCAAAACTGACTCAGCACTGCTAAGTCTCTGCATTCGCATAGGAATGCATTGGCCAGCCTTCAGCCAATCAGCGCTGGCTCTGCCGGAGGAGGCGGAGTCTAAGGTCGGACCTGAATGGAGACTGGTGTGGAGCGATCTTAGACTCCGCCTCCTCCAGCAGAGCCAGCGCTGATTGGTCGAGTTCCGTACTCTGGCCAATCAGCGCTGGCCAATGCATTCTATTAGCCCGATGAAGTAGAGCTGAATGTGTGTGCTTAGCACACACATTCAGCTCTACTTCATCAGGCTAATAGAATACATTGGCCAATCAGCGCTGGCCAATGCATTCTATTAGCTTGATGAAGCAGAGTGTGTACAAGGGTTCAAGCGCACCCTCGGCTCTGATGTAGCAGAGCTGAGGGTGCACAAGGGTTCAAGTGCACCCTCGGCTCTCCTACATCAGAGCCGAGGGTGCGCTTGAACCCTTGTGCAGCCTCGGCTCTGCTACATCAGAGCCGAGGGTGCGCTTGAACCCTTGTGCACACTCTGCTTCATCAAGCTAATAGAATGCATTGGCCAGCACTGATTGGCCAGAGTACAGAATTCGGCCAATCAGCGCTGGCCAATGCATCCCTATGGGAAAAAGTTTATCTCACAAAAATCACAATTACACACCCGATAGAGCCCCAAAAAGTTATTTTTAATAACATTCCCCCCTAAATAAAGGTTATCCCTAGCTATCCCTGCCTGTACAGCTATCCCTGTCTCATAGTCACAAAGTTCACATTCTCATATGACCCGGATTTGAAATCCACTATTCGTCTAAAATGGAGGTCACCTGTTTTCGGCAGCCAATGACTTTTTCCAATTTTTTTCAATGCCCCCGGTGTCGTAGTTCCTGTCCCACCTCCCCTGCGCTGTTATTGGTGCAAAAAAGGCGCCAGGGAAGGTGGGAGGGGAATCGAATTTTGGCGCACTTTACCACGTGGTGTTCGATTCGATTCGAACATGGCGAACACCCTGATATCCGATCGAACATGTGTTCGATAGAACACTGTTCGCTCATCTCTACCCATTAATATGTGTAGATGCTGGGCTCTGAGTAATTGAACATAAGTGGTTCGGTATATTTATAGGTCCCATGACACCACCATTGCTAATAGACTCACAGAAATGATTTGTAAGCTTTACTGGTGATGGATCAACATATTTGCCAACAGTACTAGCTTTGCTAGGGCTATTATGAAAGGAGAACTGCAAAAGCCTAAAGCGATGCCCCACCAAAACTGGGTGCTTGGTCAAATTTTTGACATTTAAACCTTAGCAATATGGGCTACAGAATAACCAAAGAGGAAAAAAAAGTGTCTAATAATAATATTGTGACTGGTTTGAGTGATCATAAGTTGAAGATCTTTTCTTTGGGTACAATCTTACTTCCAAACCAATGGCTGTAATTTATTCCCACAGTATATCACCAGGAATGTTGCCTCAACAAACTTACTAACAGGTCTGGACAGATGCAGCGTTTCCATGTCAAGATATAGATATCACACATGACTGCACATGCAATGTTTTGTAGCCGAAAATGGGGGAGGGTAGTTAATAGTCAACTCAGAAGCTGGTCATAGATTTCAAGTAAAGTTTGCATTTTTGTTTTTCCTATAATTTATTTATTTTTATTTATTTCTATAAATCTGAGTCATAGGAACAACAGCCCTATCTACTGCATAGAAGTGGTTCAGAGGAATTGCACTGCTGCTCCTAATACTTGAATAGACTGAATGGGCTACTAGTCCTCTAGCAGTTTCTGGCACAGACAGCTGATCTTTGCCAGGTCTGGGTGTTGGATCCCGATAGACTAAATACTGATGAACTATCCTGTGGATAGGTCAACAGTATGAAAAATCAACTTGACGCCGGTCAACCCCTTTAAGGCTAGATTCACATCTACCACATGGAAAAAGCACAAGCTAATGCAAGAAGACAATAATCAACCAATATATATAAAAAATATATCAAATATTTTATTACACATTAAATAGCAGATAATTATTAAAAACAATAATGTACAGCAGGGCAGATGGATTAAAGCCAAAGACATACACAAATAGACACATAGAATAAAGAACGTGGGTTCTTATGCTAGACCATGTAAGATAAATAAAGGTAAGTATAGTAGCAAAAAATAACACTAGTATGAATATAGCAAAACTACATTAGTGCCAACCATAAAATACTGTTGGCAAAAAGCACCCCTCCAAAAATATGTCCCTATAAATGTAGACTAGTATTTTGTAACTATAGCATAAATATCTGAGGACATGTAGGAGGAGACAGCTACAGTATATAAAGTGTGAGGTAAACTACATAGATATTGCTCCCATCAATAGGGAATATAGATTACATATGTGATCACACTACAATGCAGCCAAAGCTATATACATACAAAATACAAATAGCTCCTATAAGGCAATCAGCCAAATACCTGAAGTCATGTCTCCAAATAAAGGTCAGCTAGCAGCCACGATAGAATACTAACAGATAGGTAGACGGACCACCCCTATCTACCTATCTGTTAGTATTCTATCGTGGCTGCTAGCTGACCTTTATTTGGAGACATGACTTCAGGTATTTGGCTGATTGCCTTATAGGAGCTATTTGTATTTTGTATGTATATAGCTTTGGCTGCATTGTAGTGTGATCACATATGTAATCTATATTCCCTATTGATGGGAGCAATATCTATGTAGTTTACCTCACACTTTATATACTGTAGCTGTCTCCTCCTACATGTCCTCAGATATTTATGCTATAATTACAAAATACTAGTCTACATTTATAGGGACATATTTTTGGAGGGGTGCTTTTTGCCAACAGTATTTTATGGTTGGCACTAATGTAGTTTTGCTATATTCATACTAGTGTTATTTTTTGCTACTATACTTACCTTTATTTATCTTACATGGTCTAGCATAAGAACCCACGTTCTTTATTCTATGTGTCTATTTGTGTATGTCTTTGGCTTTAATCCATCTGCCCTGCTGTACATTATTGTTTTTAATAATTATCTGCTATTTAATGTGTAATAAAATATTTGATATATTTTTTATATATATTGGTTGATTATTGTCTTCTTGCATTAGCTTGTGCTTTTTCCATGTGGTACTGTGAAGTCTTTTCGGGCTATTTTTTTTGCAAGAATGTTATGTGAGGTCCCTGTGTATATAATAGATTCACATCTACGCCTCATCCACGTTCAGGGTTTCCATCACCAAATCTGCTTCAGGCGGAAACCCAGTGGACCCTAATATAGTCTATGGGGTCTGCTTGGTTTCCATAGGTAACTGCTTTTATAAGCGGATTGGGATTCCATTTGGGGGTGTCCTCAAGCGGACCCCCCGAATGGAAACCCGAACACAGGTGTGAACCTAACGTAAACCAAGACACTTTAATAATATATTAAGAAATAAATGGTGTTAAAACCATACTAAATTCAACTTGCCCATTTTTTGTTTTGCCATACAGCTCTGCCATGGCAATGAATATTATTAAAGCATTTCTGAGTTACCATTATAAAGGGACAGGGAGGGCTGATGACAAAGGTTACCGAACATGGGAAGAATATGCAAATCTGACTTCCATGATGTAATTAGGATGTCAGTGCCTCAAGTATGCACACCAATAGAGGGCGCTGACTGAGAATGTGCAAGTCTATCTTCCATGATGTAATTAGGAAGACAGTCTCAGTCAAACAATCCTATAGAGGGCGCTCCCTTTAACATCATGCCGACCTTCTCAGAGGCCTTTTCTATCCCCTCAAAGGTTACCGAGTAATACATTATTAAGGAAATATCTGCTGAAGGCTTCTGATAGATATAATATATAATCATTACAATGGGGCGACCTCATTAATTAGCTATTAAAATGAGTCCTAAGAATGGTCCAGTGCGGGAGATATTGCAACTAAGGCTACTTTACACAGATTGGTTATCATTGGCTCATGTTAAGGTGCCAGCGATCAGACAAGAAATGAGCAGAATTCACTTGTCAGGTGATCATATCTTTTATGTGGCACCTAAAATCATTTGTTGTTGCCAGCATATCGCCATACGTATCTACAATAGTGATGATTGCTGAATGTAAAGGCAACCAGTGAGCGGTAATAAACGGTAATGAATGTTCCTAGGAATATCTGTTCCCAATCACGGTCCCATTCATCGACTCATGTTAATGCTGCCTAAGTACACACTTGTTGGGAAATATGCTGCAGGTTTTTAAGCAATGACAGGTTGTATCTAAATATCTCTCTAGGTACAATAGGAAAGTCCCATCCTTTGTAACAGATACAAAGGGCAACTGGAATTTGTGTCAGCAAGTACCAGCACCCTACACTATGCATTTCATTCCTAGGATTTGGGAAAGTTTAGATTTATATTTGGCAAATGTCTCTAGATCTGGTAAACTGATAAGATAGATGACATATTTCATTGTGTATTTTGGCCAAAGATACTATTCACCCCGTTGCAAGGACTTGATGTTCAGATTTTCCAGGGTGGAGTATTTAGTAAGTGATATTTAATGGACTTTGAGTTCTATCCTTAGGACATGGTGCCAAAAAAATCATAAAATGGAGTAGTATTATGTATCTTCTAACCTTGTACTAATTCACTATATTGACTGAGAATCAAGAAAATCTTATAAATCTGCTAAAAATCACACATAAATATAGTGGCGAAGATCAGCCAAGTGCACTTGTTATTGCCATAAGGGTTGGGGGGGTTATGTGACTGGGCCACATATTTTTGGGCAACAAAGTCTCTGGCAGGTTAAAATTCACTATGTCTAATATTTCTTTATCCAAATAGCAGATGGCTGGAGATGTTTGGGCTGCACCCATAGAAATTATTTTCAGCCCACCCTCTACTATCTATTGTATGCGGGTAGTTTTATAGACACATGTTGGATAACCATTTATATTCCAATGAGCTATACTGTAAAGATACTGGAAGTGCTAAGTGCAGATGTGTTCAGGATGATATCCAAGTATGAGTATGTTATTGTCCAAGATGTGTAAACTACACCATTAGGCCAGGTTCAGATGGGGGTTTTTGGCCAGGATTTTGATGCGGAATCCGTGTCAAAATTCTGCTGAAAAAACTGTCTCCAACCAATCAATGGGAGCTGGTTATTTAAAAAAAAAAAAAAAAAAAGCAATATGCCCTTTCTTCAGGCAGATTCCGTGGCTGATTTAGCTGCGGACATCCGCCTCACGACACCTCCCTCCCAACTAGGGAGCAGAATGCTGCGACTGGATGCCTGTGCACTGCACTGACATCGAGGCGCGGCTAGCCGTTTTTTGGTACGGAGTCTGAGGCGGCCTCCGCGTCAAATTCCGGACCAAAAAAATCACGTGTGAACACATCCTTAACATAGTTATCAGAAGTGCAGGTCAGGATTATTGCAATGAGATCAAAGGATTGCATTTTATATTGCCATTTATTATGGCCTATCCCATAGTATCACATACAATCCCAGCTTGAATATTTCGTGAATGTCATGATCAGATCTCGAGGATCAAAGTTTTAGAGACCTAAGCTACTCATCTATATGGTTGTTGTATTAAGATGATTGGGCTTGTTTCTTGCTCCCTCGTTGTCAGACAGCCCCATTACATAGGGCATGCGGAAGTCCTCTATTCGTCAGAGCAGAGAGCTAATAAGGTAGAGTACTTCTGCTGGACCTGGCCCTGCCATCTATTACAAGGTTTCCCATTCACATAAACTGGCACCATGTAATTCTGCCCTCTCCCACTGCAGCAATGTGTGGCTGGTTGCAACCAGAGGCATAGCATGAAACTCCTGGGCCCCAATGCTAAATCTATAATGGAGGCCTTCTTTACCATTATTTGCCTTTAAAAATACTGGTATATTTTATGTATCTGGTACTGGTATATTTTATGGGGCTCAGTAGTGACTGCTACCGATGCACCTCCTATGGCTATGCCCCAGGATGCAACTTTACCAACCGATATAAGCTCATTGCCAGGTCTTCAGAGGTCAGACCTGTAGCTGGGTTGTATAATGATATACTATAATAATAGGACCTATGTGCATCTACAGTCAAATAAAGATGTGTATTCTGTACTACTGACCATTTCGAGTGGAAGCAGCTGGGTGTGGAGGAGAATGTAGCAGTGATGTAAAGTTGTTCTGCCACAGCCCTGTCCCGGGAGACTAGGAAATCTTTTCATATATTTGCACTATATGTATCTATAGCATATCTATGTATGTGACTGTAAGTGTCTAACTGCTCAGATTTTTTCATAGTGCTGGTTTTAATATACAGCATCTATAGTCATATATAGTTTTGGCGTGTCTGAAGTCAGCGTGGCCCCACTAGCTTTGTTTGCATTATATTATATTCTTTTTGTATTGCCGTTGTGCTTAGACTCAGAATATTATATGAAATGGTTAAGTTTCCAACGCTGATTCAAAACATTTCTGTGATTTGTACTAGAATTTGCTTAGTAGGTAAAATGTTAAATGAGGATAATGTTGGCTTACCCTATATGGCTTGGTGACCCAGTTTTTATATTCCCACCCATATATTAAAAACATCTGGATTCCTTTAAGATTAGGACACAATGGAACTGAACAGTTAGTGGAATACAGTATATGCAGACGCCTTTTGTCTTTAAGCAAGTGATAGATGTAAAGCTTCCCCGCCCTATCTGACAAGCAGTCCAATATTTATCACTATGGGGATGTTTGTCAGGAAAATTCCTGCATGCACAGATATTTCCAATGATAGAAACAATATTCCAGGGGGGAGTGATTTTAGCAATTATTTCAGCATTGTTCTAACACAAATGCCTATTGTTTCACATATCTTGACTGTTCTGACACCGTTGACTACTAATAATGATCATGGCTATCATCCAAATGAATGATACTTAGGTCTATAGTCAGTTCAATAGGGAACTCTCACTGCTTTTGACAAGGATCTTGTTTTTAGGAAGAACTGATCTTCCCTATAAAATTAAAAATCTGATTTTTTTTTTTTTCTTAGAAGGTTGTATTGTTCCTGTTATTCCTCCTGGAAATCAATGAATGCATTGACAACTGGGTGTTACTCAAATGGGGTATATCGCTACATATTCTGTCACTGCCCAATCAGTGCCAGACAGTGTTGGGACACACCCATGTAACAAGGGGAACAGTAACGCCCAGTTGTCAACTTATTCAAGAATTTCTATAAGGAATGTTATAATGGGTAATACAGATCCCCTAATAATACGATTTTAGTGCGCTCATGACATAATATGCACAGCGCTATAGCCAACAAGTTATAACCATCTATTCCTGATATTCTTTGTCTATGATCACAATTGATTTTGCAAATCCCCCTGGTAGCTGGAGCATACGCCTGTGATTTATTAACAATACCATTGCCAATAACATTAGGCCAGGAAAATGCAGATGTGGTTAAGTAGTCACTGGATAAACATATGATTGTGCCTGCCAGGAATCCAGGCATAGGTGAGGAGTCAGGAGAGGGGGAAGTGAAGGGCTCCGCATTAGAAAAGGTTAACAAAAAAATCACCATCTGCACAAAATGGAGGAATGCATGGCAACGTCTCTTATGCGGCGCTAATACTTGCTCATTCATTGGCCTGGAATCTAGTAGATGCTTACATAGACATTTTAGAAGAACGGTCTGCATATGCACGCTCATTTCAGATTGTTACTGGAACAATTCAAGGCATATCCTAAACTGAGCAAGTCTTTGTGTGAATCTGGACTAGCGCTACATCTGGGAAATTAACCCTATGTATGACAACTACTTGCATCATTGTAACAAAAGCACATTTTCTAGGCTCGCTTTGCCTTAAAATGTTACAGGCTTCCAGTAAGTAACAGAAACAATATATCATACTATAAAAGGTCACATTTCTACTAAGTGCTCATATTTTGTAGCATTTACAAAATTCAAGCTATTGTGATTCTGCTATCAACCTTTGCTAGGCTTCAATGGGGTACCACAAAAAAGTCAACTTGGCTGAGATATTTTAGTTTTGGATAGTCTTTTTGCTTTCCATAAATACCCTTTTAGTTTTACTTTCTTAAATGCACTCAAGCATCATTTGTATAGACATGGTCTTTGAAGTAAATGGATTTATTTGGAAAATCAGACAACATTGCTGCATTCACAAGACACACAGCTTGTTGTTAAGCTTCATGTCTCTGGTTAGCTAGGACAAGGAGACCAAAGAAATCTGTCTGTTCAATGGAAGATCCTCCAAGTGGCCTCTCTCTCCCCCACCTCCTCCTCCCACAATGACTCTCCTCATTCAGTCTCCTGGCTCCAATTTTCACCCCTTCTTCTCTGGTCCATTTTACTTAAAACGCCACATTTTCCAAACAGTTTTTTTTTCTACCAACTAGTAAAAATGAGTTAAATCTTTGTGAAATATGCTGGCGGCAATACAGAAACCCACAAATCAGTTGTATTGTGGAAAAGTTTTCCTTCATGAAATGTGTTTCTTGGAGTAAGCAGAATCTCACTTATATCCTTCTTTAGTATTCCTAGATAGTCTTTACTCAATGACCCCGCTCTTGATCCTCACTCCCTATTCTTCCTACTGTACCCCTGATCTCCTTATTTTCTTCCATACCTTTTCTATCAGTAGGACATCAAGCACGCCTTCACGTTCCCTTAACACTAAGTTCCTCTCCTAACTCACTGTAATTCAGAGACTCTCCTTCACTTTTGCTCTCTCCCTAAACATTGAATCTTTTCCAGAGAGCACATTTCCAGATTTTAACAGGATTCATGTGTGACCTCAGATTTCAAGGAGAGCCCAGAAATGACTTCTCCAGGAAAAAAAGGAGGGAGGGGTAAAAAGTAACAGGCTTCAAGGGAATCATCAAAAAAGGCTATTGGAAATTTCAGGATATTCATTATGCATATATCTTAACAAAATGAGACATATAGATAGATAGATAGATAGATAGATAGATAGATAGATAGATAGATAGATAGATAGATAGATAGAATGCAAATGTATTATCTCACCTCTGGGCTGAATCTGGCAAGAGTAAAAGTATATACCGAACACAGCAAGAGCCATATCCAGATTGTACTTAGAGAGTCCATTCTTAGCAAAGTCTGCAGTCAGTCTTTTGCACTGCTGGAGGTGGGAATTTAGGAAAGTAGAGAATATTGCTATTGTCTGCTGAGCTTTCCCACCTCCTCTCAGTGCCAGTTACTGGTGGCCTCTTTCCTCAGTCTCAGGAAGTTCTCCTCCAGCAGTCATCTAATCTTCTACTCCTCCATGAACTCTGTTATCCTCTTCTGCAGCTTTTCCTTCCTAGCTTGATGTCCCTCTTTCCAACAGTCTCTTTACCAACTGTGTCCTGCCTCTGACTTGCAGACGTGGTCTTTACTCCCACATTTTGTAGTTACTGGAAAAAGTGATGGTGTACACCCCCTAGTGAACAAATTAGATATTACTTGGGAGCCATAAAAAGATGCTACAAGCTGCCTAGTAGACTGTTAGGGTGAAGGTCCTTTTCTAGGAAAGTTGTTCCGTAAAGTAATCGCAGACCTAATAAAGCTAAAGACTTAACGGGTTAGACAGATGTGCATGCAAATAACCTGTGTCACTCAATCTGCCTGAAACTATGGTTGCGTATATATATATATATATATATATTAATATATGTATATATGTATATATATGTATATATTCTTGAGACATCATAGCAATGACACTGATTCACATAGGTGGATGTTTTGTTAAACATTTCTATAGTAGCCGTAACTATTAGTACTTTCTAAGAATACATTTCCATTCATCTGAAAACAGAATGATATGTTCCCTGTGGTGAAACTTCCATAGAGAAGATTTTCAGTTTGGGGATACCTGACCTGATATACACTGGATGGATCATAGAAAAGTCTTTACAACATAAAGACAAAGAAAGACAATCCATAGTCTGTTGTAGTTGGTTGTATCTGCTCAGGTTTCTTTATTTGGCTGTAAAAAATTACATATAATTTTGTTTTTAGAATGGTCAAATTTCATATTACATATGAAAACACACATCCATGCAAAACATAATGCTAAAGGGCAGGGGCATAACTAAAGACCATAACAGGCCCTGGTGTGAAAGTGCAGCTTGGGCCCTGAATGTGCTGTATCCAATCTGTACATTTTAGCACCAGTTACATTTCGGTTTCCTTCTCTGTCTGGACCCAGACAGCCATGAAGACTTGTTCACAGCTTGTCTGTACACATAATGGTCCTATCATTTGCATCCCCTATCAGTGCACCAAACATGGTAATAGTAATAATTTGTGCCACAGTCTCCCTCTACAAATTCACTACTTGATTATATGCAGTCACCCTTTTCCTCTTATCATTAAAAGGTTAATACGCTTTCTGACAGTGATAGTCTGTGTATCATAAATCTTCACCTGTCACATTCTAGTGCACAAGAGGCCAGGAGTAATACATTTATATGAACATTAAAGACAATCAGAAAGGAGATCAAAAATGTTTAATCAGCCTAAAAGTTGAGAGGGTGACCTGCGGGCCCTCCTGACTTATAGGCCTGGGTGCTGCTGCATTCTCTACAGTTATGCCAGTGCTTATGGCCCCCCAAGGCTCCTGGGCCCAGTTGAGACCCATTCATTTTATGCCCCTGGAAGAGTGACATAGCTAATGCTTGGGTTGACATATTTGAAAATTTGACCTGATGGTTGAATGACAGATCTCTCTTTGAATGCTTCCATGATGTACAGTATATAGCTCCATGTGCAAAACTATCATTCACCAGATGATCAGTCATTCAATGCTTGCTCAGCCATCAACCTACCTTTGTTTAAGGATGGCCATATAAATGAGAATGAGTGTTCATCCGATAGCTATTTCTCCTGATCCCCTGTACACTTTTATACTCATCGTACTTTAGTTTTCTAAGGGCCCCTTCACACGGAGTAAACGCGCGTGTATTTTGGCAAAATACACGTGTAAAAATCAGACTCCCATTGACTTCAATGACATTTTACATGTGTATTTTGACGTGTATTTTGATGTGTATTTTTACACATGTAAAAAAAAAAATGCCATTGAAGTCAATGGGAGTCTGATTTTTACACGTGTATTTTTACACGTGTATTTTGCCAAAATATACGTGTTGTCTGGCTAGAAAGTCACTGCCAGACAACACTGTCATCCGTTTATTCTAGTTGTTAAAATGAGGCCTATGCTGCATGTTTATATTGTATAAGTATGCCCAATACAGACCATACATTCTGCATGTCAGATAAGAGACCATGCAACTGTGCCAAACACAGCAAAGACTATACACTTGTGCCAGGAACAACAGAGACCATATTTATATGCATATAACTGTGGTAGACACACCAAAGACTATACCAATGTGCCAGCCAGAACAGTGATTATACAAATGCACCAACTGCGGCAATATGATAAAAAACTCCTAAGCAACAGTGCCCATAATGAAAGCAATAGCCATATTGGAGCCAAAAAAATGTAACATCTATATAAGAGCCTAACTATAGTAAGGCTACATGAATGTACCAGACATATTATGGGCAAATGTGTGCTAACCATGGGCGCGCCCAGGAACAGCAGAGTCCATACAGATGCCACCTCCTCCATGTTGCTGCTCTCTCTGCATAGCCAGGAAGTTATATTTGAGAAGCCTACGAGCAATGACTTGTGTGTAGCTCCATCTTCTCCAATGGTTTTAAGCTATAGGGAGGTTCAGTGGTAGCCACATCACCCAGGCAGACCTGGTGACAGGGTAGGTGGGGCCCTTGTTACTGACTTTACAATGGGACCCAGGAACTTTCACCACCTCCACCAATTCCAACTCTTCAATAGGCACCCTTTCAGTGATCATGGATCAGTTGGATTTTTTTGTTCAGGTATGGTGGGGGCTGGAGAAAAAATTCCAATTGTGTCGCAGTCAGTGGAGCAGTAGTTATTGTAGGAAGCAAAGAGCTGGAGTTGTTGGAGCTGGTGTAAGGTCCTCTTTAGGTTAAACCATTACTAGGCACTATAATAGATACTGTAGTAAGGACACGGGCTATTGCCCTATTAGACCTTATTCATACGTCCATAAATCATTTTACCATTTTATCCATGAACAGCACACAGTCCCATTGTTTTAAAGATGTGTTTTGTCATTTTTTTTTTAACATATTGCCATATTTTTCAATGAATCTGTGTAAAATGAATAACATGTGGTTTGCATCTGCATTCTGTCCCATAGATTTCCGTGGGTGTATTTGATCAACAAAATGAAACAAAACCAGGCATTTTTGTCTGCCTACACTCATTAAAATCTGTGAGACTGTGTGCTGTGTGTAGAGAACAGAGATAGAACATGGCTGTGGTTTCTGGACATATGAATAAGGCCCGATAGAGACTTTTGGTATGAGGCTGGTGCTTGTCCTCTAGTTGTCCTGGGAATTTCCCATGTGGCTGAGTGTCAATACCAAACTGTTTTAGGTGGGGGTCTACCACCACCAAAATCTCTTCTAAACCACTTATATGCTGTTGTAGGGACTATTAGTGACATAGTGAACCTACCTTCTTTGTGTCAAATTGACAACTTTTTGGTCAGGATTTTGAGGCGGATTCGGCCTCAAAATCCTGACCAAAAAGATCCGTGTGAATTTACCCTAAACCAGATTTACTTAGTAGGAACATTGTACTTTGACACAAAAAAGGTGTGCCCACTATGCCACTCACCAAGTGGCATAGTGGGGACACCTTGCCACACCAGCAATTTTGGTGGTGGCAGAATCCCTTTAAGGCTGAAGCCCCACATTGCAGAAACACAGCTTTTTTGTTGCAGATTTTGTTGCAGAGTGGATTGAGCAGAAGGGAGAGTTATAAGAAGCTTCCTATATATTTCCCATTCCTTTGGTACCCATTCTTGGCTTTGGCTCAAAAAAACGCAGCAAAATCTGCAACAAAAAAAGCTGCGTTTCTGAAGCCTAAAATGTTTTTAAATGGATGCTATTACTAGGACAAAAATATCATAATAACAACACTGAGCAAGTGGGCATAATTTCATTCCCATAAAAGCAGATGCACCATTGCCTTCTATGAACTCTCTCAGCCATTCAGAAGACTATTCTTTACTGGGGGGAGTGTGCATGTGTTTGTGTGTATATGGGGTTATCTTCTGGTCATCGGAGTTGCACTTTAGTAGATGCCATTGTGGCTAACAGTTCATCCTGGGTAGCTTAATATTCTAGCTTGTAATAATGTGTAATGTAAAAATGTAATATGGAAATATGTAATAATATGTAAAGGCCATTATAAGATGAGAATGTAGTTTCAGAGCGTTCCTTTAAATGATGGGCCATTTATGTTATACTAAGATGCCTTTTTCCAGTACTCAGCTTGCCACAGACTAATACAATAACACATGACACATACAAAGGAGCTCGGAAAGGTCACGCAAGGTCACAAATGGGAAGCAGACCTGAAAGTAAAATGTCTATACTAAGCATCCCTGTGCGGTAAAATGATGTTATAAAATTGCTTTGTAGACAGCAGCGGTCATTTAAAAATCCCTCCTCTCAGCAGCTCTGACCAACAGCTCACCAGGGAATCTGTGATACACCTTCTGGAAGAGAAGAGGTTACACAACAAATTATCCCCAGTGTTCCCAACAGCATCCGTCCCAGCATCATATGTTAGTTAGCCCCTCCGTGCACCTGGCACTCTGCCTTCCCCACAGTGCTCAACCCCAGAAATCCTGTCTCAGCATAAACTTTGGGTGTGTTTTTTGCTGAGCCGTCATTTCTGCTCCCCCCACCTTTCTTCCTTGTGACCCTCATTTCCTGAAACTCCCACCTACTTTTCCTCCCACACCCGTCTTCATTTTCAACCCCCCTTCTTTAATTTCACTCTCTTTGTGTCTGCATCTCTGCCCTTCCTATAGCCTCTTCCCCACCTTTTTTACATTTACAATAACAATAATATGTAAAGGGCATTCTAAGACGAGAATGTAGTTTCAGTAGTTTCAGAGCGTTCCGCTGCACCGAGTTATAGGAACTAAACAGGCCACAGGGGAAGATATGGATGTACACATGTCTCTGCTATTTAACTGAAAATAACAGCATGTGCCACTTCTGAGAACTACTGGGAAAACTCATGAACCTTGCTTTTAGATTCTTCTATAATGGTTAGGACACACGGTCAGATTTTGTTGATGCAGACTGGATCATAAAGAGTGAGACTATAAAGGACATATGATATTCTGCTCATTTTTTCAATTCACTCCTGAATGTCCTTTAGACCTTGTACACACACCAGTGAAAAACAGCGTTATGCTGTCCGTTTTTTAATGGCCAGCACACAAATGCAGTAAAACCAGTG
The DNA here is from genome assembly GCF_031893055.1 of Leptodactylus fuscus. Taxonomy (NCBI): domain Eukaryota; kingdom Metazoa; phylum Chordata; class Amphibia; order Anura; family Leptodactylidae; genus Leptodactylus; species Leptodactylus fuscus. The sequence goes on from NC_134265.1 coordinate 134,461,083, forward strand.
TTAGGCTAGGTTCACACAACCAAGGTGCAAAATGGCCATGATAAACGTCCATTTTTAATGGCCGTCTTGCACCCAAGGGGCACTCGTTTTCACAGATCCCCTTACACTTGAGTGTATGGAGGGATACGTGAAAACAGACAAAAATAGGACATGACCTATATTTTGATGGTCCATGATGGTCATGTGAATAGCCTTCACTTACCATGAATTTAAAGGTACCTTGTGACGCCCGTTAAAAATATAAACGTCAAATGCCCATTAATTACTGTTGGTTGAATGTAGTTTGAAGTTATGGATCTGTTGACACGTCCGTTTTTTTAATTAATTGTGTGAATGATCTCACAACAAATAGGCAATGTCCTATTTTTGCCTATTTTTAAGAAATTCACAAATTTATTAATAGACAGTATAAACTTAGACAGGCTGTCAGAAAATACTCCAGATTTAGCTCAATGGCTGATGCTCCATCACAAATTTCCACTGCAGATTTTTTTCTGCAATGTGTGGATGGGATTAGCTAGAATCCATCCACTTTGCAGGTACTGTAACATGCAGTGGTTTTTGCAGCAACATTTCTGCAATATGGAGCTCTGGTCCCAAAGGTGTATTCTGGTAACTAGAAGCTACCCCCTGCTTAAAGGATCATGGGTAAGTTGCTGTTCAATAAGATAAGATAAGATAATCCTTTAATAGTCCCACCTTGGGGAAATTTCAGCGTGTTACAGCAGCATAGTAATACAGATACAGGATAATACAGAGTAATATGTTACAGACGTAGACACAGATAAGCTGAGAAGAGAAGATATACTAGGAGTCCATGGCAGCTAAGGAAAAACAGAAGAGAAAGAGGAAGACCTCATGGTCATCCTCATAATCATTAGTTCTCTGTGCGGAGAGCTCTTCGTTTGGTCTGATGTAGATTATACAGCCTGGTCGCGGTTGGAAGGAAGGACCTGCGATAGCGCTCCTTCTCACACTTGGGGTGAAGCAGACGGTCGCTTACAGTGCTGCCAAGTCCCATCAGGGTCCCATACATGGGGTGGGATTTGTTCCCCCGCATGGAGGTCACCACAGACAGTATCCTTCTGTCACCCACCACCTGTACTGGGTCCAAGGGGCTCCCCAGGACAGAGCTGGCCCTCCTGATCAGCCTGTCAAGTCTATTTCTGTCCCTGGTTGATATACTGCTTCCCCAGCAGGCCACACCGAAAAAGATGGCTGAGGCAACCACAGAGTTGAAGAAGGCCCTAAGAAGTGTCCCCTGGACTCCGAAGGCCCTCAGCCTCCTGAGCAGGTAGAGTCTGCTGTGGCCCTTTCTGTGCAGCGCCTCCAGGTGATCAGCCCAGTCTAGTTTATTATTGAGGAGCATGCCCAGGTACTTATAGGTCCTGACTATCTCAATACATGTTCCTTGGATCTCCACCGGGGTCGGAGCACCTCTCCGTTTACTAAAGTCCACCACCATCTCCTTGGTCTTCCCAGCATTAATCCTGAGCTGGTTCTGCTGGCACCATTCAACAAAATCCCGGTTTAAGTCTCTGTATTCCCTATCATCGCCATCAGTGATAAGGCCGACTATAGCAGAGTCATCGGAGTACTTCTGTAAGTAACAGCTGGATGAGTTGTGCCTGAAGTCAGCAGTGTACAGTGTGAAGAGGAATGGGGCAAGAACTGTACCTTGAGGTGCCCCCGTACTACAGATCACAGTGTCAGACACACAGTCCTGGGCTCTCACATACTGAGGGCGGTTTGTCAGGTAGTCTAGGATCCAGTTGGACAGGTGATGGTCCACACCACCAAGGTTCAGCTTCTCCCTCAGTAGCCCTGGCTGAATGGTGTTGAACGCACTGGAGAAATCAAAGAACATTATTCTCACAGTGTTCCCGGGTTTCTCCAGGTGAGAGAGAGCTCTGTGAAGAAGGTGGATGATGGCGTCATCTACCCCAATGCCTGGCCGGTAGGCAAACTGGAGGGGGTCCAGAGCGGAGCTCACTAGGGGGCGTAGGTGTGTCAGGACCAGTCTCTCTAGGACCTTCATTAGGTGTGATGTCAGTGCTACAGGTCGGTAGTCATTGTAGCCCATCGGGTTGGGTTTCTTTGGGACTTGTACCACGCAAGATGTTTTCCACAGTTGAGGTACCACCCCCAGCTTCAGGCTCATATTGTACATGTGCGTTATAATACCACACAGCTGGTCACTGCACATTTTAAGAACTCTTGCGCTTATACCATCAGGTCCCCCCGCTTTGTTCGCTCTAATATTCTTCATTTCCTTACACACCTGAGACTCCTGCAGGATCAGATAGTCAGATTGCAGTTGACCGCAGGTCGGTGGGGGTTGGGTCTTGGTGTGTGAGGGGAGGGCGGTTAGCTGACATGCTGGTGGAGGGAGCATTTGCTTGGAGTCGAATCTATTGAAGAATAGATTAAGCTCGTTAAGCCACTTCCTGTCCCCTACTGTTCGGTGCCCTGTCTTTTCCTTGTGTCCTGAAATTGCCTTAAGGCTGTCCCACACCTCAGAGATTCTACCCTCCCCCATCTGTAGCTCCATCTTCCGTCTGTAGTTGGCTTTCCCTTCCCTGATCAATTGTCTCAGCTGTTTCTGAACCGCCCCCAGGCCATCTTTGTCCCCAGACCTAAAAATTCTCTTTTTTTGCTTGAGGAGAGTTTTAATCTCAGAGTTAATCCATGGTTTGTTATTGGAGAAACACCTCACCTTCCTAGTTGGTACCGTGCTGTCCACACAGAAATTAATGTAGTCCGTTATGCAATGTGTGAGTCCCTCAATGTCCTCTGGAAATGAGTCTTGAAACACTTCCCATAAAGTTATATCAAAGCAGTCCCTTAGAGACTCGACACTTCCCTCTGACCAAATCTTCACGGTACGGGTAACCGCCGGTTCTCTGCGCACCAGTGGAATGTATGTGGGTCGCAGATGTACCAGGTTGTGATCTGATCTGCCTAGGGGTGGTAGGGCAGATGAGTTATATGCATCCCTTACATTGGCAAAGAGCAAGTCCAGCGTCTTGTTGTCTCTTGTATGGCAGGTTACATACTGTGTGAAGCCTGGTAGAGTGGATGCTGAGACATGGTTGAAGACTCCAGACACTAGGAGCAGGGCATGGGGGTGAGATGATTGCAGCTCACTCACAACAGCATGGAGGACTTCACAGGCAGCGTCAGCTTTAGCAGAGGGGGGGACATAGGCAGCTAGTACAATAACATGTGATAGTTCCCTTGGCAGGTAAAAAGGTCTCATGCCCACGGCTAGCAGTTCAATATCCTTTCCACACAATTGTTTCTTAACCACAATATGTCCTGGATTACACCATCTCTCATTGACAAATATTGCAATTCCTCCGCCTATTCGCTTACCGCTCTCCAGTGTTCTGTCCGCCCGAAGAAGTTTGAAGCCCTCCACGGAGGCAAGTATGTCCGGAGTGATTTCAGTAAGCCAAGTCTCTGTAAAACAGCATCATACTGCACTCACGAAACTCCTGTTGATGTCTGGTCAGTGCTGTCAGTTCATCCATCTTATTCACAATTGATCTCACATTCCCCATAATGATGGACGGGATCACATGCCGGGAGCTGATTGCTGAAAACCCCAATAATCATAAGACCTGGTGTGTTTTGCAGTGGTAAGTGTGAAATGTGCACCCCCACCCAATTCATTTCAGTGGAAACCACCAGAGATTGAGTTGAGTGCTGTACTATGACACGCATTCAAACTGGCATTCAAAATATCCAGTTCTCATGATTGGTGGTCTCAGCGGTTGGGTGGGGGTAACTTCTTGCTACTGAAATATCCCTTTAATAGACATGTATAGATAAAAGAGACTTTTGAAACATTTTTCAAAGTAAGGCCCAGTTCACATCTATGCTCAGTATTCTGTTCGGCGGCTCTGCTTGGGGACACCCCCCCCCCCCCCGCCCCCGAAACAGAAACTTATACGCATTAAAAAGTAGTTAACTAAGAAACCGCATGGGCCCCATAGACTATAATGGGGTCTGTGTTTTTTTCCGCTCGGTTTCCACACAAAACATGTGGAGAGAAAAGTGCTGCTTGCAGTAAGATTCAAGATTCATGTGGACTGCCCATGGTACTGTAGCTAATATCCCTGAACATGGATGAAAGGGAAAAACTGATAAAAGGTTGCAACGCAGGATAGTCCGGATGGTGGATAAGCAGTCCCAATACACACAAAGGAACTAAACGTGTGTAACAAAACATATATGATTGCAATAATTTTCTGGGAGAAATATGTGGGAGCGAAGACACTTATGGCCATGACCGTACGCAATTCTCTATAATTCAAGTTACACACTACAAAAGATGTAAACACAAAGTATATGAACTGAATAACATAGAAGGAAGACCTTGGCACATGCATGAAAGACAATTAAAATATATGTAACAACATGCAAAAGGAATCCATACACACCCAGCTTGGTTTCTTGACAATGTGAATATGGGAGTGTTCTGGAATGTCCCACTAACCATCTGTAACCTGCAATGGAAAATAGGAGCTGAAATGGCAAATAGCATACACATATAAGAAATACAAACTTACAAAGTGAAGAGAGATAATAGCAGAAACAACCACTTCCTTCCAAATACTTGCTATCAGTCACTGTACACTTGTTCTATACTGGTTATTTTTCATGTATTTGATACAGAAGATGTCAGGAGACCAAGGAAGGAATCTACATTATCAAATATTCTTCTGGTGCAGATGTCTACAAAGATGTTCATGACAGTATAAGTATCTTTTATCTGAATAAAAATGTCTCAAGGAACCACAACACATTTCCGGATACACAGGTCACCCTTGTCAAGTGGTATTGACATTCTTACTTGACCTGCATTCTCTGAAACACATTGAGACCTTCTTACTTATATAAAAATGAGGTCAAGTGAGAGAGCCAGTACTCCTTGACAAAGGTGACCTGTGTATCCAGAATTGTGTTGTGGTTCCTTGAGACATTTTTATTCAGATAAATAATTAGATTGTCATCAATGTCTCTGTGGAGGTCTGCACTACAAGAATGTTTGTTGTGGATTCCATTCTTGATCTCCTGGTATCTTCTTAATATTGGTTCCCAGATGAATTTTGCTCCTGACACTACAGGGCAGCATTCTTCTATTATATATTCTACAATTGTAACTTGAAGCTCCTGGGTCCCAGTGCAAAATCTCTAATGCGTTCCTTTACCTGCCTTTTGCTTTTGAGATACTTGTATTTTACTACATTTTATGGGGCAAAGGAACCTTTGAGGCCCCCTTAGGTCTTAGTAGAGACTGCTACTACTGTACCCACTACAGTTATGCCCCTGGCTGTGTCTATGATAGCACAGTACTGAAGTTCCTTGCGCTCATTTTGGTACTGACTCTGTACCTCTGCACCAGACAGAAAACAGCAACATCCTTGGTGGTCATTCTTCATCAAAAACTACTAAAAAACAAAGGCAGCAAATTTGGCATATAATCTGTGTCCAAATTCTGTGAAGGCAGATTTAGCACCGGATTTTTACTTACTGAAAATATCCTGAAAGTTAAGTCTTCTTAACTGGGCCTGAACAGCGCAATTCCATACCTCACCTGATGGTGGCATTGGCTTCCTGAGCATTGTGGTGTTTTGTTTATCCAAATCAATTTAGCCATTCCAAAGATATAAGTCCTTTTAGAATTGATGTAAATTAGGGTAAGTGGGTGGTAACACTGTGGTTTCTCTGGAGGTGGGGGTCTCTGTGTGCTGTATGTCATTCAGTGTTAACACTCATTTGACTAGTATACCCTAATTTGTTTCAACATTAAAAGGGCTTATATCTGTGGAACAGCTGAATGGATTTAGGTAAACAAAACACCAAAATGCTCCGGAAGGCAGCATGTATTAGATGATGTATGTCAATGGGCTTTTCAAACCTGCTGAGAGGTCCTCTGTATGTACATTATGTTGTAAGACTTTGATATAGTAATCTACAAAATTTAGACAAAATGGCCTGAAATGTTTATCCATATGTAAAAGCCTTGCCTGATAAACTATAACATAAAGCCAGCCATGCACTTCAGATAAAAATGTTTGCCCAATAGCTATCTTGCCAAACTTCTCCATACATATGTATACGTCACTTGGCTGACCAAAGCATGTGTACTGAACTGGAACAGGGATTCAACTGCTCACTATGGCCGAGGATTATTTCTCTGAAAACAATAGGATTAGGCAATCTCCTCTGACATTTGCCTGTTGGGCATAGTCAGGAGGTCCCAATACACAGGCATGAAATGACCCAGAGGTGAACAGGTGGGGAGGGCCCCTGCACCAGGTGGGCCCCCAACTCATCTTGGCATGTCACATTTTACACTTATTGTACTTTACACAGATACTCATTGTATGGCATCTTAAGAAGGCTATGTGTCTGTACAATATACTGAGTACATTATTTAAGAAACTGTCCAGTTTATTGTTATATTCTGTAGGCTCCCCAGGTCTAGATGCAGAGTCAAGCCAATCAGTGTCCTTCCTCCGTGGGCCCCATCCTCACAATCACACTGCAGGGGCCCCAATAACCATTCATCTTGTTTCTGCTTGAGACCTGCTACTGTGTGACCACATATCCCTGGCTCACAGAGCTAAAAGGAACCAAGTTAAAAGTAAGATCCAGGCAGCAGACTACCGACAAGACCCTATGACAGAAACAATCAGGGGAAAGGGCTAGGCAGCAACAAGTGTCAGGTAATATTCGCATGTAGATGTATATTGACCATTTAGAATTGTTTTACTGATATCATACAGCTGATATAAAACAGACAGTGTGCGATATAAGCAATTGCCCCAGCTACGGTAGTACAAAAAACTAATTGGACCCCCCGCCCCATCTCTTATTAGGAAAGGCCATCAATTAAAAATGAAGCATATCTTTAGGACAGTGACTGCGCTGCTATTCTGTTTTGGTCTACCAAGAGCTCCAGCGGACTGGAGAAACCTGGATCCAGCTGCTAAATATGTAAAGCAGAATGGAAGTGTTTAACACTTTAGAAATGTGTCTGTCATTTGTGTAACACACTAGATAAAGAAGATCCCTTTAGGATGATTAAAAGGGATTTGCTACCTGAGTTCGACTAGGTGGGATCATAAAGGTGATCGTACCTATAACCTAATTGTTAGACTATGTTATAATCTTCAAGGGACCTGAACGATGGAGAACCAAACCATTACAACTGCAGTAACATATGGAGCCCAATGGGCCACATTGATTATAATGAGGTCAGTCGGGTGTCCGCCATTTTGAAACTAAAAGTGGTAGAGAAAAATATTTTTCACTGCCAATTTCTGGCGGACTTTGTGACAGAGTTTCCAGCAAGACTCCGATGCAGATGTGAACCCCGCCTGAGGCCATGCATGGCATGGGTAAGGAATATGCAAATAAGACCTCCTTGGTGGAAAAGAGGAACTTGGTCTAGCGCCACCTTTTGGAAAGCAGTACCTTATAGATCAATGTGTGGTTTTCTTGAACCCTAATAGCATAAACGGAATACAAGCCAAGCCAGAATAACTCCTCCGAAAGGATGGAAAACAGGCCTAAGCAGTCACCTCACAGCAATCACGTGTCATTTATGACGAGGCCTGCCTGCGGCGTCCCATCACATGAAAAGGAGTGGACTTTTATACATATAAAGAGAGATGCCGATTGAATGGTGAGACTCATGGTGAGAGGTTTGTTAAGCACAGCTTCCAGTTCCAGGCCAATAAAGTTACATTCATCGGTTATATAGCCTATTTCTAGCTCAGTCCCATTCAAGTGAATGGGGTTGAGATGCAGTTGCTATGCAGTATATGGAACTGTGCTTGTAAGCACTGAAGAGGCCGTAGTGTGTTCCTGCTTATCTTGGGGGTTGTCAAACGTCAGACCTCAACTGATCTGATACTCATGCCCCAAAGATAGGTCAACAAGATCATTATCCCAGAAAACTGCTTTAATCCTAACAAGCATCCACCCCTGTGGTTAGTCACAGTGACTCCCCCCCACACACACACACACACTTTATGACTCCTAATACAGAAAGACTGGCCCTATCGTTCTTTGGGTTGTGACTATTTATGGATATCATGAAACATCATTTCAATCCTCTTACTTTAGCCATAAGTTACATCCTCTCTTTGCTTATCCAGGTGTTTCTACTTTGTGACTTCCTGAGCTCGGTGGTGATCCTTTGATGAAGAGTTCAGATCATAGTCAGGGTGGCACGGCGTCACTAAATGGTAAGTGTTACTAGGAAATGAAAGATATATGGAGATTGCGAAGCAGAGTAATGAGTCAGTATGGATTCACCAGTAACTCAAGTCAGGGAAGGGAAGTGATTAGACAGGACATGGTCATTTCAGACTTCTTCAGACGACCACATAGGAATTTACATTATGGAAATGTTTCCTTTTTAAAGCAGGACATTTACAGAAAAAAAATGAATATGTGGAAGTAAGTCAGATTATATTATTATCTATTGAAATTTACAAAAATATATTTCCTTTATGACTAGAGATGTAACATAATGAATGAATAATCTGTTCAATAGAATCACTATATGAAGGCCATATTCTGAAAATGGGGAAGTCTGTAATGACCATGTCCTGTCTGATCAAGTCCCTTCTTCCTTGAGTTGCTGATGATTCCATATTGACTCATTGATCTGCTTCACAATCTCCACATATCTTTCATTTTCTAGGAACACTTACCCAACACGGTAATGCCCTTTATGTATAATACACGATTATGATTAGTTCTCATATAATGTCCCCTAAGTGGCCCCACATTCTATAATGCCACGTTAAGGTCCTATTAGATTTAAAGATATTTCTGAATGGGCATTGACTGGACACAAATCGTTCTTCATAGATTACACAGGCTGATGCAGAGGACACGGGGGAAGTATCATTTCCCCAGCGTATACTTTCTTAGTTTATCAGCAGCAGAGCCATTGTTAGACAGGTGACTTGATGGAAATAATTGGCTAACAGGGCCTTTAGTAACCCCACACTGTATAATTTCCCCTACACACAGTAAAGTGCTTCCTTATTGGCCGTTCAAAAAGACAAATACCCACATATTGCCCCAAATCGTATAATGCATACAAACGTTAAAAAAGACAATACTCACCTATTTGTCTGCTGTCTCTGGCCCTAGTGCAGTCACCAGTTTGGCACATTTCACACCTATCTGACACAAACAGCATAATTCGCAGCCTGAACAGAGAGCATGAAGCTGATGGATCTAAAATCCACCATTATATTCACCTTTATCTGTGTCCTCAGGATACAGGCGTCGGCGTGAAACCAGGACCCATCACTCAGAGCAGCAGAATAGTCCCTGAAAAGCAAGACTGCACTGCTGGATTCGGGACAACTGACAGGGGGCCCTCGGCTGCAATAGGGCCTGACGCAGATGCATTGTTTGCCCTATGGGTAATATGGCCCCAATAGTTCTTTATTTTTTACAGTACATATACTTAACTCCCAATTTTCGAAGAACAAAAAGATGGACAGAATGTGCAGCAAATTTAGCTCCATCTATTTCTGCATTGACCCTCTCCATTGCCATCCATTTCTCTTTGTGCCCTCACACAGTATAATGCTCCTACAGTCAGCCTAATATTATACGCAATATAATAGATGAAAAAATAGAAAAGAAAAAAGAGTTAAATACTCAGCCCAAATGGAAGTTGAATCTCAATTGAATTCCTTCACACCAAGGTGTATACGATACGGCTATGCCCGGAAAAGTAGACTCCCTCGACTCGGAGCGATGCACACAAATATCAACGATAAAAAAGATCCAGCAAGAGCCGTGATGGTTAGTTGAAAATATGGAGAAACTTCCTTCTTTATTTATTCACATCTTCATGTCAAAAAACGCAATTGGCACAAACATTGCAAGCAGATAGCGTCAGACTGACGCGTTTCGGATTTTTCCGTCCTTTCTCAAAGTCTGAAGTTCAGACTTTGAGAAAGGACGGAAAAATCCGAAACGCGTCAGTCTGACGCTATCTGCTTGCAATGTTTGTGCCAATTGCGTTTTTTGACATGAAGATGTGAATAAATAAAGAAGGAAGTTTCTCCATATTTTCAACTAACCATCACGGCTCTTGCTGGATCTTTTTTATCGTTGATATTTGTAATATTATACGCCCCCACATTATAATGTTCCCCTGCATTTGTCCCCACAATATAAAGTCCCTCTTCTGGTGCACCTGCAGTTTAAAGTCACCCTCCAGCTGCCCCATAGTCATCCTCCAGTGGGGTAGTTGGAGGTGGCATTAAACTGGGATCAACTAGACGGGGACATTAATGCAAACACACACAACCCAAAAACATCCATACTTGGCAAAATATGGCGTTAAGTATTTGTAGATGTTTATTTCATTGATAAGTAACCCTAAACTGAACCCAGCAATAAATCTAGCTGCTAATATTTACTATCAAGCAAAGTATCTCCTTTCAACTGGATTGTTTTTGGCATATATAAGATAGACATATTTGTGTGGGTGTAGTATTAACTGAAAAATGCCCGAGAGGCAATGGTACGTCACATGTATTTATTTTATTCCTTGTAAGAATATAGAAGCCCTGTATAGCTAACAGGTAAGGAAAGCCATCGCTACTAAACAGAGAAAAGGCTGAGAGTTCATGTGAGGAAGACCAGAGCTGGGAGTCACTTGTCTGCCCCCATCTATAAAGGGTTAATTAATTTCCCTTGATGTAATGGACTAGTCATACAACAAACTTCCTTTATGCTGAATGGCCCACTGTTCCCATTCAAGGCCATCAGTAACAGACATATTCTTTGTGGTCGCTTTCAATGCAGAGTGATCAGGATAACGCGCTTCAATAAATCATTAACCATTAGGACTCCATTTCCTCATGTACACACAGTAAACAGCTTTTATGAGAGTTATGTCCCTCAGCTCTGGGGAGAACTGACCAATAAACAGGCAATATATAATTTGCCATGACGAGTGCTCTGGTCAGACATCTGCTAGCAATGCTGAATTCACAGCTGTACAACATGTCCCCTGGATGTCTACAGGTCTGTATATGTGCACACATGCAGTTGAACATGGCGAGCACTCCGCCGTGAAAAGTACTTTTTCATGGCCCAGAGTACACCTAAGGGTAATCATTTTCACAGATCCCTTATAGACTTGAATAAATTGAAGGATCCATGAAAATGGGCTGGAAAGACAGACCATTCAAGGGTAAGGCTTTGCTGTGGCCCGTGTAGCAGGCCACAGCAAAAAAAAAAAAAGTGCTGCAGGACAAAACACAGTGGCAACGCATCACAGTTTTTCCCGCAATGCTTTTCACGGAAAGTCTGCACGTTTCCTCTGCGGACTTTGGGAACTTATACCTATGGAACCACTAACGGTCCCATAGGTATAAGTGACATGCTGTGATTTCCAAAACTGCAACGGTTTTGGAAATCGCAACATGTCCTCTGCGCATATTTTTCTGCAATTTGTGGATGGGATTCACTATAATTGTGTTTATGCCATGTGGGGCCACGGCCAAAAAGATAGTTGTGTGAATAGGGCCCTTTTTTTCTCTATGGAGCCGTGTACTAGCCTGTAGTAAAATTACTGAAAAATTACTAAAAATGCCTCCTACTGCCTTCAAACTAGTGCAGAAAAATTGGTGCAATTTTAGTGCAGAGCTATACTTCAAGCCACAAAACACTTAATATCACTTCAGTCATCCAGAAAGACTCAATGGACCGATTTATGAACAGGCTTCAACCTCTACATAAATCAGTCACACGCCAGTGTGCCTGAATAGCGTAAATTTTCATCATAACTTACGGGGGTTATAATAAATGTTGGGCTAAGGCGATCTCACCTCAGTCCACTCTACCCACATTTCACAATGTGACAAGAGAGGTGCAGAACAGGGATTGTGGTGGACGTCTGGCACAAGAAAAAGCCTTATGCCAAATGTGCGCCACAATATTATCCCTCTACGCCAGAAAACTGGCATAGAGAGATTGATAATTTACCCCAGTGTCCCTTTAATAAGGCCATGATTGGGTACTATGGTTTGACTGTTTTCTATCTAACCACTTCTAACAGAACTGAATAGGTGACTCCAACAAAACATGGCTCCTACCCAATATTAGCCGTCCCACCTGGGCTGCTCCTTTATAGTATTTCCTGGTGTGTCTAGGGAAGTATCTTCAGAAAGGTTGCTAGGGAGCCTCTTATTTCAGACTCACTCCAGCTAAGATACTGATTAAGACTAGTGTACAAAATGCCAGTCTTATGAATTTCCACCAAGGCTTTTATAACTTGCAGAGATAGGCTCCAGGCCTCCTTTAGACTCCCTGCTATTATTTTATATTGATTTCCATTTGTGAATTATTATTTATACTGTTAAAAGGGTTTTGCTATCACAATGTTATCCCATCATGCTGGCAAAACTGTCATAAACCCCCAGCAATCCTGACAAATGAAGAGGCCACATCACTCGATAAACACTGCAGCTCCTTCATAGTATTTCCCTGCACAGCAGTAATCCTGCTGTATCTAGGGAAGTACCTGCAGAAAGACTTCTAGTTCAAATGGCTCATGAAGGAGCATAGTACTGACCACTGTACTGAGTATGGGGCATTGAGACAATAGTACTGACCACTGTACTGAGTATGGGGCATTGAGACAATAGTACTGACCACTGTATTGAGTATGGGGCAGGGAGACAATAGTACTGACCACTGCATGTAGTCTTCCTAAGTGTGGAAGAACTTTATAGCTTAAAGTGAACGCCCCTCCTGGAGCTAAACTGACGATTATAGATGGGAGTGCGGGGATTCACAATGTTTAAATGCACAAAAATGAAAAGCATGTTTTGTTTTGTTTTTTATTCTATATTTCTGACATTTTCAAACATAAGTATAAAACAGTACACATGGATTCGTATAGAAAAAAAAGAGGGCTATGCTGTTTCCGTAGACTTGACCAATGAGTATAATGTTCTCAGTGAACTTGTGATGAGTTAAGAGCGAGGGCATGGAGGTGATGCTGTGTATGTGTTTGTTTTAGAGATAGGAGCAAGTACCAGAGGTAAGACCAGCACCTATCAGACATTTATGGCAATGCTTTGGACATGCCATATTTGTCTTGCTGGGAATAACCAAAAGCAGGATCAGAAAAGAGACATATAGCGCTTTTCTTCTCTTCCATCATGATAACCATGTAATAAATGCAATAAACAGCACTCTTCATGAATAAACAAAAAGACGGAAAGAACAAAGGACAGTTGACACACATATTTATTAGGACTTTGAGTTTTTCTTAAATACAGCCTTGGTTTTTAGCTGATTCTTCTGTTTCAAAAGCTGTTGCTCTTTGATACGCTCCTGTTTCTCTTTCCAATTTTTCATTCCTTCATCGATTTCATTACTAAGCATGACAATACGACTCTGTTAAAGTTGAAAAAAAAATCGTTCAGTTTTACAGAATATAGGGAAAAATGTAGTTAGACATATGCACGTAGGCAGCAACATGCCAAAATGTCTACCTCTACATGTAACAGTAAGTAGGATTCTGCATGTATAGTATAACAAATGTGTGTGTGTGCGCGTATACATATATATCTTATCACCTATGCACAGGAGAAGCTGAATAGAGCACTTGGCTGTCTCTAGTGGTGGATCTTTGCAGAGTCCCTTTAATGTCCTTTTACACAGACATGTGTATGGATGAGCAAGCGCAATTTTGAACCCTTGTTCACATTCACTGCCCTTTGTAAGTAGTACATCAATCAGGATGCAAAGGCTTGTCCTCTGACATTTTTGCAGGCATAAAAGTACAGTTTGTCATCAGCACATCTCCCTGTGTATACAGAGAATGTGCTGCTGACATAATGTAAAGTGAATTATCCCCATCACAATCACTGCACCAGGAAAAAGTTATAAGGAGCACTGAACCACTTGCATACCATTGATCAATGATCACTAAAAGTGGAGAATTTATAAGACTCTGTTTACTATGCTTAGCAGAGACTCTTGTCATATAGTCAACAGCGCTCTATTGATGGGTTTGCCATATATGCTTTGAGCTTACTTTAACGTAACAAATAGAGATGAGCGAACACTATTCGAAACAGCCATTTTGAATAGCACGCTCCCATAGAAATGAATGGACGTAGCCGGCACGTGGGGGGTTAAGCAGCCGGCTGCCGGCAAAGTCTATGTGCCGGCCATTTCTATGTGAGCATGCTATTCGAAACGGCTGTTTCTATTAGTGTTCGCTCATCTCTAATAACGAACACTGAATGCAGTGAGAACAAAGGTTGTATCATGGAATAATACAAGTAAGGCCAAGTTATCAGATGGGCAGATAGTAAACCCAAATCCAACATACACCTTTCTTCTTTTTTTTTTTTTTTTTTTTAAATTGGACATTATGGTGTTGTGTCCTTATCACTTAGCCCTATATACAGAAAACGGTCAGTACAAAACACAGTTCTATCTCAATAAATAAATGCCCATCTGGAGTGATAGCCCTTTTCTGTGGTTAACTAATTCCTACTTTTACAACTATTATAAATATTAGTTAACATTGGAAGGAATGATAAGGACCCTACATATAACCCTACTGTATATACAGAAAAGACACTCACAGCCAGTTCTTTGTTCTCCTCTTTTCTCCTGATCTGTGCTTTCCATAGAGGAGCTGGTCGTCCATCTGTGAAGAGATCATAATGAATTGGGAGCTAAGGAAGAATAAAATAAACTAAAGAACTTAAGATTTTTAATACCAATGACCTATCCACAAACATTAGCTGACCAGTTTGGGTTCGGATATCAGACCCCAAACTGTCTGATACTGTTGGCCTATCCTAGTCTATCTACAGTTGCCCATAAAGTGCAGACTTGGGTGGAGTTGGGAAAAAAAATACTCGCTCCGTAATTAAATGAAAATCATTTTAAATATAAAAAAAAAAGATCCATATTGTATAATTAATTAGATATAGTTTGTTGCATTTTTACATTTATACAATCAATAATTAGTTTTATACAGTTTTACAGTTTTTGTGTAATCTTGGCTGTCAGTCATTTATGAAGTCGGAGTCAGGGTCGGGAATAATAAAGTAGTTATTATTGGTGGTTGGGCCAACTGACTCCACAGTGTGGCTACTGCCCCAAAGCTACATGTACTCCCTTCCCCCATGCAGAATCCTGATGGCTCTCTTGAACTCTTCCATATTAGCAGTAGAAAACTTCACTATGTGATGCTGCCACCTGCTGCCTGAGTTCATTATGTCATTCATAAAGCCTGTAGGGTATTGGGTGGGTGGAGATGATTAGTTGTGTGTGGAATGGAAGTAATGCAAAGAATTGCCACGCCAGATACTCTTCCATTCTAGTTCTTCAATATCCCCCAGCAGACTGTACTACAGACATACATTCTCATTTACCTGCAAAACTCCAATCTGGAAGATCTGTTAAGGGACCATATTCTGAACCACTGCGAGCAAAACTATGCCTAAAGGAAATAACAAAAGTAAAAAAATGTCTTGAAGCATGTAAATGTGTTATATTCCTGTGAGGCTGGATAGGTACTATGAAGTAATCCGTACCGCTTACCTAATTCTCCAGTCCTGTCCAGCACACAATACTACACTACTATGCAGACTTCTCTTCCATGGGTACTGTGCTAAACTGTGGTACAGCCCTGACTGCAGACGGGTCACTGAAAAACATACCAGGGAAAAAAAAATGTGTATTCAGACATTTATTTCACCGATTTATGGCTGAGTATCTGAGAATAAAGATAAGGGTGTATTCACATGAGGTGGCAAGGGAACTAACATGGGACCTGCTCATTGCTTATGATATTGTCAAGTTTGATTTTGCTGTTAGAACATTTAAAGTTGCCACCATCTTGCCCAGATCTGGTAGACTGATAAGGTAGATATTTCATTTCTTTCTATATTTTGCACCAACAGAACAAGCAGAAACAAATCCTATTTTGCATGGCTACAACTTATTTTCCAGCAGAAGCTCCCATGTGAGCAATCTGGGACGTCACCCAGCCTATTTCAAATTTTTTTTTTTCCCCCCGCACAACTTCTTTAAAGTGATCTAACCAAAAGTATCCTCCATTAGACATTAAATGGAAATGTGCAACCATAAAATGAGTATTTATTTCTCTTACTTGTATAGCACCAACACATTCTCAGTCACTGTCCTGTATAGGCATCATTATCTAAATTCCCTACCAGTGGGTCTGTGGAGTGTGGGAGGAAACCTGACTACCCAGAAAAACCCCAAACACTTGTAGAAGATACAAACTCCTTGCCCTTGGCTGAATTCGAACATAAGGGTGGTTTCACATGGAGTTACGCTCCGCTCATTCAGACCTGTAAACACGTGTCAAAGTGAGCGCTGTAAAACAGAATCCCAATGTGTGCCGGTCTTACGCGCGCTACACATTGAAATCAATCGGTTTAAAAGCCTCTCATTGATTTCAATGTATAGCGCGCGTAAGACCGGCACACATTGAAGTCTACGGGATTCTGTTTTACAGCGCTCACTTTGACACGTGTTTACAGGTCTGAATGAGCGGAGCGTAACTCCGTGTGAAACCACCCTAAGACTCCAGTGCTGCAAGGAAACAGTACTAACCGCTGAACCACTGTGCTGCCCATCTAAAGAAGTCACTGCATGGCAGCCAGTGACACTGGAAGAATACAGATAGAACGAAAAATGGATTCTATTAAAGGATTTGGCAGGACTAATGGGATAGAGGTGTAGCATTGCCATGTGGCCAACAGACACCAGGTGACTTCAGGAAGAGAAGAAAGGAGTCATGTTTTCTAATCCTGCATAACCTGATTAAATGTGGCTGTTTACGTGAAAAGGGCCCAGATCGTCGATACTAATTATAGAGAAAATAGTCCAAAACATATTTGGGTAAAAAAAAATCACAATTTTGTTTTATGCAAAAATTTTATTTAAAAATATGTCAATTGTGCTTTCAATAAAATTTTTTTGCTGTTTCGGACAATGTTACACCATAACCGTTACAATGATACCAAGAACTCCATATCGACAGTGTGGGCCCTTTTCACATAAACAGCCACAAATGTCTATAAATCCTACAAGCCAACAGTCAGTAAGGAAACTGAAGCTGGAAGGCTAGATATTACAAGACAATGATCCAAAGCATATTTTAATATCATAGTTTTGTGTGATAAAAACCTCCTTAGGCATCTAACAGATCACCAATTCAGTTGTGTGCAAGTTATTTTCAAGGTTTGCTTACAGTGTACATTACTCTGCTGTGAATTTCACTGTAAAATCCACACCAAAAACAGACACACTGTATGAACAGGCGTCCTCTCACGGTTCTTCTACTCCAGTGGGTCTCTTCCGGACTTGTGCTGAAGCCGCTGACTGGCCTCACTGGTCACTCCGGTAGAGACCCACCATGAGGTGCAGTAGGATACCGCAGAAACTGGGGCAGGAGAGTAGGCTTTTTTTTTTTTTATTTTCCACTGCCCCAGCTCATTTAAATGTTAAAGGGTTATCCATTTTTTCCTGGACAGCCCTTTTAAGGCTATATGTACAGGTAAATGTGTTTGTTGTAGATTTTCCACACCATAACCTGCAAGAGAATTGTGTCTTGGATTTTGTTGCCAATTTCAGAACTAATATTGATGACCTATCCTAAGAATAGGCCACCAATGTTAGAAACTGGATAACCCCTGTATGCAGGATGACTAGAAAATATTACTGATCTAGCAGCATTCTGAAAGAAACAATGTTAAAAATTCCTAACGCAAAAATGCAAAGATAGTTAGTTAGGACCCTTACTGATCTGGAGAACGAAGGGATGGAGGAAAGTGACTGTGTTGTTTCCTGCACAACGGGTGGCTGGGGGTGAAATTGCGAAGTTGAATAGCACTGCAACCAATTTATTGTATGGATCAGTGGGGTCTTGGCAGCCAGAACTCCACTGATATGTAGTGAAAAATACCATAATATACTTTACTGAAACTACATATAGGCACATACACATCTCTTCCCATCTCCATAGATTTCCAGGAGGAATAACAGAAGGATAGAAACAAAGTTGTGTAGCAGGAAGGGGGCGTCATTATGCCAACTTCTACAGTAAAACATCTTGTAACCTATTATTTGCACAGCACCTTGAAAACTTACACGAGTGACCAGGGTTAAGAATTAAAGGGGTTATCCAGCTTCCAAAAATTATCTGCAAATACACCCATAGCAGTACTAAATCATCACTGTTCTTTTGTGAAGCATTTTCTTGGCTTTATTTTACTTTCTGCTTTTTTGTATTACTGTTATTTACATGTAGTGGATCTGTGGACAAACTACATTTCCCATTATTCATCTGCCTGCTTTCAATCTCTATGTGCCTCTTCCTTCTCCACTCTCCCCTGCAATTAAATCCCAGGTAATACATTACTCCCATATCCGATAACATCTGGATAACCCCTTTAATAGACCTGGTAAAAGATAGGAAATTTAGTTCCTGAGTCCTATATGGTACAGTATTGACAATATCTGTAAGGCTCTGTAAAATACTATGGCATTATATAAAATTACATATAAACATCATATAACTTATTGAAAAGGGACTGCCCAGTGATATTACTGACAGGCTGGAGCAATGCAATATTCTGGATATAATGGCATCAGTAATATAAACACTGGAATGTCTATGGTTACTTGAAGTATATATGTGTAATACACTTAGCACAAGAAGACACCACAAGAAAGCTGGACAGGCTGAGCATCTGCTCACTCCCACCTTCACCTTTAGAAACTCTGAAGAAGCTTTGGGTGAAATACAGTATATGTTGAACACCGTATGGCAGCAGACTTATGGTATATGGCACTTATGTCTTACATACTTTAAATATTATGAATAGTTCATTATGAGATTTAATATGAAACTTTGGGATACTTGTTATAATGAATTAGTACACTTGATACCCTATATTTTAATACTTAAAAAAATAAAAATCTTATCCACTTTGCTGGCGCAATACAGAATTCCCACCAAAAATTACACATTATATACATTCTGTGTTTTTCTCATAGTTTGAAGACCCCCCCCCCCCCCCCCCAAAGAGAATGAATTTGCACACTTCAGTAAAGGGGTGTTCAAGGATTTGAAAAACATGACTGCTTCTTTCTAACACAGGAATGTACTTGTCTGCAGGTTTTATGTAGCATTTAAATTCCATCCCATTCATTACAATGAAGCTGAGGTGCGGTACAACACACATCTTGTAGACAGGTGTTGTGATAGTTTGGTAACAAAGCAGTCATGGTTTTCTAATCCTAGAAAACCCCTTGAGGCTAAAGCCCTACAGAAGGATCCGCAGCAATTAAGTTCTGCAGGAGAAACCGTGGCAGGAACGCATCGCAGTTCTTCCTGCAGCGCTTTAAACAGAAAGTTTGCAGTTTTCCTCCTCTGACTTTCTGCTCACATTATATCTACGGGGAAGCCGCCAGCAATTCCGTAGATATAATTGACATGCTGCAATATCCAAAACCGCACCGGTCCTGAATTCAGCGTAGTGTCAGCTTTTAGCAGTATGAAATGCCGCCAATGTCAGTGCACATAAAAGGTCCTCTTTCATACCAGGACAAACCCCTTAAAAGGTAAATTTAGAAACCTTTGTTTTATTGCTCATCAGTGGTGTGTCCACAAACCTCAGAAGATAATAAATATAGCATGCAGCTTGGTGTGTTGGAGTAATCTGCCAAACAGATCAGAACACACTGCTGTTTTGACATTGAATAAAGTGTCTATGACCCCATTCACTAGAATGGGTTTGAGTGTAGTCCATGCATACCAGACTGCATGTGGAAAAGAAATAGGAAGGTGTATATTAAGCCCTAAGGCCTGGCCTACAATTGCACTGCTATTCTATGGGTCAGATGGATGACATCCTCACAGGACAGACAGGAATAGTACCTGGCCTTGCATCACAGTCCCTACACGAGCGTTTCTATGCGGCCATAGAAAATAATGAACACTATAGATAGCGCACAGGAACGTGCAAGCAGCCTATTAAGCCTATTCACCCTATACCACACAACATCTGCCAATGACAAGCCTAGACTCAATATGAACTAGAAGAGCGAGGATAACCCAATGCAGGTGACAGGCACATGTCTCTGACACCGCGGAGCCTCCATACTACCAGCCCATCATCTAGCGCACCATGTGCTTATAGCGGTACACATACAACCTTCTCACCTAACATGGGCGCCGCCATCTTGCCCAGAGCGTCTATAGCTAACCTGACGTCATTCAGTCAGGTGACTATATGGAGGGCCAATCAGTTACAACTAGGAGTTGCCATAGCAACACCAGGGCGTGAGCGCAGATGAAAACAGATTTATTTCACAGATATCCCTTAACATGAAACGTCAGCTATGGAGCATAGCAAGTGCGGGGTGAGGGGCGCTTTACGTGCGGCAACGAGTGACGCTACATCCGCCATTTTACAGTTTGCACACGCGCCCGTAGTCGCCCCGCCTCTGGCCTTGAGGACTAGTACGCTCACGGCCGTCACGTCAGTTTATAGGAGGGCTTACTGCTGGCTATGACTGAATAGACCAAGGGGATATAATGAGATATCGGGTCCGAGTTTGTTCAGTATAGAAGCTCGGTCACTAGGTGGCGCTATGTTCTGCAAGTTTGAATGTACTGAAGTTATACAATAGCAGAACTCCCAACTTTCAAGGACAGAAAGAGGGAGAAAATATGCGGCGCGCTGTGGCAAATTAGCACCTCCCACTTCTAAACTGACTCCGCCCATTCTGGTCAACTTCTATGTACACATCAGGGAGAGTGTTTAGTACGGAGACTTACGAGTCATTCCTGCTCCGCTAGGGATTCTGGGTAAAAAATATGCAAATCTATTTTCCTGGATGTAATTAGGAGAACAGAGTGCACTCTGTACACCACCCTATGTAGGCAAACACTCTCCCTGATGTGTATGATTATCCCCTGACTCTGGTCTATAGTCTCTCACTCTGCCAAATCAGTATCCCTACGCTATGCTGAGGAGGCCCAATAGGCCGAAACAGCGCTGTCCATAGCTGGGAATCTGTTCCTTTTGGGACAGAAATACTGATTTGGCAACTAAATCCACATTATGATTATAAAGACTTTATAACTGAGTCGTTCATGATGTTAAGGATGCTGCCCTCTATAGGGTGGTGTACAGAGTGCACTCTGTTCTTCTAATTCCATCCAGGAGAATAGATTTGCATATTTTTTAGTCAACTTCTATGTGTGCACCCCACACAATAACCTTAGTATTATATGTCCCCACATTATAATGTTCTCCTCAACTTCACCCCACAGTATAAAGGCTATCTCCTGGTGCATCCACAGTTTAATGTCCCTCTCCAGTTGCCCCCATTTTAATTTTCTCCTCCAGCCTCCCTCCCGATTTAATATCCCCCTCCAGCTGCCCCCAGTTTAATGTCCTCCTCCTATTGCCCTCACTTTAATGTCCCCCTGTAGCCACCCCCAGTTTAATGTCCTCCTCTAGTTGCCCTCGGTTTAATGTCCCCTTCTAGTTGCCCCCCAGTTTAATGTCCTCCTCCAGTTGCCCCATTATAAATTTCTCCTTCAGCTACCCCCGAGGTTTAATGTCCCCCTCCAGTTGCCCTCAGTTTACTGCCCCCTCCGTCTGTCTCACTACTAACCTGACTAGAATGGAGTTGCTGTAGGTAGGTTCATGGTCTCGTTGCTTTCTGTGAAAGTCAGCATAGGGTTGATGTCTAACCATAAGTCCCGCACAGCACATAGGCAGCAGCCCACCAAGGTCCAGGTCACAATAGCATATGGGTGGCAGCCTTCCATGGACCAGTCTTCCTCCAGGACACAGGCAGCAGCGCCCCAGGGACTGGAGGCCCCCTCCTACCGCTAAAGCACACCGGGGGCAGCCCCCCTCCTTCCAACACATAGGTGGCCAGATCCCTCCAATACACTGGCAACACCCCAGGAGCCTCCACCAGAAACCCCCCTTCCGCACACATAGGCAGCACCGCAAGAACCCCCCACTTACATGAAGACAGTACCCCAGGGACCCGTACACCACACAACAGTGTCCCTCAGACCCTCCGCCATATGCACACGGGTGCAAGTACCCAAGGGACCCACTCCAGAACCCCCTCTTACACAAGCAATACTCCAGGAACCCCACACAAAATCAATTCCCAAGGGATCCCACACAGACAGATGCAGCAGCCCTCCAGGGACCTGAGCCCTACAAGACTCTGCCCCCGATTACATGCCAGCAGCACCCTAATGACCCCTGCCCCTCTTTAAATGCCAGACGCACACCAAGGAGACATGCCCCCATATTTAGATGCTAATGGAACCCCAGGGT
This sequence comes from Leptodactylus fuscus, assembly GCF_031893055.1. NCBI lineage: Eukaryota > Metazoa > Chordata > Amphibia > Anura > Leptodactylidae > Leptodactylus > Leptodactylus fuscus. The sequence goes on from NC_134265.1 coordinate 134,483,522, forward strand.
GTCTCCACCCTCTTTGTTTGCCAGAAGCGTAACCAGGGACTCCAGCCCCCTATCCATGCCAGCAGCATCCCCCTTAGATGTCAACAGCACCCAAGCCCCCCTTAAAATGCAAGACGCACCCCTCCCCCATACCTGATGCCAGCAGCACCACAAGCACCCTGACTGGGTTATTGATTCACAAAGCAGCCAAATGCACTTTCTTTGTGAGTCAAGTCTCCATGTACACAACCATATTTTTTGTTGGTGTGATGTCCATTTTTTTATGGATTTAATTCAAACCCATTCATTTCAATGAAACCATGCACACAACAGTCATTTTCATAGGTCTATTTGGGGGCCATGAACCTGAGACGGAAAACTTAGTGCAGGCACATAAACATGCCTTTTTAAGGCATATCGGTTAGATCTCGGTAAAACCACTATGTCTCCCTTGGAATCTAGAATTGTCTACACATACATACAAAATGAACATGAATAAAGGAAACCGCTGCAAGGTTTATCATTTTATTAGGTGCTGAAAATGCACATTCATTTGTTATAGGCCTCTCAGTGCAACCCGTTGTCAGGTTGAGCAGACTGTATATGGTGTATTCACAGGCAGATTTCCACATTTCAAGTTTTCCAGATGATAGAGTCAGGCAGACGATGGCAGACTCTTGGCATCTCTCTCTTTGGCTTCTATTTTGAGACATGGAAAGAGAGAAATGAGAAAAGGAGTTATGCTCAAAAAGAATAGCTTGAAGTGGTGTTTCAATTCTTTTTTCATGTTAAATAGGGCTGGTAATGGGGGTCTTGAACATAAAAAAAACTTTAGACATCTCTCCTTGGGCCTCCATTTCCAATGGCAGGGTCTGGTCTTCAGTTTACAAATCTCTGGGCTGTTTGTGCCAGGTGACCACTGCAGCCAATCACAGGCCTCAGTAGTCACCTCTTCACAAATGGCACATCATAGCAGTCACAAACAGGACATCACTGCCGATGTCAGTTTGGAGACCTGTGTACAGTAGACTGGATCTGCTAATGCAGGCCAAGGGAGAGATAAGTAAAGTTTGTTCATGCAACTGTTGCATACAAACAGTTAGCACTGCCAAACCAATTGAATTTAATGTGCAGGTGCACAATGCCATACTGCAAAATATCTACTGTATATAAAAACATAAAAATGAGTACTGCGAGTGTTCCCTTTTCAAGGATTACCCTTTAAGCGGTTATACAGTCTATACTCATTACAGCTTAATAGTTTAAAATTATTATGCTGATTTCTAAAATAGTTTTGCATATACTTTCTGCTAAATTATAAAGCTCTATTATGAATAAGGCAACAAAACTGTAAGTAGATATTATTACTGTATAGAGCCACCCTACTTGTTTACAAAATTACAATAGAATACCATGTAATATAGAACACACATATGTTATAGAATTAACAAAGTTGCTGTTTATTCTGTGTACTACTGCTCCATTAACTTACCAGCCGTGTGGCGCATTCCACGGTGCAAGGCATCACCTGTCTGAGGCATTTTCTGTTCATTTGTTTGAAGTGTCAAATTGGTACCAGTCACTAAAATACAAAACAATTAATGACTAGACCGCAAATAAGTGAAGGATGCAAAGAGTTTGTGGAGACAGTCAAAGATCTTCAATAAAGTTCCTGGGTCCCATTCTAAAATGTCTAATAGGTCCTGAAAGGTCTCTTACTATATCCATAGGAAAAACAGCTGGGTGCTCTTAATCTTATTCCCTTAATTGATCAACAGCAAGTTCGATCACCTCCGTAAAAGCAGAAGTTGTGGCGGTTTACTGGTCTGGAGCATTCAAGTGTGTCAAGGAGGAAATGCATCAGCAATTATCTTAGAAGCAATTGTTGCCCTTCAATCTATGAAGGAATACAATACAATTTTCCAAGAATCTGAAGTACAGTATATCATTCTGTATTGAGAACGATTATTCACGAGTGGAAAACATTCAAGATAATCTAGGATGCCCCAGAAAATAAACCACAAGGTCAAATTGTACAATGCTGAGAAATGGCAAAAAAAAAGAGCTACTGTACATTTAAGACTCTTCAGGCCTCAGTTAGAATATCAAATGTCAATGTCAAAATGTTGAAAGTTCAAGACAGTCTAATTAGGCTGAATAAGTACGGCTTGTTTGGAAGGTTTGCCAGGAGAAAGGCTATTCTTTCTTAAAAGAACATGGTAGCATGGCTTAGGTTTGCAAAGTTACATCTGAAAAGACTGCAAAACCTCTAGAACAATGTCCTTTAGACAGACGAGACCAAATTGGAAACGTATGGCCACAATGCCCAGTGCCATGTTTGGATAATACCAAACGTAGCATATCAGCACAAACATCTCATACCAACAGTGAAGCATGATGCTGAAGGGATAATGATTTGGGCATGTTTTGTAGCCACAAGACCAAGGCACTTTGTAGTCACTGAGTGTTTTACAGTCAGATGTGAGGCCATGTATCTGACAGCTAAAGCATGGCCAAAAGGGAGTCATGCAAACCAGCAAATCTACAACACAATGTCTGAAAACAACAAGAATCGAGGTATTGCAATGGGCCAGTCTAAGTCCAGATTTGAATCCAATTGAATTGCTCTGGCAGGACCTTGAGATATTTTTCAATAAATGAAAGCCCTCAAACCTCAAAGAACTGAAGCAACATTGTAGACAGAAGGGGAGCAAAATTCCACCAAAATGGTGCGAGAGGATGATAAAGTCATACAGAAAATGATTACTTCACGTCATTGCTGCTAAAGGTGGTTCTACAAGCTATTGATTCATGGGGTGGACTTGGTAGTATCTGAGTTGTTGTTGATCATCCAAGGTTATATTTACCTAATGTTAAGGCCTTCTAAGTAAGAAACACAGAATTCAGAGAGAGTACACTTTGTTTTTCTTGGGATTATAATGGTGGTCTTTGTAATTATTTGGAGGCTAACCCCAGGGTGTCAGTGCAAGCGAAGCAAATATGGTAATGTAGGGTTATTCTTCAAATTTTTTGCATCCAGTAATGTCTTACGTTGTCATGATTTTTCCACATCTTAACCATGAATGAGATAGGATATTATCTGTAGGTCTGATGAAACCAATCTCTAGGAGATATAATTAAAGTGCACAAGATTTAGGCAGTTGTGAAAAAAATGCTGTAAAGTAAGAATGCCTTCATTTAACACAATTAAGTGAATGAACAAAAGAGAAACATAATAACAATATTTGGTGCGACCACCCGTTGGCTTCAAAATAGCATCAATTTTTTTAAGTACGTCTCCACACAGTTTTTGAAGGAACTCAGCAAGGAGGTTGTCCCAAACATCTTTGAAAACTAACTACAGATGTTCTGTGAATGGAAGCTTGCTCAAATCCTTCAGTTTCTTTATGTAATCCAAGACAGACTGGATGATGTTAAGATCACAACTCTGGGGGCCAAATCATCATTTCCTGGACTCCACATCCAAATGCTGGTCACACCAAATTCTGATGTGATTTAGATTATTTTTTTGTTCATTCACTTAATTTTGTTAATTAACAAAAATAAACTATTATCACTTCTATTTCTAAAAACATTTTTACTTTGCAGCATTTTTTCACATCTGTCTAAAACCTTTGCACAGCAGTGAATGGCAACAGTCTGCTCACTGCCATATTGTAACATCTCTGCCTGTTCGAGTCACTGCACCACCCTCTGCTCGCGTGCTGTGGCGCAGGAGTCGGGTGCAGTTTGGTTCTTGGCTTAACGTTTTTAGTTGCACTGTGTGAACTCGGCTCTAGTTCTGTGATTGTATTTGCGCCACACCCGTCTTCTGCCCTTGTTGCCTCTGTCCATTAAATGGTTAATTTTGTCTTGCCTGTGATTGACAGCCTGCCTTCCTGTCAACTCCAGGGGCGGGTTCTTCCTCCCCTATTTAATCTTGGCTCTCATTCACACCAGGGCTTGCTATTGCCGTGTGCATACTTGCTCCTTATTGTCCCTATTTTGCTTGCATTCTTATCCTTCACCTTTGGCTTTCCTCACTGACTATTCTTTGGACTCTGATTTGGCACTGCATCGCTCTACTGTTACCGAACCCTGGCTAGCTGACCTCCCTTTGTTGTTGTTCGTCTTGTCTGCGTTTTGTGTCTCACATATACAGGAAAGGACTGTCTTCGTGGTTGCCGCCTATTACGTAGGATAGGGCCTGGCAATAGGAAGGGTCAGTTGGGGGCTTC